>NC_133134.1:36093767-36396797 GCF_048418815.1 Hemitrygon akajei | reverse complement strand
TAAAAGAGCAAGCAAAGCTACTTAATGAAACTAGTCTTATCAAGACAACACTTCTACATGTTCGACAAAACTCTGTGAATGTAGAAAGGACTTATCATCAAAATAGAATTCTGAGTTTTTTTCTGACTAAGAGGAACAAACAGTGGCAAGGTCTATTGACCTTCTATTGTCGTGAGCTTGTGAGCGGATGTAATAGGAGTGGGTCATGAAGGGCCATGGTTGAAGAATGGAATATGATCACAAAACAAAATAAAGCAGACGCTGAAAATTAGAAATTAAATCTGGAAACCCTGGAAATACTCAACAGAATCGGCAGAACTTGAGGAAGATTGTTGACCAAAAACACCAACTCTGTTCCCCTTACCATAGTTGCTACCCAGCCTATTGAATATTTCCAGCATTTTAGATTGCATTATAACTCGAACTGACAGACAGACAGACATACTTTATTGATCCCGAGGGAAATTGGGTTTCGTTACAGTCGCACCAACCAAGAATAGTGTAGAGATATAGCAATGTAAAACCATAAATAATTAAATAATAATAATAAGTAAATTATGACAAGTGGAAATAAGTCCAGGACCCGCCTATTGGCTCAGGCTGTCTGACCCTCCGAGGGAGGAGTTGTAAAGTTTGATGGCCACAGGCAGGAATGACTTCCAATGATGCTCAGTGTTACATCTCGGTGGAATGAGTCTCGGGCTGAATGTACTCCTGTGCCTAACCAGTACATTATGGAGTGGATGGGAGACATTGTCCAAGATGGCATGCAACTTGGACAGCATCTTCTTTTCAGACACCACCGTCAGAGAGTCCAGTTCCACCCCCACAACATCACTGGCCTTACAAATTAGTTTGTTGATTCTGTTGGTGTCTGCTACCCTCAGCCTGCTGCCCCGGCACACAACAGCAAACATGATAGCACTGGCCGCCACAGACTCGTAGAACATCCTCAGCATCGTCCGGCAGATGTTATAGGACCTCAGTCTCCTCAGGAGGTACTGATTTATACTGTACAAAATAGTAATTTCCATAGCAAATAAGAGAAAACACATTCTCTTTTTCAAATGAATTCACCCCCTGTAGTCCTATCAACATGTAACTCACAATCAGTGTCATTACAATAATGTCCACTTTATCTTAAAGTTGCTCTTTGCTCAGTTTGGTGGGTGTTCCCTCTATGTCTACATGTCAAAATATGTTAGGAAGTAGAATGGGACATCCTGAAGCTGCGAAAGTTGCTTTAGATGTGCAGCGTTTCTTCATTGAAGTTAATCTTGATGAAATTGTAAAGTTAATTTGAAGTCTGAAATGATGAGCAGATGAAGGTCACAAGTAGATTACCAAAATATTGCACTGTATGTAATGCATGACTGCAATTTTTAGCGGGATGGTGAAAACATTTCCTGTTAGCTTTGTGGTGTCAGCAGTTAGAGCATCTGTTATATTCTGTCCTGCTGCTCAAAGCAGGCATTCATCAGTTTGTTTTGGGAAACCAATGCACAAGCTTAAAGCATAATCTGCCTTTGCATTTTGGAGTAGGCTAAAGGATTTTGCATTTCTTTTGAAATGAATTGCCCCAGATGAGATTCAATGTCTCCAATAGATGCCTTTGTTATGTCTGATCATGAAGTGAGTGATGCTTTCAATCTAGGCATTTTCTTACCACTGTGAGAGTATTGATTTCCAATGGTACAGCGGCTTTAATGTAGCCAAAACATCCTAAGGCACTTCAATGAGGCTGTTTGAACAATAATTGATGCTGGCCATGTAGAAAAACACTGAGATGGATGATTAAAAGTTTGGCTAGAATGATGGACTATGGGATATCTTGAAGAATGTAAAAGGCAGTGAAGCTATTAAATTTAGGGGACAATTTGCAAAGCTTGGGACCTTAGCATCTGAAGCAACTCCATTATTGGTACAGCAGTTTAATTTGAGCACAACGAGAGGTCAGAATTAGAAGAGCACAGACAACTCAAAGAGTAATAGGGTTGGAACAGTTTCAAGGCACGAGAGGGCACGGTATGGCAAAATAGGGAGACGTGTTGACAGGAATAAAAACAGTGGATTCCAGTTAATTGGGCCATCATTTAATTGTGGCAGATGCTTATTTGGGACAACTCTTAGAGAACAAAAACTAATTGAGAAAATAGCCAGGATTCCCTTCATTTATTTGGGACACTATGCTGCTTAACTGGGACAGGAAATCTGCTGAACAATTTCTAATTAATGTCAGGAGTGTGCACTTATGTAGCCATTAGACACTACACCGTGATTCAAGGGAACAGTTTTAAAATAGCATTGTGTTGTAGTATGCTTGTGTTCAAAAGCAGTGATTTTTGTCAGTGGAAGATGGTGGTAAATAAGCAGTAAGACAATTTAGAACTGTTTTGCTCACTGTGGTTTCAAGCATTTAGGCTTGGAGATGCCAGAAACGGCCAGGAGTAAAAATGGAATGATTTCACGATTTCAACAGGTTAGGAACTGCCAAGAACTTGTAGTTCCCACCTTGAATGTTAAAATGAAAATTAAGATATGGGAAGATACAATTGTCAAAAGCATTATATAAAGGCAGTCCATTATTTGTTTTTTTTAAATTATGGAACGCTTCACGAATTTGCGTGTCATCCTTGCGCAGGGGCCATGCTAATCTTCTCTGTATCGTTCCAATTTTAGTATATGTGCTGCCGAAGCGAGCACCCATTATTTGTGCTAGGTATTTGCACTGATTTTATTAACAAAAGAACAGTCAAACAAAAGAACGTGGCAGCGTACACACTGGGTGAGTTCCTCCGTTGATAACTATGATAAACTAATACAGAGTTTTATAGTACTGTAGTAGTATTGGTAATATTCTAATTTTTTCTGTATTTCATTTAAATACATATTTTGTAACTCAATCAAATGATAGATTGTCTTTTTTAATACATTTTTAGCTATTTCCTTGATATTTTGGCTAATTGGGTAGCCACTTAATTGGGCCAAAATGTACTGATCCCAATGTGTCTCAATTAGCTGGAATCCTCTGTATATAGAAATTGTGCTATTGCTTAACTGGAAAAAAGTGTAGTCAGGAAGCACACGTGTTATCCGAGGAATGAATTGATGATTAGATATAATAATTTTGGGTTGATCACAACTCTATAAAGGATGGAGGTAAGGAACCAAACCAGGAATAAAGACAAAAAATGCTGGAAATGCTCAGCAGGTCAGATAGCATTTGTGGAGAGTGAAACAGAGTTAACATTTCAGGTCAATGACTCCTCATCAGAAGATTACCTTCTAGGTTAACTCCGTTTTTTTCTTCAAAACTACCGCTGACCCGCTGAGTATCTCCAGCAATTTCTGTCTTTATTTTACATTTCCAGCGGCTGAATTTCTTTATACTTCAGATCAACTATAAGTTGATTCAAATCATCAAATCTGGATGACACAAAGGCCTGGCTAATGGTTTCAACAGCTTTTGATTTTGGGAATGAGCTGAATCAGATGGAGAAGTTATATGACAAGTCCTGGCTTAGGTAAGAGGTCAATAAATTCAACTTGGAGTCAACCATGCAGTGAAAGTTACAATCAATCCAATGCAGTGTTAGACCATCAGTGTGTTGACTGAAAAAAAATCAACGACTAAGAAAGGAGTTTGTGATGGGTTTATTTATTTTATTTAGAGATACATTGCAGAACACACCTTTCTGGCCCAATGAGCTGCACTGCTCAGCAACCCACCTATTTGTTGCACCTCGTGGCACATCGGGCAGCATCCTTGCTGTTTCTTTAGCATTTGTCTGTTTTTACGAGACCGAGTTGCTAACTCGATGTTCGACCCAGCACAGATGCAAGGAGCCAAGCAAGATCTGAACCCAGAAGTCTGGTGCTGATGCCACTACACCACTGGCCAGCTACTACCCACTTATTGAACACTAGCCTAATCACAGGACTATATACAATGACTTACTAACCCGCATGTCTTTGGACTAAACGGATGGATAAATAAATAAAGGATCTTATAGTGCTGGAGAGGATGCAAAGTAGATTCACCAGGGTGTTGCCTGAGATGGGAGCAGTTTATTTATGAGGAGAAACTTGAGAAGCTGTGTCTGTCTCCCTGGAGTGGAAGAGATTAAGATGGGACCAGACTGGGATATGTAAAGTTACAAGGGTAGACTGCAGGAAACTTTCTCCCATATCACAGGTAGATAAAGTGGAGGACATCTATTTAAGGTGAGAGGGAAAAGATTCAGAGGGGACAACCAGGGAATGGTAAATACCTGGAATGCACTGCTTGAAAGAGTTGTTGAAGCTGAGTGGCTGACAGCATTTAAGCAGTGTCACGATGAGCACTTGAAGACTATGGAACAAGTGTTGGGAGATGGGATTAATACAGAAGGGTGTACATTGGTTTCTGTGGATGATTTGCTGATGCTGTATAATTCTATGACTTTGCAAGAAACCTTTGTGTATATGAATGCTGATCTTTGAGGGTACCAGTGCTCTTTTGGAAAACATGCTTAGGAGATCTATGATTTGTAAATAGAGGCGGAACACACAAGCAGGGAGGCTATATAGAGCCTTTATAGAACACTAATTAGCCTGCAACAAGAAGACTCTGTCCAAGTGTGGCCTCTGTTCTTTAGCCTGCAGCGCCACAGAGGGTTCTGTAGTGAGGATTTGAGTTGCAAAGATAGACTGGAGGATCATTGTTTTGTTGTGGTAGGGTGTGGAGGTGGTGGTAAAGAAAAATGAGAGGCGATTTGATGGCTGAGTATAAAATGTGCTAAATAGAGACAAACTGTTCCCAATGGTAAAGGTACAAAGACCAGAGGGGACAGATCTAAAGTGACTGGCAAAAAAAATGCAAGGGTTGTTAGATTAACAAAAAAACATTAATGCAGGAAACAATTTTCATTTATAATACAAGGCTGAATACATGGTGATGCTGATCCATTTCTGGACTTCAGTTGGAATCTGAATGAAGACTTGAAAGTGAATTAACTTGTGGGCCACAGGGAAAGAGTAGAGATGGGTGTTTTTGGATTTCTGTTCTCAGAGATGGAAGGAGTTTTTGCAGTGAGCAGTATTCTGCTGTACCCAACCATCATCGTCAATCATGGACCCCTTAGTAAAATTGACTCCCCTCCCCCTTAGCAACAGCGGTGGGGGGGGGGGTGGAGAACAAAATAAGGCTGGCAATAGCCCACAGGCCACAACATCCCTGGAAGAAACATATTGAGCACCTGTGGTGTACTGTGCCCAAATGAACTCCTTCTTTGTTGCCAAGGTTTCCAAAGACTTTTTTCAGGGGAGGGGAGTGAATATAAATATTTGTGCATCTGAGATTACTTCATAAGCAAGCAACAACAGGATTTCAGTGGTTACTTAAGGTTTGCGTTATCCCACTTCCATCTAAGTTACCATGAAAATCGGAAACTAATGAGTTGAAGATAACAGATTAATCAGTTAATAGTGCCTTTGGCATCAAGTATCAGAACATAAGCAAAATTTTTCTTGTTTGGCTTTTGAGTTTAAGCTGAATGAATCTTTTACAGGCTGATCTATTGACGTGGGCAGTTCTTCAAGCTGTATTTTCCCTTAGTTGTATGATGGGAATGGTGTGCCAGCCTCATTAGCTGACCTAACCAAAAAAACCCTACAATCACAAAGATATAGAGCACAGCACAATCAGGAGTTTATGTCAGTGATACTGTTAGAGCAGACAAAGGTCAGCGAGGAGCCCAGAATTTGTTGCCAAATGTAAGGTGAGTTAAATAGCTCTTGTCGTCATTAATATGCAAGCCACTCAGTAGCCAGAGGCATTCAAGAGGATTCCGCAACACGCACAACACGCTGGAGGAACTCAGCGTGGAAACGTTGACTGCTCGTCTCCACGGATGCTGCCCGACCTGCTGAGTTCCTCCAGCGAGTTGTGCGTGTTGCTTTGGCCCCAGCATCTGCAGAGTATTTTGTGTTTTCAAGAGAGTCCACCTGGAGCAAGTTTAACAGCAGCACCATCCCTCTGAGCTTCATGAAATTCCTGCATGTGCACTAACACCCATTAAACTCACCAAAGAAAGTTATGAACGGTTCTTGACAGCACATAAACTTTTTAAAGAAGAGATTCTTGAAGAGCCACTTCTCAACCTTCCCATCCTTGAACTGGACTGCCTTAAACCTTGTCCTCGCATTCCTCCAAAATATCATTAGAGATTTTAAAATGTTATTTTATTCTGTTTATGTGTCAATATTTCTCTTTTAACCCTCTTTATTTCACTTTTTCCTGCTGTGCATGATTTGCCTCCTGCTCACTTTATTTTTTCCCCAATCGTTCCTTTTTCCCCCACAGGCCTTATCTCCGCGTGTTAAATCTCCACTCCAGTACTAAAATCCTAATGTTTATCTTTGGGCTGATGGGGAATTGTCTCGGGGCCCGGTTCCCCAAGAGTCTGGATGATGTTGGCCCGTTGACACCTCTAGGTATACCAATGGAAAATTGAAAACGGGTGTACGTCACCCGCTACGGGCATCCTTTTGCGGACAATCCCCTGTATTTAACCGTGAGGCCACTGCCAGGGTCTCATCACATCTTTCTCCTTCCCCCGTCCTGTCTTCATCTTTCATTAGTTTTAAAGATGCAGGTATTAGCATAACTTTTTCGTTGGTCACTGGGAACGAGGAAATGATTCTGCCACCTTTATATGGCCCATATTTCATTAATGACAGCGCGGGGATGGAGTGGTGTCTGCTCCTGCAAATTTACGACTACTTTGGGGATGGGGAGGGGAGCATGAGGTGACAAGTACATAAATCTGCCTTTCGTTACAAACTCTACACTTCACAGCGCAAGTGAGCAGCCGGCTTCTGCAAGCTGCAGCTGTATGTTGCCACTGGCTTTCTGAGCATCAAAAAACAAGCGTGTGCGAAGATATCCTAATCATGGATTAATTTACAGACAAGAGTGAAATCTGACGAAGGACTGCTTGAAACTCTTAAAAGTTGCTCTATCTCAGGTGGTCGAGGACTGTGCGTCAATGGTTGCCATAGAAACGCTCACAACAAGCAAAATTGCATTTGATTTCTAGTTTCGTGGCTAACAAGGAGACATGAAGCAGAAACACTTACTCAGTTCGATTTTCGGATCAGAAGGAATTCAGGTTGTTGTTTTAGAAGGAACGTGCGACGTTGGATTCCAAACAGGGTTTGAGTATTAAGCGCTGGTCGAGGAACCGTCCTTTCCCCGCGTGTGGGTCACTGGTCCGATGTGTTGCATCGTACCTTGTACTCAGGACAGTCCAGAACGAGTGTATTTTGACAGCGAAGTTTAATGTGGTTTACATGCTGTCTCCCGGACAGAAGGTGCAGCGGCTCATTTTCACCCGGGACCTGGCCACTGAACGATGCCAACAAGGAGGAGTGAGGGCTCCAGAGAGAAAAACAAAAAAAAAACCCAACTTCACCAACTATTCAGAGGAAGGAGACTGTCCCAGATAGTATCTGGTCACACAAATGAAACAAGGTGGGGGAAGAACACAGAACGTCAGAACCGCACCAGTTCTCTCTCTCTCTCTCTCTCTCTCTCTCTCTCTCTCTCTCTCTCTCTCTCTCTCTCTCTCTCTCTCTCTCTCTCTCTCTCTCTCTCTCTCTCTCTCTCTCTCTCTCTCTCTCTCTCTCTCCCTCTCCCTCTCCTCTCTCTCTCTCTCTCTCTCTCTCTCTCTCTCTCTCTCTCTCTCTCTCTCTCTCTCTCTCTCTCTCTCTCTCTCTCTCTCCCTCCCTCCCTCCCTCCCTCTCTCCCTCTCCCTCTCCCTCCCTCCCTCCCTCTCTCCCTCTCTTCCTGCTGCCGAATCCCTGTTTAGCGTTGTTTATCGGTAGAGATTACTAGAGGGAGGCGAGGTCTCGGCAGATACACCATGTAATGTGTACTGCCTGGATTTTATTAAAAGTCTAAATGCTTTGCGGTCGCACCACAGAAGGCTTTTCTGGCAAGCTGCCTATTCCGTAGGCAGGATTTCCATTGAGGCACCTCACATCTTGCTTGTTTTTATTAAACGCCCCCCCCCCCCCAGTTAAACTTCAAAACCAAGTCCCCTTTGTGCTTACCTTTATGCAAGGGTGCACAATGGGTTTCTCACTGGCCTGTTTCCTACCAAATTTGTTTTGAGTTGTTTTGCTCCGCGCCGGAGCCTTGTTTTCATGCAGACCAACACTGAGGCTTTTATGGGTTTTTTTTTGAAGAAAGAGCTTCTCGAGAGAAACGCGTTGTATTATCAACCGAACCCTAAAGCCTCTACGCTAAATTTTTCAAACTGTCTCCAGGTGGAAAAAAAGAAATGTTCTGGCGATTTTTTTTTGGAGAACTGTAATACTTGTGACAGTTCGCGGGGGATGGTGGGGGGAGGCTGTTAATCCCTTTTGTTAAAAACAGGAGCTGCCGGAGAAATCATGAGAGCAAGTGTAGAAGTGGGGCACTTTCCGAGTAGCGACGCTGGACATAACTGAGCATTAAACAGAAAATAAAGAGATCAGCTTTTTGATTCTCAAAAGCTTGCAAGGGGGAGTCCGAGCTGATGAAGAGCTCTTTGTCAAGTGCTTGTCATTTTGATGACTGGCTTCATTAGTGAGGGATGTTTCGCAAGAGATAGTTTTGAAATCTTGACATAGTTTTGAAATAGTTTTGAAATTCTGACATGTACTGGGGGAAAGGGTGTTGATTGTGACCAGTGTGAGCTGGAAATATAAAGATGGTCTTCTCCTGTATGGAGTAATTTAATGGCTGATCCACAACTATTGGGCTCTTGCCAAGGAATTCACACAGTGTGCCCGGGATTGATAAACGATTGCAATCATCTGCTGCCTTCAGCAGTTTCATAACTGCGGCGAGTGAGGCACGGAAAATTACTAACGGCATATTCTGGTTAGGGTTCCGTACTTCCGAGCAATTTGCGGATATGGACCTGGAGCATCTCCAGAAAGCTGGTGACTTATCGTAATTGTAAGTCTGCCAGCACCTTTGTAACTTAAAGTGACTGCCGTGGGTAGCATTCCCTTCCAAAATTAGAACGTTCTGGAACCCAGCCCCACCCTAGATTCTTGGTCACATTCCACGAGCCCAACACTCCGGTGCCAGCCAGTGCTATTGCTTTTAGGAGACTTATCCTTGGTGTTGAGCCATAACATTAAGGCCCATCGGGTGTTGTAAAATATCGGGTGGTTGAGTGAACTCGGCCTTTTCTCCTTGGAGCCAAGGAGGATGAGAGGTGACCTGATGATGAGAGGCATTGATCGTGTGGATAGTCAGAGGCTTTTTCCCAGGGCTGAAATTGTTGCCACAAGAGGACACAGGTTTAAGGTGTTGGGGAGTAGGTACAGAGATGTCAGGGGTAAGTTTTTTTACTCAGAGAGTGGTGAGTGCGTGGAATGGGCTGCCAGCAACGGTGGTGGAGGCTGATACGATAGGGTCTTTTAAGAGGCTTTTAGACAAGTACATGGAGCTTAGTAAAATATAGGTAAGCCTAGTAATTTCTAAGGTAAGGGTATGTTCGGCACAGCTTTGTGGGCCGAAGGGCCTGTATTGTACTGTAGGTTTTCTATGTTTCTATGTGTCAGTACCAGCCCAGCTAATATTCATCAAGGCATTGACTGGTCATTATGGAAGAGTTACAGGATCTTGATAAGAACTTGAGGCCAGCATATGTCAGCCATGATCTTGTTGAAGGAGGCCTACTCCTGCTCCTAATTTCTCATGTTTTTTTGTATGCAAGGAGGCCATTACAGTTGGAAAGTGTATGGCTGTAAAAAATAACATAGATACAGCCCAAGTATCTAAAACTAACCTAAGTAAAGCTGGCAGATTTTCTTTCCAAAAGACCATTAGTGAACCAGGCAGTCCTGATGAAAGATCTCAGCCTGAAATGTCAACTATTTATTCCCTTCTATAGATGAGTTCATCCAGCAATTTGTGTGTGTTACTCCAGAAAACAGTCCGGCAGTTTCCGAGTTGCCATTACTGATAACAGGTTTTTATATTATTTCAGGTTTTAACTAATCAACTGCATTTAAATTCTCCAGGTGCTGTGTGGGAGTTTTATTTCTATCTAGATTATTTGTACAAATCCTTGGTTGTAAAACCAGTAAATGCACCTACATTGGTACAGTGCCTAATTAGAATTTGCAGTGGTCTATTATTATTTGAGTGCCAAGATTCAATATAATTATGTTAATGTTCGGTTTGTGTCTACTAGTTTTCTTTAAGATATTTGGTGTACAACACTTACCGTAGTTCAACTACACCCAGTGGCCACTTTATAGGGTACCTCCTGCACTAGATAAGGAGGCCCTCTGCATGTATGTTTGTGGTCTTCTACTGCTGCAGCCCATACTCTTCAAGGTTCGACATGTGCTTTCAGAGATGTTCTTCATCATACCACTGTTGTGACATGTCGTTATTTGAGTTACTATCACCTTCCTGACAGCTTGAACCAGTCCTCTGATCTCTCTTATTAATAAGTTAAGGCATATTTGCCCACTGAACTGCCGCACACTACATGTTCCTTTGTCTTTCTGCTCCATTCTCTGTAAACTCTAGAGCGTGTGTGAAAATCCCAGGAGATCAGCAGTTTCTGAGATACTCAGACGGCCCCCTCTGGCACCAACAATCATTCCACGGTCAAAGTCATTTAGATCACATTTCTTCCCCAATCTGATCAACAACTGAACCTATTGACCATGTCTGCATGCTTTTATGCATAGAGTTGCTGCCACATGATTGGCTGATTAGATATTTGCATTAATGGGCAGGTGTTCAGGTGTACCTACTAAAATAGCCACTGTATATTACAGTTTAAAAAACAATGATTTAGGATTAATTCCTGTATTTTATTTCTGGGCACATATTTCACCAGGGCATTAATGAATAAGAAACACAAGCATGCACATCTTGCATTTTACCTGGTCGATATCTGTGAGATCGCTCTGTACTTAAATTTACCATGGCGTTTTGCTATAGCACACAGCAACCTCAGTCCAAATGTGCTTCATTACATTATGGTATATCCTGTAGAAAAATGAGTCTTCCATTGTTTTCAAGCATCTGGTGTTTAGTAGGCATGAGGCTGAAGGGTTGCAGATGAACACTATTTATTGCATGTTGCTATCGTAAGCACATAATTTGACTAACATCCAGAGGGCTGGATTACTGATCTGGAGACATGAAGATGCATGGCACCTGGGCAATTTAAATTTAATTAATCAAATTCTGAAACAGATTCTATATATAAGTAATGGTGAGCAAGAAACTGTAGGGTTTCCATTAAAAATCCATTGATCTGATTGATAGCTGGTGTGGACCCCACGTGACTAACAGCCCCACAGCTATGAGGTTGACTTGAACTGTCTTTCATTCATTAGCATGGATGATGATGAGTGGTTGTCTGCCAACCATCACCCAAGCTCTGCTTTTCTTTTTTGAAGATAATAAATGTTGGTCCTGTCAGCAGTGCTGACATACAGAATAAATTAGAGAATATATACTGTATGTTAAATAGCAAAACAAAGTACTTATGAGGATAGCTAATCTGAAATACTGAAGCCAAAGGGTCAGATAGGCATCACTTGGAAGGGTGTGCTGGTGCAGGTTATAAAACTTAGGTTGCCACAATATGTGTGGATGGGACAGGTGAGATAGATGCTCTGACAATAACACAGATTAAAGCAGTGACTACTACTTATGTGACACCTTTAAAGTTGCAAGCAATTACAGTGCTCAGAGCAAAATGAATTCTAAACCAGACCCGCAAGTATGTAGTGTAGTCACAGTGGATACTTAGTCAAAGATGTGAATTTCAATTGGTCTCTTACCTGTGGAAGAAAGGATAAAGAGTTAGAGAGAGATTCCTGATTCTAGGACCCTGGCAGCTAAAGGCACAGCCAGCAGTCGTGGACAAATTAAACTTTTGAATGATCAAAAGATAAAAGTTGAGACCAGAAAAGGATTAAAGTTATGAATGTAGCTTGATGTTTGCCTAACCACTCACCGTATGCAAGACTGAGCTGGCAAATAAAAAAGTTTCTTGAAGCTGGCCTCTGGGAGTAGTGTGTAGTGCGGTCACTTGAGTGAAGTATGATATTTTCCTAAGGGGTTGTTGCATGTTAGTGTGGATTCCCTTAATGGAGAGGGAGTGGGAGAGGGAGAGAGTATTTTTTTTATCTATGTTCTTCAACAACTCACAACTGAAAACTGCTGAAATAATCCTTGTGGTTCATATCAGTACAAATGGTGTACTGTGCAGGCTGAGATTGTGTACGTAGGATTCACTGACTTCAACATCACTTATTTTCACATTGTACATCTGCCTGATATTTGAAGGATTGACTTAATGAGTCCTTTTCTCCACAGGCATGTAAGTATTTCCCATTTGACAACTTAAACTTTTTTTAAAAAAGTTACCATTGAATCTGCTTCCACCACCTGTTCGGTTAGTTCATTCTAGATTATACAATCAGACAAGTGAAAAACAAATTTGAAAACCTGCATTTAATCTGTGCTGATTGTTACAGTCGTTTTTTTATTATGAGAAAGCGTTTCTCTGTACACTCAGACCCCGCTTAAAGCTGAGGATGTGCTCCTGGAGGTAGAGTGCGATATAAATCAGCGATCTGTGGGGTCATTATAACATTACATAAATGGACACGTGCCTGATAATTAAAAAATCACACCTGAAATATATGATATTATTTTATGTACACACAGTAATTCATGGAGTAACAAACACGCAAACAGGCCTAACCCGTACATCAGTGGAGCAGCAACACAGCACGGCAGCAGCAGTGGAGGGAAGCGGGTGGTTGTTGCTTCTTAGAGGAGAGACCAGGCTGTGGGTCCTCCTCTAACTTTGGCTTCTTTTTCAAGTAGGCGTTGAGATTTCACTGCCTTTTCTGAAGTTTCCTCTCAAGAAGCAGGAAATCATGTGGAGAGCGCCTCTCTTTGCCTTATTGCTTTGCTCCTAATCAGGGTCATTATCGATGAACGTGGCAGATTTCAAAGAGGTGCCAACATCAACCTGGCACTCACCAGCTTCTAAACACCGTATCACTTGCAGTTTCACATCCATGCTCGTGCTTTTCCTAGACATCTTAGATGTGGTCCCCTCACTGGAAGTTGCAGGTCATTTTCCAGACATTGTGCGTGAAAAAAATGGAATAAATTAGTGAGGGAATAAGAATGTTTACGCCTGCTGTGGAGGCAGAGCGTGAGCTAATACGTGATTGGCTGAAAGTGGCTCAGAGCGTATGTAAAGCGTTCTCACTGGCAGATTGAGTGTTCACTGTAATAATTACCAGTCTTGAGAAGTTTTAAGTGTTGTTTGAAACAAATTTTTTGTCATTTAGAAAAATTGCAATAAAGACTCGAATAACTGTGTTGTAACGAATCAGTGCTATGTGGGGCCTGAGTGTATTTATAAGAGGAAGAAAAAAAACCCACAGTGGGACTAGATAACTCAGCTTCTCCAGCCTGCTCTGCCATTCAAATAAAGTCATGGCTGAAATTATCTTGCTTTCAACATCATACTGTACCTGCAGCCCTTAATCCTTGTTATGTAATAATCTATCTTGTTCTTGATTATACTGAACGATTGGACTCCACAATTCCGAGGTAGAGAATAACCGTGGCAGAGAAGAAATCATCTTCAATTCGGTCTTGGAATAAATGGTTAACTGTTGTTCATTTATTCATGGTTCTGGATTCCTCCACCTGAAAGAATAAGTATCCTTTCAGTGTGTAATCAGCAAACCCCCATCAGAATTGTATTCTTCTAAAATTGTACATGAATATAGGCATAATCATTCTTTGTGAGAGAACTGCTTCAGGCCAGAGTTAATTTAGTGAACTTTCTCTGCTCTGCCTTTCAGGAAAGTGTATCCTTCCACATGTAAGGAAGTAGTTCACACAGGAGGCTACTTTTTTCTATAATCACTCTTCAATATGAGTTTGTAGTATAGTTATTCAGTACTGAGGAGCTCAGGAACAGGCTGACTGAATCAACTGTTCATCAATCATCAGCAGATTGTTGGACATCTTCAATTCATCTTGCAATCGCTGCATCTATTGCTTTCTAAGGCATTTACACAGATTTAACCATTTCTGCTGACCTGTGAATGCAATGGTGCTATCTCTGAGATGGCCCCAAACTGCTGGAAACTCCAGATTGGTGCTAATCGAAGCCAAGAAGAGGCAAAAACAAAGCCTTGTGTAAGTTTATGCCATATTCCTCAAGAGGCTTCAAAGAGTTAATAAATCCATTTTTTTTATCGCTTGGGGCAAATTCAGCAGTCTTCAAAGGTTTATTAAGTAGATAAGCATCTGAAAGTAGAAAAAATATATGTGAAGCTGTTTATTTTCTAAGGCTGGAGAGTCAAGAGTCTTGCTATACAGAACATAGAGACATTTTATTTTAACATTGTGTAATACTGGCTTTTTTATTAAGTGTAATTTCACCATTCTTGACTTCTTTTTTTTAAGAAACTACCTCAACAAGTCAGCTACCCACACTAGTTATAATTTCCACTTTATTTTTTCATCTTTGCCAAAGGACTGCTCCTGGCTTCTGCTTCCATTCATTCCTTACTTCTTGTCTTATTTTTTATGTAATAATTCTTGCACTTGGAAGCACTCCTAATGAATTGTATATGTTCCCAACCTACAAATAGATCTCTAGCCACGTTGCTGTATTCAGATGTGTCTAGGAAGAGAAACATATTATTCAAACTTTAAAATTTAGCTGAGAAATGAATTGTTTCTTCTGTAATTTATTGTACCATTCAGTAACTTCCTAAATTCAAAACTGAATACAGAGCTCCGTTGACTGGCTTTGTTTGAAAGTTGCCCTACTTTTGTTTGCACTGGAGGTTTAAGAACACATGATCTATTGAGGTATTGAGTCCATCTAAATCCTGTGTATACTAATCCAAATTTTCAATCCTACAATCAAAGGATTAGTCAACAATTTATTTGGCTGCACTCAAATCATGTTGCAATCCATTTCAAGGAGATGCGCACAGGTTGCGTCTAAGACCTGTGCAACTTGCCAATCAGGTGCTCAATTTGCTGGTGCTTTGCAAAATAAACTGATAACATTTCTAAGGGAAATTATCTCAGCAGTTTAAATGTGTACCTTATGAACAATTTCCTATTGGCTACAGATACCAGTATTAGCAGTCGCTGATAGAATAGCCTTGCTCTTGATAAAGAAACACAATTCTAGGGTTTGAGTTTCATATCTTTTTTGCCAACACCATATCTATTAGTTGGAAAGAACTATTTACATTTTGGAAAGAGGGATAGGCAATCAATTATTACAGGGTTTGAATTCATACACAAGTCTGTTATGTTGCCAGCTCAAAACAGAACATTAAAATACAGGATAAGAAAGATAGCTGTTTTGATTATGCTGTAAAAAGCCTGCAGATTCCCATTACCTGTGAATTCTCATCTTTATTATTTCTAGATTGTAGCAAAGCTAAATGCAGATATTTAAAATGATGGACCAGGTAACTGTATCCATTTGCAGAATATGGACCTTGCTGGCACCATTAATATTTATCATCCACCTATAGTTACCCTTAAGAAATTGGCAGTGGACCTTGTTGAAATCTATGATGCAAGTGGTGAAGGGACCTGGGCTGGCAGTTGCAGGATTAGGACTACTGAGGATGAAGAAACAGCATTTCCTAATTGGGACGGGGTATGACTTGGAGATGATTGATACTCCCATGAATCTACTAATGTGTTTCTAAGTGTGGGAGCTCACAAGTTTGGCAGCTGCTGTTAAAGAACTTTGGTGAATTATGAGCAATAATTTAGTTTGCTGTGAAGAGTAACTGATGCTGAAGATGATCACAGTGATAGAATTGCTACACATGCTGTCGAAAAATGTAAATCTTAATTTTTTTTCTCAATAAGCTACTTAAATTTGTCGTTATTAGGATACTGAAGAAAAAGCGATGGAAGATCTTGCATGCCAGGGGGAAGAGGAGCTTGCACCAGAAGTAAAGAGAAAGATGGAAAGAAAACTTAAGAAGGAGCGAAAAAAGGAAGAAAGACGGTTATTGCGGGAAGCTGGTGTGTTAGTGGAAAAGAAGAAGCCCCAGAAGGCATCAGCTTGCGACCTTGCATTAAAATATCTGAGCATGTAAGAGTTAAAGTTCCATTTACTTTGGCAGCTTTTGCCACAGGTGAATTCTTTTGGTAACCCTTTACTTGTCTTGTGGCAACAAGTGAGAAAATTACCACAACCTCTTTTTAACGTAAACTGGTATTGCAAATAGGATCGAAGGAATGTAATAGCTTTAATAGAACATAGACCATAGTAATTTACAGCACATTACAGGCCCTTCGGCCCACAATGTTGTGCCGACCATGTAACCTACTCTAGAGTCTGCCTAGAATTTCCCTAGTGCATAGCCCTCTATTTTTCTAAGCTCCATATACCTATCTAAGAGGCTCTTAAAAGACCCTATTGTATCCACTTCCACCATCACTGCTGGCAGTACATTCCACACACTCATCACTCTCTGTGTGAAAAACTTACCCCCGACATCCCCTAGCTACCTGTTTCCAAGCACCTTAAAAACTATGCCCCCTCATGTTAGCCATTTCAACCCTGAGAAAAAGCCTCTGACTATCCACATGATCAGTGCCCCTTGTCAGCTTATACACTTCTATCAGGTCACCTCTCATCCTCTGTCGCTCCAAGGAGAAAAGGCCAAGCACACTCAACCTATTCTCATAAGGTATGCCCTCCAATCCAGGCGACATCCTTGTAAATCTCCTCTGCACTCTCTCTGTAGTATCCACATCCTTCCTGTAGTGAGGTGACCAGAACTGAACACAGTACTCCAAGTGGGGTCTGACCAAGGTCTTATAGAGATGTAACATTACCTCACGGTTCTTAAACTCAATCCCACGGTTCATGAATGCCAACACACCACACGCCCTCTTAACAACACTGTCAACCTGCGCAGCAGCTTTATGTGTCCTATTGAGACAGACCCCAAGATCTCTCAGATCTTCCACACTGCCAGGAGTCTTATCATTTTTATTATATTCTATTGTCAAATTGGACCTACCAAAATGAACCACTTCACACTTATCTGGGTTGAAGTCCATTTGCCACTTCTCAGCCCAGTTCTGCATCCTGTTGATGTCCTGCTGTAACCTCTGACAACCCTCCAAACTATCCACAAAACCTCCAACCTTTGTGTCATCAGCAAACTTTCTAACCCACCCTTCTACTTCTTCATCCAGGTCATTTATAAAAATCACAAAGAGGAGGGGTCCCAGAGCAGATCCCTGCAGCATACCACTGGTCACCATCCTCCATGCAGAATACAAACCATCTACAATCACACTTTGCCTTCTGTGGGCAAGCCAGTTCTGGATCCACAAAGCAAGGTCTCCTTGAATCCCATGCCTCCTTGCTTTCTAAAGGAACCTTGCATGGGGAACCTTATCAAATGCCTTATGGAAATCCATATACACTACATCCACTGCTCTATCTTCGTCAATGTGTTTTGTTACATCCTCAAAGAATTTAATCAGTCTCATAAGGCATGACCTGCCCTTGACAAAGCCATGCTGACTAACCCTAATCAGATTATGTCTCTCCAAATGCTCATAAATCCTGCCTCTCAGGATCTTCTCCAACAACTTGCCCAAAACTTAAGTCAGGCGCATTGGTCTATACTTTCCTGGGTTATCTCAATTCCCTTTCTTGAACAAGGGAACAACATTTGCAACCCGCCAATGCTCTAGTACTTCTCCCGCCCCTATTGATGATGCAAAGATCATCACAAGAGGCTTAGCAATCTCCTCCCTCACTTCCCACAGTAACCTGGGGTATATCTTATCCCATCCCGGTTACTTATCTAACTTAATGCCTTTCAAAAGCTCCAGCATATCCTCTTTCTTAATGTCTATATACTCAGTTGTTTCAGCCTGCTGTAGGTCTGTCCCCACAATTGCCAAAGTGAATACTGAAATAAAGTATTTATTAAATACCTCCATTACCTCCTCCGACTTCATGCATGTGTTTCCAATACCGCTGCTGATTGGTCCTATTTTCACACGGCTTATCCTCTTGCTCTTCACATATTTGTAGAATGCCTTGGGGTTTTCTTTAATCCTGCTCGCCAAGGACTTCTCATGGCCCCTTCTGGTCCTCCTAATTCCATTCTTAAGTTCCTTCCTAACAACCCTGTAATTTTCTGGAGCTCTAACATCACCTCGTTCCTTGAACCTTCCATAAGCTTTTCTTTTCTTCTTAACAAGATTTTCTACATACTTTGTACACCGTGGTTCTTTAACTCTACCATCCTTTCCTTGCCTCAGTGGAACATACTGTACCTATGCAGAGCTCCATATTGCTGCCATGCATTTCCCTGAGAACATCTGCTCCCAATTTACGCTGCCAAGTTCCTGCTGAATAGCATTATATTTCCCCCTGCCCCAATTAAATGTTTTCCCAAATTGTCTGCTCCTGTCCCTCTCCAGTGCTATGGTGAAGGAGATAGAGTTGTGGTCGCTTCCTCCAAAATGCTCTCCCACTGAGAGATCTCACCTGATCAGGTTAGTTTCCCAATACCAGATAAGTACAGTCTCTCTCATCTAGTTGGCTTATCTACATACTGTGTCAGGAAACCTTCCTGAGCACACCTTACAAGCTCCACCCCATCTAAACCCCTTGTGCTAAGGAGATGCCAATCAATATTAGGAAAGTTAAATCTCCCATCACAACAACACCATTATTATTGCACCATTCCAGAATCTGCCTCCCTATCTGCTCCTCGACATCCCTGTTACTGTTGGGGGGGGGGGGGGGTGAGTCTATAAAAAACACCCAGTGGAGTTATTGCTCCTTTCACATTTCTGACTTCCACCCACATTGACTCAGTAGACAATCCCTCCATGACTTCCTCCTTTTCTGCAGCCATGACACTGTCCCTAAATAGCAATGTCACACCCCCACCTCTTTTGCCTCACTCTCTGTTCTTTTTGAAACACCTAAAGCCCGACACACTCAGCAGCCATTCCTGCTCCTGAGACATCCAAGTCTCTGTAATGGCCACAACGTCACAGTTCCACATACTGATCCCGAGATTACTACCTTTGAGGTCCTGCTTCTCAGCTTCCTTCCTAACTCCCCGTATTCTGCTTTCAGGACCTCTACCCTTTTTTACCTATGTCATTGGTAGTAACATGTACCACGACCTCTGGCTGCTCACCCTCCCATTTCAGGATATTGTGGACGCACTCAGAAACATCATGAACCCTGGCACCTGAGAGGCAAATTACCATCCTTGATTCTTTTTTGCATCCATAGAATCGCCTATTTGTCCCCCTGACTATAGAGTCCCCTATTATCGCTGCCATCCTCTTCTGTTCCCTACCCTTCTGAGCCACAGGGCCAGACTCAATGCCAGAGGCATGGCCACTGTTGTTTCCCCCAGATAGGTTGGCCCCCCCTAACAGCACTCAGTGGGTTGGTGTTGATATATTTTTTTCTATCACAGGGTTTAGAAATACAGGCATGATCTTGGGGTAAGTGGAAAGGCATTCAGTACTGAGCTGACAAATATGTTCACTCACAACAGATAGTGGACAGGTTGCGGAGACAGATACGGGTAAGACCTCAAACAAAGTCAGGAATCAAAAGGTTGAGCATGGTGTGACTAATGTCCTGAGCTGCGTAAGTTTCAATGCAAGAGGTATCATAGGAAAGACAGATGAGCTCAGGGCATGGATCAACACATGGAATAATGTTGTAGCCATTAGTGAGACTTGGTTTCAGAAGGGGCAAAACTGGCAGCTCAATATTCCAGGGTTCCATTGTTTGAGACGCGGCAGAGCAGGAGGTATTAAAGGAGGAGGGGTGGCATTACTGGTCAGGGAAAATGTTACAGCAGTGTTCAGTCAGGACAGACAGGAGAACTTGTCTCGTGAGGTGGTATGGGTGGAACTGAGGAATGAGCAAGGTATGACCATGTTAATGGGTTATATTACACACTACCCAGCAGTCTGCAAAAGTTAAAGGAACAAATTTATAGAGAGTTTGCTGACGTGCAAGAAACATAAAGTTGTTATAATAGGTGATGTTAACTTTCCACATATTTACTGGGACTTCCACGCTGTAAAAGGATTAGATGGGATAGTGTTTGTCAGATGTATTCAAGGAAGTTTCCATAATCAGTACATAGGAAGTCCCAACAAGATAGTGGGATACTTGACATGCTATTTAGGGAATGAGACAGGGCAAGTGATAGAATCTTGTGTAGTGATCATAATACCATTAGTTTCAAAGTAAATATGGAAAAAGATACTTCTGGTCTGTGGGTTGAGATTCTAAATTGGAGAAAGGCCGATTTTGATGGTATCGGAAAGGATCTGGCAAGTGTGGATTGGGACCTGCTGTTCTCTGACAAAGATGTACTTAGTAAGATGTACTTAGTAAGTGAGAGGCCTTCAAAGTGAAATTTTGTATGTGCCTGTTAAGATAACAGGTTTAGAGAACCTTGGTTTACAAGAGATATGAGGCCCCGGATAAGAAATGAAAGGTGCATAGCAGGTATAGGCTGGTGGGAACAAATTAGGTGTTTATGGATTGTAAGAAATGTAAGAGAACACTTAAGAAAGCAATCAGGAGGGCTAAAAGAAGGGATGATGCTGTCCTAACAGACAAGGTGAAAGAGAATCCTAAGGGATTCTACAGATAATGTTAAGATCAAAAGGATTGCAAGGACAAAATTGGTTCTCTGGAAGATTCAAGATTCAATAACTTTATTGTCATTCTAACCGTACATCAGCTCTGCAGGGCAGAATGAGACGGCGTTTCCCAGGAGCAGTGCAATCATAACATAACAAATGCAACACTAAATAATAAACATAACAATAAAGAGTAAAACACAACAGCCACATGTCAGTTAAAAACAAGTTATAAGTGTCCAGTGCAAGTTAAAAGTGTCCAAAGCAGAGTCAGGTAGAGCAGCTATTTAGCAGTCTGACTGCCTGTGGGAGGAAGCTGTTTAGTAGCCTTGTGGTTTTAGTTTTGATGCTCCTGTAACGTTTACCTGATGGCAGAAGAACAAACAGTTCATGGAGAGGGTGTGAGGGATCTTTAATATGTACCGTGTCTTCTGGAGGCATCGACTCTGAAAGAGGTCTTGGACAGAAGGTAGGGAGACCAATCCAAGCGTGGAGCCAAAAGAGAAGGGGGAGACACTAAATTAATTTTTTGCATCTGTATTTATTCAGGAGATGGACAGAGTCTATAGAAGAGAGGCAAAGCAGTGACCTCATGGACCCTATACAGGTTACAGGGGACGAGGTGTTTTTGTCTGTGTTAATTAATAATAAAATAACAATACGCTAAAAATTAAAGTAAATAATGCCAATAGAGAGCAACAAATTTCCAGAACCAACTTTAAAGAAAATGGTGAGGACATTGCAAATGCTTGACTACAAGGTTAATATTAAAGATGAGCTTTATTTGTCTTATGTACATTGAAACAGAGCATGCAGTGAAATGCATCGAATGCATCAACAGCCAACACAATCTAATAATGCCCACCAGTGTTGCCATGGTTCTAGTATCACCGTAGCATACCCACAACTTACTAACCTGTACATCTTTGGAAACCAGAGCACCTGGAGGAAACCCGTGCTTTTATGGGGAGAACATACAAACTTCTTACTGATCCTGATGGCTGGTGCTGTTAACCGTTATGCTAACCGTTACACTAGAGGCATATATTCTGTTACAAGATGCTCCCAAATGACGCTCTAACTCTCCAGAGTATGGATAGCTGGCACTGCCACTTTAAGGATCCAGAACCGTCCCGCTAATTGGCAGTCATGTTTTGGGCACCAAGAACTGCATATTTAAGGAGTACCTAAACTGAGGTTTGGTGCTCAATCGTAAACCTAACTAGTAATATTGTCCCGCGTTTGTCTTTTGCTCAGTTCTTGATCCAGTTTGCTACCGTGTCTCGATCCTTGCTTTGGATACTCCAGCATTTGGGTGCAAACCATCCTCATCAAGGGCTTTCATTTCAGTACAGTTGAGCCAGCGAGGATCCAGTGGGGTATCAGAGTCCCTTGGCTGCTCTGGCGAGCCACAGCGAGAGGATTTCCAGACAGAGCTTGGAGATACACGACCTCCAGGCCAGCTATCACAAGGAGGGCGCCAGAGTCGCTCGGGTAAGTCTGTCGGTCACTCTCTGGAGCCAGTACGTCTTCCGACCCTGGAGAGTTTCGACAAGGACCCGAGTTCTTGCCACAGCTTCCTCACTCAGTGCTCATTGGTGTTCGAACTCCAGCCATCCCGGTTCCCTTCAGAAAGTGGAAAAATGGCCTTCGTGGTCTCTTTCCTGACCAGGAGAGTCCTCTCCTGTGCCACCACACTTCGGGAATGAGGATCGGAGATTTGCATGGATTCGGAGGAATTCATGGCTTCCATAAGAAAGGCATTTTTGTCATCCTGCTGGAGCAAACAGAGGCTCAGACATTCTCATGAATAGCGTGGTGGTCAGTGGCCGGCTACGCTATGAGTTCTGAACCTAGACGCAAGAGAGTGGTTGGAATGGTGAAGTCTTGGCCACTCTGTACCGCCATGGACTCCAGGACAAACTAAAGGATGCCCTCACCTTGGGAGAGCTAACAGGTGACTTAAGAGTTCTTCATTGATTTGTCCATCTGCCTTGACAATCATCTGGCAGAGCGTAAGGGGGACTACATTACAAAGCTGAAGAGGGCTAGCCCGAGCCTGGGTTCCACCACCTGATCTCAGAACATGATCAGTCTGTCTCCTGCTCGGGACTCTGTCGAGCCCATGAAGATTGGTTAAACGTGGATCTCCACTGATGAGATGTCCCAGCATCGGAATCAAGGCCACTACTATTACTGTGGGGAAGCGAGTCACTCGTGGACCAAATGTCCGAAGCTGCAGCCTCCAGGAGAACTGCAAAGATCGTCCAGTATTGGGAGGACTGTGACAGTAGCAGCCACTACTCCCGAATCCCAAGGATTTTGGTTTTGTGCTGAAGGCAGAGTTCACCTGGGGCAGGTGGAGACTTTTGTGGACTCTGAGACATTGGTTAATATTTTGGACTTAGGAGCTGCCCGTTGGCTTGTCATACTGCTGTGAGAGTTGAGCCATTCCATGCCCGCAACTGTCTTGGATGGCAGCCCACTGGGTTCCGGGCAGGTCCAGGAAGAGACTGTGGATTTGCAGATGAGGATAGGGGATCATGTGGAAGATATTAGTTTCTACATCATTGGCTCACTACTCATACCCCTGATTCTTGGCTGTACCAGCATAGCCCATCTGTGGACTGGAGGGAGGGGAGAGTCATTGCTTCGTCCAATTCGCTGCATCTTGTTCTGACTTGCAGAATCTCCCAAGACCAATGACCAGCAAGGGGACAGACATTAACGTGAGGTAACCTGAAGCCTAAGGGATCCAGCTGCTAGGTCCCAACTAAAGGAAGGACTCCTAAATGCAGACCCTTGGAGCCTGTTCCCGGGGTGCAGGGACCATCTGTAACACCTTGTTCCCATTGACTAAGGTATGACGAAGTCTAGTGACCCTAGGGAGGAGACTCAGAAGTTGGTTGAACCATCCCTGCCCCCAAGAAGCTTTAGGAGTCATCTTTTAGGGAAGCTTCAGAAGAACTTGCATCACCCAGGCCAGTCGAAGTTCCTTCTGTATCCAAGGGCTTCGAAGAGGTCTTCAGCAAGGGAAAGACCTCGACTCTTCCACCACACCGACCCTATGACTGTGCTATAGATTTTCTGCCTGGTTCTTGTCCTCCGCATGATCAGTTATACGTGGTCTCAAGTCAAGAGAGAAGCGTAATGAAAGAATATTTAAAGGAAGCTATTGGTATGGGATTCATTAGCACAGGCTTCTTCTTCATACAAAGGAAGTACAGAAACCTGCAGCCATGTATTGATTATAGAGGATTAAATTGCATAACAGTGAAGAATCGTTATCCCCTTCCACTCATGAATACCGCTTTTGAGATTCTCCAAGGGGCAAGAGTATTCAGCAAGCTAGACCTACATTGTGCATAAAATCTGGTCCATATAAGGGAAGGCACTGATTGGAAGACTGTATTCAATTCAGGCTTTATGAGTACCTGGCTATGCCCTTCGGCCGAGTGAACTCTCCAGCAGTTTTTCAGGCCTTTATAAACAACATGCTCCAGGATATATTCTCCACAAGAGTGCCTTAGTCTACTTGGATGATATCCTAATTTTCTCATAGTCCGTGGAGGATCATGTCACTCATGTCAGGGACATTTTAAAGAGGCTTCTTGACCATGGACTTTATATCAAGTAGAAGTCCAAATTTCATGTGAAAACTGTTTCGTTAATGGGTTCATCATCTCCAGCAGCAATCTCAAAATGGACTCTACGAAAACCAGGCAGTCAGAGATTCCTGAAGTCATAGTTCTATAGTTTCTCTCTGTCATGTCAAGCAAGTCCAAAGTTTCTTGGGGTTTGCGAACTTTTCACAGAAGTTCGTCAGGGACTTCAGCTAGGTGGCAATTCAGCTGATGGCACTAAGAAGTTCACAGGCCCTTTTAACTGGGCTACTGAAGCAGAGGCGCTGTAGTAGAAATTAAACAGCTCCCATCTTGACATTTTCCTAACCCAGACCTTCCCTTCATTGTGGTGGTTGACGTCTCAGACATCGGAGTAGGTACAGTGCTGTCTCAACAACCATCTTCAGGCGGTAAACTGCACCATGTGTATTCTTCTCCAGGTGGTTATCCCTGGCAGAGAGAAACTTTGACACTGGGAATTGGGAATTTCTTATGGTTAAGGTGGCTTTGGAGGAATGGTGTCACTGACTAGAGGGGGCCAAGAATCCTTTTATCATTTGGACAGACCACTCAAACCTCGCTTATATTCAGGAGACCAAGAGGCTGAAGACCAGGCAGGCCAGGTGGTTTTTGTTCTTTAACTGCTTTGATTTCATCTTGACCAATCAATAGGGGTCAAAGAACCAGAAGCCAGATACCTTAACAAATTGGAACAAGAGGAGCAGGCTACCACCATCTTGCCCCAAGCCAAGATAGTAGTGCCAATTCATTGGGGAATTGATGCTCCTGTTCACAAGGCTTGAGCACAAGGGGAGATTACTAAGATTGTCT
Organism: Hemitrygon akajei; assembly: GCF_048418815.1. Taxonomy (NCBI): domain Eukaryota; kingdom Metazoa; phylum Chordata; class Chondrichthyes; order Myliobatiformes; family Dasyatidae; genus Hemitrygon; species Hemitrygon akajei. The sequence goes on along the minus strand of NC_133134.1, from coordinate 36,371,594 downwards.
GGGTTGGCTGTTTGTCCCAAGTTCTCTCATTTGAAATCACTCTATGGTTGCTCTGGTCGTGTGCTTTGCGTCATTTTCCTTCTGAAAGTCAAAATTCCTCCATAGTTTAAGCTTTCTGGCAGAAGCTAGCAGGTTTTTAATCCAGGATCTTTCTGTATTAGCAGCATTCATCTTCCCATCAATCCTGATCAGATTTTCAGACCTTGCTGGTGAAAAGCATCCCCATAGCATGATGCTACTTCCACCATAATTTATAGTCAGGATGGTGTTAACTGGCTAATGTGCAGTATTAGATTTATGCCACATGTACTGCTTAGTATTGAGGCCAAAGAGTTCGACTTTAGTCTCATCAGACCACAAGATCTTCTTCCACATCTCTACAGTATTTTCCAACTGACGCTTTGCAAAATCTTTATGGGCAAGGATATGCTCTTTTTAGCCATGGCTTCTTCCTTGCCACTCTTCCATAAATACCTTTTTTGTCCAAGGCTTTAGAGATTGTGGAGCCATGAACTTAATCTCCAGTTGTACCCATGGACTTCTGTAGCTCAGTCAGAGTGACTGCTGGTGTCACAGTAGCCTCTCTTACAAGTGCTGTTCTCCAGCGACTAAGTTTAGAGGGGCGACCTGACCTAGGCAGTGTGGCTGTGGTTTACTAATTTTCCCACTTTTTCACAATGAACTCTGACAAATGCTCAGTCCCTTTGAGATTGTCTTGTACCCTTTCCCAGATTTGTGCTTCTCTATTATCATTTCCCTGACTTGCCTTGATTGCTCTTTTGTCTTCAGTTTGGTTTGGTCTGTTGAAAATCTACCGTACTGTTGGACTTACAAAGAGAGGGGGTAAGAAAGGCCCACCAGCGCCTTTACTTCCTGAGAAAGCTGAAGAGATTTGGCCTGTCCCCTAAAACCCTCACTAATTTTTATAGGTGCACCGTAGAAAGCATTCTTCTAGGGTGTATCACAAGCTGGTATGGAAGTTGTCCTGTCCAAGACGGGAAGAAACTGCAGAAGATCGTGAACGTAGCCCAGCACATCACACAAACCAATCTTCCATCCTTGGACTCACTTTACACCACACGCTGTCGGAGCAGTGCTGCCAGGATAATCAAGGACAAGACCCACCCAGCCAACACACTTTTTGTCCCACTTCCCTCTGGGAGAAGGTTCAAGCACATGAAGATTCGTACGGCCAGATTTGGGAACAGCTTTATTCCAACTGTGATAAGACTACTGAATGGATCCTGACCCAGATCTGGGCCGTACCTTCCAAATATCTGGACCTGACTTGCAGTACCTTTTCTATTTTCTAATTATGATTTATAATTTATATTTTTATTATATTTAATTTGATTTGTACTTAAGGGAGCGTGAAGCACAGAAACAAATATCACTGTGATGATTGTACATTCTAGTATCAATTGGTGACAATAAAGTATAATGATAATGATATTTATTCTTATGAATTCATTGAAAACAGGTGATCCTTCAAGTTTCTACATCAACAAAGTGAGTGAGTTTATACAGTGTGACACTTGGGGAAAGTTAGTGTGGTAATTACAAAGGGGATGAAGTCTCACAATTTTAGTTTTTGTTAGTAAATTGTTGACAGGTTTTGTAATTTTTCTTTTGATCAATAATTGTAGGTTAGCTCAAATGAGTCCTACTTCAATATATTTTAAATTTAGAAAATGAGACAGTAAAATGCGAAAATACTTGTGGGGTCCGAATGTTTTTTTTCAAGGCACCGTGAGTGGATGGGCAGAGTGGAGCATCTAGTGGAACCACAGCCTCACAGCACCAGGTTGAATCCTGTCTGTGTGGATTTTGCACATCTTCCCACATACCAAATGGGCTGTGGGACAATGAGTACTTGGGCTTGGTTAGGTCAACCTGGATTACAGTCTAAAACTCCAGACCAGGCCCTTTGTCTATGAGGGAGTGAAGGCAGATTTACCAGAATAACGTATAGACACCAAGGATTAAATCATAAACAGAAATTACACTAACTCAGTTTATATTCCCAGTAATTAAGGAAACTAATGTGATAATTTGATTCACATATGCAGTTTATTAAGATGAACCAAAAGGTGCCGTCCTAGAAACACAACCAGCCTTTTTAGAAGTAAACTAAGTAGTTGGAACTCTTTCCAAAATGGCAGAGTTTGGTCTGTTTTACATGTTAAATCTTATCTTGTACTTGCTAATCAAAGGTATTACAGTTATTTTGCAGATCTTAGTGTAGCCTGGGGTCCAGAAAGCCTACTCCTATCCCAAGGATTGTAAGTGCTGCTGGCAAGGCTAACATTTGTTATTTAAGCTGCACAAAAGGCCTGTTAGACCAATTCAGAGGGAAATCAACCACATTGTCCTGGTTGGAAGCCACATGTAAGCCTGGCTAGAGACGGATGACAGATTTCCTTCCCTAAAGGCAAACAGTGACCAAAATCGGTTTCTAATGATAATCACACTTGTTTCATGAGCACGTAATTGACTATTTGCCTTTACTTCCACCTTGTACTTAATTTAACTGATTTTAAATTTCGCAGTTGGGAAAGGATTTAATTTTACATCATCAGATCATCTGTACAAGCCCCAGAGAAGCAACTTTCTGGACCCTGTGCAAATGAGTATTTCTGGGCTTTTATTCATCAGAGTAACTAAGCTGAAGAATGCCTCAAACATTCTTAAATACACTTGAACTAGTCCTTCGTTTCTCTGTTCATTGTTAGCAGAGAAAGTCTTGAGCCAAGCATCGAGGCTTCCAGGGAAAATGGGGACAATAATTCACTGTAGGAGGAAACAAAAGATCTGTTTTTAAAAAATCTTGTTTCGATGCTACAGATGTAAACACTCAGCTTTAGTAAATTAGAAATTCAAAGTGTACTAATTGCAGTCTGCAAACAATTCACTCAGTGGCTTATTTTACTTTAAAATATTTTTTGAGCAAGTAAGCTTGGAAGTTTATGACCATCTTATTACAATTTCTGACTTATCAATGCAGTAAATGGATTATGAACTTTAGATCACAGTTGATGCAGCCATATGTTTTCCTGGCTGCTTTGTCAAGGAAGGATATGTTGTCACACCATTGCTTACTTGTTAAAACTCACTTATGTTCATTTTGGAATGAGCTACAGATACCTCAGTGTCATTGCTGTTAAGAGATGTATTTGCTTCCACTTTGCAGTTCATTAGATATAGAATGTAGCTGCTTCTAAACTTAACTGTGTTTGTCTTGATCAACATTTTCCTCTCAACCAATAATAAACCAAATTTTTATTTTTTATATGAAAATCTTTTTGTAAAGAGTTGCTTCACATAAAATTCTCCAGTGTTATTCGATGTCTTTATCATTAGCATTTGTTAAATCTCTTTGGCCCTGATGTGTATTAACTGCTGATCACCAGGGCCATTTGCTGATTACAGGATTCAAGTTTCCTTTTCGTCTTTATGCATACCATTGACTGTAGTTAAGTGAGTGATCTATACTTCCATCTGTTACCTCCATTTTAAAATAGTGTTACTTTCTACTTTACAATCTTTTGAACTCATGCAGAATGTATACAACTTAAGAAATTGACTCCGGCCTACACTTCGGGATACATGTTAAATTTCTCTAAAATCGTCTTTCCCCTAATATTGATTTCCTCCCTCTCATGAGTTTATGTTCCACAAGGGAGTTCGCTGGGGTCTTTCTTTGTGAAGACAGAACAACAAACATATGTATTTAAATAGCTTGCCATATCATTTCTTCCTTTCATAAATACCTAATTCTGACCTCTCTCAGATGGTTACTATATCACTGTAAATTGCCCCTTGAAAAAACAAAATCTACCACCTTACTCAAATGGACTAAATGTGACTGCAGACTCATAGCCCTCGATCAGCTTAGCCTGATCTGTCGAAATTCTCTACCTTGTAAAGGGCAGAATACCATTACTTTTTCAAGGGCAAGTGAGGGTAGACAATAAAATATGGCCTGGCAATGACATTGTTTGCTGAATTAGTGGATACAGGCCAGCCCATCACAGGAGAAACCCTCCCCACTATTGAACTCATGTAAAAAACAACATCCATCCAAACCATGCTCTCTTCTTGCTGCTGCCATTGAGAAGGAAGTACAGGAGCCTTGTGTCCCACACCATCAGGTTGCGGAACCATCAAGCTCCTGAACCAGTGTGGATAACTTCACTCACCTCACCACTGAACTGGTTCCACCATCTGTGCATTTTCAAGGACTGTACAACTTGTGTTCTCAATTTATGATTTTTTAAATCAAGGCTCTGTTTAACCAGAAACTGAAATTAAGAAAAAATACTGCAGAATCTGGAAATTTAAAATAAAAATAGGAAATACTGGAAATACTCAGCTGGTCAGACCTCACCTGTGGGGAAAGAAACAAGAATTAATGTTTCAGATTGAAGACCCTTTGTCAGAGTTCTTTTTAACCAGAAGCAGGCATAAGTACATGCACAAAGAGGTAATGAAAATTGTACGGAGCCTTTAGGCCTCACAGTTACAGAGGGTGGAAAGATGGGGATTTGCCAGAATGCGTTGGAATGGTTAAGTCTAGAGGTAACATACAGTACATTTAATGGTATTGTTATTTATTGAAACTAGCTGAATTTTTCATTCTTATCTTGTTTTTGTAGGTGGTCTGAAAAACACAAGGAATGGAGATTTCAAAAGATAAGACAAACTTGGCTTTTGCAGCACATGTATGACTGTGACCAGGTAAAACATCGGTGTCAAGAAAATGTGAATGTAGTTCTACTTTAAAAAGGTGCCAACTCCGGATATAAAGTCAGCACAATGCGACCAAATCTGATATCATAGAACTTGAAGCACATACAACTTGGATTCAGTCCAAGCAAAAACAGAAAATGCTGGAAATACTCACAGGTCACTTAGTGAAGTCCATCATTTCACAGTTGCTGTTCCCAGTATCCATAAAGAATACGTTTGTCTTTTGATGCAAATATTACTAAAATATTCTTCTGTCTAGATGTTGGATGCTGATCTTTTATAAAACTCTGTATTCAGAGGTTTTTAAGCTTACGTATCAAACAGTACCATTAAGTGGGATTTCACAGAAAAGGGACAGAGTTCTTTCTCTTTGATCTCCTGAGGTAATACAAAGCAGAACGCCTTACTGTTTCTGCTTGTATCCAGTGACTGAAAAGTGCTTGTATATAGATGTCAGGTGCCTGGATTCTGCTGTCACTTTCCCCAAAGTAGATTGACCTTTCAATGAGCTTCAGAATGAAACTCCGGTCATCGGTCCACAACCAAAGGAGTTGAATGACTTCAGACCTGTTGCCTTGACGTCGCACGTGATGAAGACCATGGAGCAGCTGATAATACAGAATCTGAGGCCACAAACCAGGCACGCCCAGGATCCTCTTCAGTTTGCGTATAAGGAGAAGGTGGGAGTGGAGGATGCTATCACGTACTTGCTGCACAAATCACTCTCTCACCTAGATGGGGTCAGTTGTGCTGTGAGGATTACATTCCTTGACTTCTCTAGTGCCTTTAACACCATCCAGCCCAAGATCTTAAGGCACAAACTAACGGAGATGGGAGTAGACTCTCACATGGTGGATTGGATAGTGGACTACTTGACAGATAGACCTCAGTATGTGCGGTTGGGAGACTGTAGGTCTGACACGGTGGTCAGCAGCACAGGAGCGCCGCAGGGAACCGTACTCTCTCCGGTCCTGTTCACCCTGTACACATCAGACTTCCAATATAACTCGGAGTCCTGCCATGTGCAGAAGTTCGCTGATGACACGGCCATAGTGGAGTGTGTCAGGAATGGACAGGAGGAGGAGTATAGGAAACTGATACAGGACTTTGTGATATGGTGCAACTCAAACTACCTGCGTCTCAATATCACCAAGACCAAGGAGATGGTGGTGGACTTTAGGAGATCTAGGCCTCATATGGAGCCAGTGATCATTAATGGAGAATGTGTGGAGCAGGTTAAGACCTACAAGTATCTGGGAGTACAGTTAGACGAGAAGCTAGACTGGACTGCCAACACAGATGCCTTGTGCAGGAAGGCACAGAGTCGACTGTACTTCCTTAGAAGGTTGGCGTCATTCAATGTCTGTAGTGAGATGCTGAAGATGTTCTATAGGTCAGTTGTGGAGAGCGCCCTCTTCTTTGTGGTGGCGTGTTGGGGAGGAAGCATTAACAAGAGGGACGCCTCACGTCTTAATAAGCTGGTAAGGAAGGCGGGCTCTGTCGTGGGCAAAGTACTGGAGAGTTTAACATCGGTAGCTGAGCGAAGGGCGCTGAGTAGGCTACGGTCAATTATGGAAAACTCTGAACATCCTCTACATAGCACCATCCAGAGACAGAGAACCAGTTTCAGCGACAGGTTACTATCGATGCAATGCTCCTCAGACAGGATGAAGAGGTCAATACTCCCCAATGCCATTAGGCTTTACAATTCAACCGCCAAGACTTAAGAACTTTTTAAAAGCTATTATTAATGCTTTTTGAGATAGTGATTTAGATGCATATCATATTTTTTACTGAGTTAAGTATTGTATGTAATTAGTTTTGCTACAACATGTGTATGGGACATTGGAAAAAAAGTTGAATTTCCCCATGGGGATGAATAAAGTATCTATCTATCTATCTATCTATCTATCTGGTCTCTCTGGATGTCATTGTCCAAGAAAATGTTGACATCTTCAGGAAAACATGTGCATGGGGAAATCTAACCAATTGGCTGGTGTTTGCAAGAAACTGGCTAGGGCTAATTGGTTCTTTCTTGTTCTGCTTGATTCTTAAAACAGCAGAGAAGTAAGCCTGTCCAAGCTTGGATACTATGGGGTGATCAATTATTACTACCTGCTGTTGTGTTCGATATTGAGGGATTGTCAGAGCACGCCGATGCCATCCCTGCAGGATAGTCAATTGAACTTTATTGATAACCCAGCTTGTAGAGTATGTGAACTCCTCCTGTGTGGGAGTGGCGATCTGAGTGACGTAGGAATATCTCTATTAACTATCACAGCATCTTCCCTTCTTGAAAGAAAAGAAAATTTAGGTATGTACTTCTTTTCTATAGAACTGCATTGAAATTATAGTCACTGAGATTGAGAGAGAATACAGCTGTTGAGAGAATGGAGCTTTCGGGTGCTGTATAACTGTGGTTGAAGATGGCTTGGACACCTCAACGTTCCTTGGGTAGGAGTCTACAGTGAGAAGATATTTGTCACTTTTCAGCTCAAAGATGTCTGTGCCTGCGATTTGCCATGGAAGATCTGGGAATTCTGTGGGACTGAGGGGTTCAGCACGAGTTTTGTGCAGCTTTCTGCCTGCTTCACATAGCTTTATGTAATCTCCCAGCTGTGTGCTCAGGCCAAGACACCACATACCTTGCTCTTAGGAGACTTTTTCGATGCCTTGATGCCTTTGGTGGATTTGACTGATGGTTTTGGCATGCATAGAAGTAGAAATGATGAGTCTGGAGCCCTTTAACTGCAAACCATCAAGAACGGTGAGTATGTCTCTTTTAGGCCAGTAAGGTCTAAGTCTGTGAGCTCCTTTTGGAACAGCTGGCCATCCATGCTCACAATATTGCATGACGTTGCTGCAGATTGAGCTCTTTTCCAACTACACGCAAAGTTCGTCCATGATGCAAGAATGCTTTCATGTACCTGGCTAAGTAGATGTTAGTACCTTCCATGAGGGTGGAGTCAGCTTCTGTCCACTCACTTTTGCATGACATCCTCGATAGCGTGTCTGATGTGAAATATTTGCTGGGGATGTGCTCAATGTCATAACAGTATGCCTCATTCTGAACCTTTGCAGACATGAAGATAAGTCATCCAAGTGTTTCAAGCTGACAACTGGTTTGTGGTCTGTTTCAAGTAGGAATTTAGTGCCTACCAAGCAGCAGCTGAAGTGTTCACAAGCCCACACAAGAGCCAACATCTCTTTTTCGATTTGAGCATAACACTGTTCAGTAGGAGTCTGTGCTCTTGATGCATATGTCACCGGTTTCCTTACACACTGCAGTTTTGCATGAGCACTCCTCCAGGTCAAAGGAAAAGGCGTCCACTCAGACCTTGGTTGCTTTGTTCGGATCAAAGATTGCCAATGTTGGTGGAGAGATACCTCTGCTTTAAGTGATGAGACTGACTTCTCCTGGGGTGCGCCCCAGGTCCAAGTGTTTCTCTGAGAGAGGAGGTCACATAGTAGCTTTGTTTTCTCTGCTAAATCTGGAATGATCTTTCCCAGCTGGTTTACCATGTCAAGGAAATGGCGGAATTCTGATACATTTGTAGGCTGTTCCATGTTCTGGACTCCTGCCAGTTTGTTTGAATCTAGTTGCACTAGAATTAGTTGGTGGCCTCAGAACTTCACTTCCAACTTTGCAGATTCACATTTCTTTTTCTTCTGGGTAATTCCATCCTGTTTCAGTTTTTCCAAGGCAGCTTCCACTCTTGTGTTACATTCCTCACTTGGGCTTATATTGTCCATGTGGCAGACTATTTCTAACAGTCCCTCCAAAATTTGGTTCTTCCTCATCTGAAAGAGTCCAGGGACTGATGAGATGTCAAAAGGGAGTCTCTTGAATGCATAGGTTGTGAGCTTTTGTGATTCAGGAGCTAAACAGAACTGCCTGAACCCTGAGTTTGCATTTTGTTTGGTGAAGAACTTTGCTCCACCCAGTATATCCAATGTGTGCTTAACTGAGGGCAGAATAAACTTCTACCACCTCAATACCTTATTTAATTCTGTTAGATCAACACAGATCCTCACTATGCCATCTGGTTTAGGAACAGGAACAGCACCTGCACACCAGTCAGTAAGTCCATTCACCCTAGTTACGATGTCAAGCGCCTCCATTATCTCAAGTTCGGCTTTGCCTTTGTTCATCAATGGGACTTGTATAGACTTGCTGTGGTCAGAGAACAGGGCGTCACTCCTGGCCTCAGTTGGAAAGGTACTCTTCTTTCAGTAGCCCTAGGCCTGTGAACATTTCCGGGTACTACTTCCGTTTAGCTAATCCAATCTTGTGATGAGGTTCAGTTTCTTGATGACAGGTCACCCCAGTAGTGTTGAGAGGAGATTCTGAACAACATAAACATCCTCTTTTAACAGTTTCTTATTTTTTTTATGGATGGATGTAGTAAACATTCCTTTCACACTGAGCTTATGTTTCCCTGGCTTCATGAGCACGTTCTTTGTTGGGTTTAGCGTACTGCCTGTTTCCTTCACCAGTTTTATGAACAGACATTCGGGAAAGGCTGTGACATCTGCCCCAGTGCCCATTCTCAACATCATTTCCTCATTTTGCAAATGAACTATAGTACACCATCCCTGTCTATTTGAATCTAAAGCCCAAGGAAAACTCTCTTTATCTGAATCATGGTCTTCCTTGATCTCCTAAAGAACCGTTTTTGAGTGACACTGGCTTTTATAATGGCCAGCTCTATTACATTGGTAGAGTCTTGCTGCATGTCCTACAGTTGGACATTTTACCTGCTCCTTGTTCAGTCTGACCTGACCTGTACATTCAGACTCTTGTGCTTCTGAAATGGCTGAACAAGCCATTCAGTTGCATTATAGCCATTGCACTAAAATAGAAAAAGGATAAAACTGTTGAATCAGCAGGCATTAGAGTTAATCCAGGCACTGAATTCGAACGTAGTTAAATTGCTGTCAGCTTAGTCAATCTTGCAAAATCTCCACATGCACGTCAGGGGTCTAGTATCTAAATTGGGAGGCCTGACCCATAGACAAACCAAGCAATAGCCCAGCATTGTGGAATGCACAGAATCACATCAGACTCCTCCATCATCGTCTCTGGTTATGACCTACCTTATAAGTAGCATGCCTAGTATTGTTGACTGCAGACCCCATAGAACATAAAAGTCCACCAGGAAATCGAGTACACCACCGTTCATGACTATCCATGGCAGGACGGTGGAGCTTTGATCTGACTTACTGTTGTGCTTTACTAAGGTCTGGTTGTTTGCTCTTTTAATGTGCTTGTCATTCTGTATTGCATGTTCTGGTCCCAGCATACCCACCTGCACTCTTCAATAAACGAGAGTTGACTTCCTGGTTTGATTGGGCCATTGTAAAGTTTTATGATGCTCTGAGTTTATGAAAGGTGCTTTATAAGGTTGTTTTTGCTTTCACTGGTGTGTGCATCCAAGGTTTTCTTGGCTCCCCAACTTTCAATGTATACTGGTATTGTCCTGCTTAATGGTGCATCTGCTTTTAATAAGTAGGCACTAAGTTGGACAGTCCGCACCAGGGGTGCGTGAAGAGAGCTGCTTTTTCATCAGGGCAGCGATCAAGACTTTGAAGGCAGAGTTTCGCGGCAGTTTTTCTGGGTCAGCACGAGGGAGTCATCAGGAAGGGCCAATAAGAATAATTCAGGTGCAGGCGGAGTGGCCGGTCTCTAGAGTGGCTCATCAGGCTTGGGTGAGGTAGATTGTCTTGTAAATTAATCTCTCTCTCTTTTTATTTGTTCATTCCTCATCTATTAGTGCATAGTATTGTGAGGAGGACTCCGGGGGCTGTACTTTTTACTGTGTGTGGGATATGGCAAAAGTCTTGGAGACATCCAGTCTCCCAGATAAACATTTCTGCACCAGACACACTGAACTGCAGCTCCTGAGAGAACGTATTAAGGAACTGGCGTTGTGGCTAGATGAACAATGACATACGGGAGAATGAGGAGGTGATAGATGAGCTACAGGGAGGTAGCCCCCCCCCCACCCCCAGCTTACAGGAGACAAGTAAATGGGTGACTGTCAGAAGAAAGAGGGGAAATGCACAGTCAGTGGTTGCTCCACTCAACAATAAGTATATAACTTTAGATTCTGTTGAGGGTGATGGGCCTCTTCCACTTAGTCTGGTGCTGTGGTTCAGAAGGACAGTGATAGGAGATTCCTTAGTCAGAGGAACAGTGATGAGATTCTGTGGGCACGGTAGAGGCACCTGGATGGTATGATGCCTCCCTGGTGCAAGGTTCAGGGATGTCTCAGATGTGCCCATGGCATTCTCAAGGGCAAGGGTAAGTAGTCAGAAGTCTTGATACATATTGGCACCAATGACATAGGTAGACAAGTTGAGGAGGTGCTGAAGAGAGATTTTAGGGAGCTAGGTAAAAAGCTGGGAAACAGGACCTCTAGTGTAGTAATCTCTGGATTACTGCCTGCGTCACATCCCAGCGGGGGTCAGGTAAGAACAGGACAATTTGGCAGGTGAATGCGTTTCAGGGGAAGTGGTGTAAGGGGCAGGGGTTCAGATTTGTGGATCATTGGGATCTCTTCTGGGGAAGGTATGATAGGTACATAAGGGACAGGTTACACCTGAACACCAGGGGATCCAATAGCCTTGTGGGCAGGTTGGTTCGAGTTGTTCAGGTGGGTTTAAACTCTTTTGGCAGGGGGATGGGAACCAGAGTGAATGTACTGAAGATGAGGTGGTTGTCTTACAAACAGAGGCAATGTGTAGTGAGATTCCTAGCGAGGAAAGGCTGATGATAGGGCAAAATTGCAGTCAACAAGATGAGTTGCAATGTAAAAGGTGGACAAAATCTAAAAAGGTGAATACAGGACTAAAGGTTTTATATTAGTATGTGCGCAGTATACGGAATAAGGTCAATGAACTTGTAGAACAGTTACAGATTGGCAAGTATGATGTTGCAGGTATCACTGAATCGTGGCTGAAAGAAGATTATCATCGCATGCTTAATGTCAACGGATACACATTATCTTGTAAGGACAGGCAGGAAGGCTGAGGGGGTGGTGTGGCTCTATGGGTAAAAAATGAAATTAAATCATGAAAAATGAAAGAGATGACATAGGGTTGGAAGGTGATGAATTGTTATGGATAGAGCTAAAGAACTGTAAGGGTAAAAAAAACCCTGAAAGGAGTTATGTACAGACCCTCAAACAGTAGTAAGGATGTGGTACACAAGTTACAATGGGAAATAGAAAATGCAGGCCAAAAGAGCAATGTTACAATAGTCATGGGGGATTTCAATATGCCCGAAGATTGCGAAAAACAGGTTGATGCGGGATTCTAAGGGGGGAATTTCTAAAATGCCTACAAGATGGCTTTTTAGGACAGTTCATGGTTGAGCCCACTAGGGTCCAGCTGTTTGGATTGGGTATTGTGCAATGAACTGGAATTGATTAGAGAGCTTAAAGTAAAAGAACCCATAGGGGCAAGTGATCATAATATGATCAAATTCACCCTGAAATCTGAGAAGGAGAAGCTAAAGTCAGATGTATCATTATTACAGTGGAGTAAAGGAAATTACAGAGGCATGAGAGAGGAGTTGGCCTGAATTGATTGGATAACAACACTGGCAGGGATGGCAGCTGTTCAGCAATGGCTGGAATTTCTGGAAGCAATTTGGAAGACACAGGATATATACATCCCAAAGAGGAAGAAGAATTATAAAGGCAAGATGACACAACCATGGCTAACATAGAAAGTTAAAGGCAACATAAAAGCCAAAGAGAGGGCATATAATAGAGCAAAAATTAGTGGGAAGTTAGAGGATTAGGAAGCTTTTAAAAACCAACAGAAAGCAACTAAAAAGTCATTAAGCAGGTAAAGATAGAATATGAAAGTAAGCTAGCCAATAATATTAGAGGATATCAAAAGTTTCCTCAGATGCCTGAAGTGTAAAAGAGAGGTGATGTTGGGTATCAGACCACTGGAAAACGATGCTGGGGAGGTAGTAGTTGAGGACAAAGAAAGGGTGGATGAACTGAGTAAGTATTTTGCATCAATCTTCACTGTGGAAGAGACCAGCAGTATGGTGGAAGTTGCAGGTGTCAGGGGTCATGAAATGTGTGAAGTTACCATTACAAGAGAGATGGGTCTTGGGAAACTGAGAGGTCTGAAGGTAGTTCAGTCATCTGGGCCAGATGGTATACACCCCAGGGTTCTGAAAGAGTTGGCTAAAGGTATTGTGGAGGCATTAGTAATGAACTTTCAAGAACCATTGGATTTTAGAATGGTTCCAGAAGACTGGAAAATTGCAAGTGTCATCCACTCTTCAAGAAGGGAAATTATAGGCCAGTTAGTCTGACCTCAGTAGTTGGGAAGATGTTGGAGTCAATTGTTAATGATTTAATTTAAGGTACTTGGCGGCACATGATAAAATTGGCCGTGGTCAGAATGGTTTCCTCAAGGGAAAATCTTACCTGACAAATCTGTTGGAATTCTTTGAAGAAATAACAAGCAGGATACACAAAGGATAATTGATTGATGTCGTGTACTTGGATGTTCAGAAGGCCTTTTACAAGGTGCCACACATGAGGCTGCTTAACAAGCTATGAGCCCCTGGTATTACAAGAAAGATTGTAGCATGGATAAAGCTGTGGCTAACTGGCAGAAGGTAAAGTGTGTGAATAAAGGGGGCAGTTTCTGGCTGGCTGCCAGTGACTAGTAGTGCTCCACAGGAATCTGAGTTGGGACCAATTCTTTTTACGTAATATGTCAATGATTTGGCTGATGGAATTGATGGCTTTGTTGCCAAGTTGAGATGATACAAAGAGAGGTGGTAGGGCAGGTAGTTTTGTGGAAATAGGGAGGCTACAGAAGTCTTCGACAGATTAGCAGAATGGGCAAAGAAGAGGCAAATAGAATACAGAGTTGGGAAGTGTATGATCCTGCACTTTGGTTGAAGAAATTAAAGGGTTGATTATTTTCTAAATGGAGAGAAAATATGAAAATCTGAGGTGCAAAGGGATTTGAGAGTCCTTGTGCAGGATTCCCTAAAGGTTAATTTCCAGGTTGAGTCTGTGGTGCAGAAGGCAAATGTGATGTTAGAATTCATTTCGAGAGGACTAGAATATAAAAATAAGGAATTAATGTTGAGACTTTATAAAACAATGATGAGGCCTGACAGGGTACTTATGTTCTTTTGGGCCTGTTATCTTAGAAAGGATGTGCTGAAACTGGAGAGGATTCAAAGGAGAATCATGAAAGTGATTTTGGGGTTAAACGACCTGTCAAATGAAGTGCATTTGATGGCTCTGGTCCTGTATTCACTGGAGTTTAGAAGAATGAAGGGTGACCTAATTGAAACCTATCGAATGGTCTTGATAGAGTGGATGTGGAAAGGTGTGTCCTGTGGTGGGGTTGTCCAAGTCCCAAGGACAGAGACTCTAAATAGAGGAGCGTCCTTTTAGAACAGGGATGAGGAGGAATTTTTTTAGCCAGAGAGTGGTGAATCTGTTGAATTCATTGCTACAGGCAGCTGTGGAGGCCTTTATGTATATTTTAAGGCAGAGGTTGATAGATTCATGATTGGTCAGGGCATGAAGGGATATGGGACGGAGGATGGGGTGGAAGGCAAGAGATTGGAGTTGAGAGGAAAAATGGATCAGCCGTGATGAAATGGCGGAGCAAACTCAATGGGTTAAATGGCCTAATTCTGCTCCTATATCTTATGGTCTTAAGTAGATGACCAATATTGAGGGCTGAATCTGTCGTTATGTTTTTGTTGAAGTGTTGGGTAGAGAGAATGGGGTCAATAAACAAAGTGTGGAGTTCCAATAGCTTAATAAGTGGCCAGGAAATATTAAACTCATGTTTTTTGGAATTTCATACTTGGAACATCGAAATAATTATTATCAATGTACTCGCCCAATAATGCCCTTTGATAATTTATGAAAATGTAAGTTAAGAATATACTTTTATAGGGAGCATTTTGTGGTAGTGGTTGTGGAACTCCTTTGACACTGCTAATTTACTGACTGGTTTCTCATCTATTTTAGATTTCTGATGAGCACTTTACTCTGCTTCTGGGTTATTTGGAAGGACTGAAAGGAAATGCTCGAGATCTAACCATTCAGAAAACGGAGGCACTGATTAAGGAATCTGACTCTACAGGTAAATATTCGATGAACAGCCTAGATTTTGTTACATGGTGTCAACTACTCATTTTTCCTGTTGAGCTAAACTTGGCGGGTCTGGATCTGTAAGGATGATTATGTTGGCTGAGAGTTTCCAAGAGAAGCTGTGAATCTTAAAAGATTATTTTTTAATGAACCAGAGAATGCCCTGTTCTTGATCCTCCCTGAAAGCCTTTGTACAGGGCCTTGTAGAAGTATTCAGTCCCCAACCCTTTGTTCACATAAATGAGTATTACAACCAGGGATTTTGATTGATTTAACTTAGAATTTTTTATTTGTGCATCACAAGCTCCTTTTTTTTCACTGTAGAGCCCAAAAAAGAGGGAAAAATGGAAAGCATGAAAAACTAAAAGTTCAAAAACTGAAATGGTAGTAGGTCAAAAGTATTTATCCCACTTTGCTCAGTACTTAGTTGAACCATCTCTCACAGCTATTACAGCCAGTGGTCTTTTTGGACAAGTCTCTGCTAGCTTTGCACAATGCGATAGATTTGCCCATTCCTCGGTGCAAAATTGCTCAAGCTGTTCCAGGTTACTTGGGAAGTGGCAGTGGACAGCAACCTTCAGGTCTTGCCAGAAATGTTTGAACAAGCTAATGTCAGGGCTCTGACAGGGCCACTCAAGGGCATCAATTTTCTTCATTTGAAGCCATTCCATGGTTGCTCTGGTGTTTTGGGTTATTGTCCTGCTAAATGACAAACTTCCTCTCCAGCTTAAACTTTCTGATAGAGGCTAGCTGGTTTTTATCCAGGATTTCTCTATAGCTAGCAGTATTCAATTTCCCATCAATCCTGACCTTTTGAAAAGCATCTCAACAGTACGATGTTACCTCCACCATACTTTACAGTAGGGATAGCTGAAGCACAATATTAGATTTACACTGCACGTACTGCTTAGTGTTAAGGCCAAAAAGCTCCACTTTAGTCTCATCCAACCACAAGGCCTATCTACTAAGTGATGCTTTGCAATGTCTTTATAGGCAAGGATATGCTTTTTTACAGCCATGGCTTCTTTCTTGTTACTCTTCCATAAATGTCTGCTTTGTGTAAGGCTTTAGAGATTGTGGAGCCATGAACTTCATCTCCAATTGCAGCCACGGACTTCTACAACTCACTCAGAGTTACAGTTGGTGTCACAGTAGCCTCTCTTACAAGTGCCATTCTTCACCGGTGACTAAGTCTAGAGGGGTGGTCTGAGCTAAGCAGTGTGGCTGTGGTTTCATATTTTATCCACTTTTTCACAGTGGACTGCACTGATTTCTGAGTTATGTTGAGTGCCTTTGAGATTGTCTTATACCCTTCCCCGGATCTGTGCTTCTTTATTATCATTTCCGTGACTTGCTTTGAATGATCTTTCGTCTTCATTTTGGTTTGGTCTGTTGAAAATCAGTAGTACTGTTGACCCTTAAAAAGAGACAGAGTATTTATTCTTATGAATTCATGGAAAATGGTTGATCTCCCACATTTCCACATCAACAAATTGGGTGTGTTGGTAAGGTAATATATTGTATTGCACCTGAGGAAAGTTAGTGTAGTGATTACACAGGGGATGGATACTTTTTCAGCCTCACAATTTTGGTTTTAAATTTTTAGTAAATTGTTGACGTCTTGGAAGTTTTATTTTTGATATGACACGCAATGTTTTGTAGATTAGCTCAAAAATCCTTCAATATATTTCAAATTTAGGAAACTTTTTAGCCAGGGCTTCTTTCTTGCCACTCTTCCATAATCTACTTTCATAATCTATATTATATAATGTAGTTTATCTATTGATATCTACTATAAGCCTACAGACTCTCACAGCTACCCGGACTATTCCTCTTCCCACCCTGTCTCTTGCAAAAATGCTATCCCCTTCTCACAATTCCTCCGTCTCTGCCGCATCTGCTCTCAGGATGAGGCTTTTCATTCCAGGATGAAGGAGATGTCTTCCTTTTTTAAACAAAGGGGCTTCCCTTCTTCCACCATCAACTCTGCTCTCAAATGCATCTCTCCCATTTCCCGCACATCTGCCCTCACCCCATCCGCCCACCACCCCACTCCTGATAGGGTTCCCCTTGTCCTCACCTACCACCCCACCAGCCTCCAGGTCCAACGTATAATTCTCCGTAACTTCCGCCACCTCCAACGGGATCCCACTACCAAGCACATCTTTCCCTCCCCCCCCCCCCACTTTGTGCAGGGATCACTCCCTACATGACTCCCTTGTCCACTCGTCCCCCCCATCCCTTCCCACCAATCTCCCTCCTGGCACTTATCCTTGTAAACGGAACAAGTGCTACACCTGCCCTTACACTTCCTCCCTCACCACCATTCAGGGCCCCAGACAGTCCTTCCAGGTGAGGTGACACTTCACCTGTGAGTCGGCTGGTGTGGTATACTGTATCCGGTGCTCCCGGTGTGGCCTTTTATATATTGGTGAGACCCGACGCAGACTGGGAGAGCGTTTCACTGAACACCTACGCTCTGTCCACCAGAGAAAGCAGGATCTCCCAATGGCTACACATTTTAATTCCACGTCCCATTCCCATTTTAATATGTCTATCCATGGCCTCCTCTACTGTCAAGATGAAGCCACACTCAGGTTGGAGGAACAACACCTTATATACCGGCTGGGTAGCCTCCAACCTGATGACATGAACATTGACTTCTCTAACTTCCGTTAATGCCCCTCCTCCCCTTCTTACCCCATCCCTGACATATTTAGTTGTTTGTTTTTTTTCTCTCTCTCTGCCCATCACTCTGCCTGTTCTCCATCTTCCTCTGATAGATGATAGATAGATAGATAGATACTTTATTCATCCCCATGGGGAAATTCAACATTTTTTCCAATGTCCCATACACTTGTTGTAGCAAAAACTCATTACATACAATACTTAACTCAGTAATAATATGATATGCATCTAAATCACTAACTCAAAAAGCATTAATAATAGCTTTAAAAAAGTTCTTAAGTCCTGGCAGTTGAATTGTAAAGCCTAATGGCATTGGGGAGTATTGACCTCTTCATCCTGTCTGAGGAGCATTGCATCGACAGTAACCTGTCGCTGAAAACTGCTTCTCTGTCTCTGGATGGTGCTATGTAGAGGATGTTCAGGGTTTTCCATAATTGACCGTAGCCTACTCAGCGCCCTTCGCTCAGCTACCGATGTTAAACTCTCCAGTACTTTGCCCACGACAGAGCCCGCCTTCCTTATCAGCTTATTAAGACGTGAGGCGTCCTTCTTCTTAATGCTTCCTCCCCAACACGCCACCACAAAGAAGAGGGCGCTCTCAACAACTGACCTATAGAACATCTTCAGCATCTCACTGCAGACATTGAATGACGCCAACCTTCTAAGGAAGTACAGTCGACTCTGTGCCTTCCTGCACAAGGCATCTGTGTTGGCAGTCCAGTCTAGCTTCTCGTCCAACTGTACTCCCAGATACTTGTAGGTCTTAACCTGCTCCACACATTCTCCATTAATGATCACTGGCTCCATATGAGGCCTAGATCTCCTAAAGTCCACCACCATCTCCTTGGTCTTGGTGACATTGAGACGCAGGTAGTTTGAGTTGCACCATATCACAAAGTCCTCCTTTGTGCTCCCCTCCTCCTTTCTTTCTCCCTAGGCCTCCTGTCCCATGATCTTTTCCCTTCTCCAGCTCTGTATCACTTTTGCCAATCACCTTTCCAGCTCTTAGCTTCATCCCACTCCCTCCGGTCTTCTCCTATCATTTTGCATTTCCCCCTCCCCCCACTACTTTCAAATCTCTTAGTATCTTTCCTTTCAGTTAGTCCTGACGAAGTGTCTCAGCCCGAAACATCAACAGTGCTTCTCCCTATATATGCTGCCTGGCCTGCTGTGTTCCACCTGGATTTTCTGTGTGTGTTTGAATTTCCAGCATCTGCAGATTTCCTCGTGCTTACTCTTCCATAATTACCTGTTTTGTGCAAGGCCTAAGAGATTGTGGAGCTATGAACACAAAATGTGTTGTAGATTAGCTCAAAAATCCTTCAATATATTTCAAATATAGGATTTTTTTTAGCCAGGGCTTCTTTCAATCTACACTTCCATTATTACCTGTTTGTCTGAGGTCTTAGAGATTGTAGAGCCATGTACACATAATGTTTTGTAGATTAGCTAAAAAATCCTTCTATATATTTCAGAATTAAGAAATGATATAGTAAGGTATGAAAATATTTATGGGGGCTGAGTAGTTTTTCAAGGCACTGTTGTTACGTATTCAGGCAACAATGAACAGATGAGTTAGGCAAGGGTTTATATAACAAACAACTGTAACACTTACCCAACAGGTTGGTATATGTCTAGGGGAAAAGGAGATCCAGCCACACACCAACCCACCTCCCGTACACGCAGGTGCTGTGAGAATCGAGTTTATGCCTCGCGCCGCTCTCCGTATCAACTTCACACCAAATACCGTAATGAAATACACTTTATAGAATTTACTAACATTAACTAAAGAAGTATTAGGCAATACAATATATATATATATACAAGGAAAGAAAAAAACAAAAGGCGCCAATTTATCAAAGTTCAGTCAGTGTAGTGCACATTGTAGGAGCTCAATCAACGAATCATCCGACAGCCACGTCGTCACCCCTGGGACCACCCGGTGGTCTTACGAGCCGTATAGCGCCAGTCGCGGTGGTCCTACGAGCCGTCCAGTGCCCGTCCACCTTCCTCGTCCGTCTCTCCTCCCGACTCTCCTCACACCCCCAAACCCATGCAACCCCTCCCCCAAGTTCCCAGCCTCACAAAACACAATAACATTCCCCATTGATTAACAAATGAATACAATTACCATATCAGCCATTCTAAAGCGAAACAACGGCGAGAGAAACTTTTAACAGACAAAGAAGCATTCCTACTTGTAACAAACCAAAGAAGCCCTTTTTAGTAACATACACAGGACATTGTACACAACACTTTTATTAAACACTGAAAACAAACCCCCCAAAAGTAAACAAACACTAACGTAACCGGAAATCAGCTGCTGTGAGGCAACTTAAATAGTCCTTAAAGCGATGTAGCTCAAACAGTTCTTAAAGCGATGTTGCAAAAACAGTTCTTAAAAGTGGTATTGCCAAAAGTTCAAAATGCTCACAGTCCATTTAAAAGGAGAGACTTTTTAAGACGATTTAAATTCTCTTTCACGTCGCTTTGCTTCATTCCCTGGTGTCGAACTTTTCCCACGAAGAATTTACGAAACAAAACGGCTTAAAGGCACTGACCTTTCCTTTATCACACTGTCCTCAATCTTCTGCTATCCCGCAGAGATTAACACGAGAACAGTCAACGAATTCCTTTCGAATAAGGATCAAATAAGGCCGAACCTGTTTCACCGTCGAAATTCGATTCTCCTCGATCTTTAACTCCCGAACTCCGATCTTCACTCTCCACTGATTCTTAAACTAGCAGTATTGTAAAGAAACTGCTGGCAATGACCTTTTAAACTTTAGGCATTAGATAAAACTTCATCTTTCAACTAAACTGCGTCATCACATTAAATCACGCAGTGGCATGAAGTCAACTTGGCAAATCCAGCCACAAACTGCCCCTCCTCACAGGGTGGGGTCTTCCTTTTATAACCTGTAAAAAAAAACTGTCACATGACCTCTACTGGCAGGAAAATGACATCACTCCACCATCACAAGACCATTACCTCAAGTCCAGTATAGCTTCAACCCCAGTCATGTGACAAGGGTACCACTGTCATGTCATGAGTACGTAACACTGTACATAGCAAAATCCTTTCAAAACTATCTACAAAGGAGACAAGCTATTAAAATATTCAAAACATAGATGGGGTTGATAGTCACAGACTTTTTTCCAGATGGATAAATCTAAAACTGAAGGACATAGGTTTAAGGTGCAAGGAGAAAGATTTAAAGATTTTCACATGGAGGATGGTGGTATTTGAAACAAGCTGCCAGAGATAGTGGTAGAAGTGGGTTCAATTACAATGCTTGGACAGATAAATGGTTAAGAGAGAATAAAAAAGATATGGGCCAAATGCGGGCAAAAGGGACTTTGTTAGATAGGTATCTTCAGCAGGAAGAATGTGTTGTGTTGAGGCCTGTTTCTGTAATGATATGTCTATGACTATAATTAAAATTTACTTTAAAAGTTATAAGAAAGCACAGAAAATAATTTAAATAATTGAGAATAATAAAATAAGACAAAATGATTGATTAAAATCTGATTTATCGTAATTGTAAGTTTCTGCTGTGCCTTTCAAATGCCTGGGTGTGCTGAGCCTGTGCCAAGACTAACCAGGCATGTAATCTGAGGGAAGTTATCCCTTGTGAACGGGGAATTCCAGCAGCTCTGCTCCAATCTTTGACACTCCATGAGATCTGCAAACCTTGGCCCACAATTTTGGAACTTTGCATTCAGCATGGCTTTGCAAGCACGCATGCAAGTGGAAGCTGGGGATTAGAGTCATTGTGAGTGGTAATCATTCAGAACGTGTGTGACAATTTGATTACACCTCACATGGCACCTGCAGAGGGAGACCTTAAGAGGTTTATGCAATTATTCATAGGCTATGAAACAACATTTCAAGCTTTATTGGAAAGTTGTAGTGACTGATAGACAGCAGGTTTAGTGTTGCTCAGCCTCAGGAAAATGCATAGCTTCATGGAATATGACTGCATTATGTTCAAGGCTTTATTGTGAAATATACATTATACATATATGATTACATTGACAAAAGCTTTGTGACAAGTAGTAAACTTAAAATTCTATGATTATAGCTCTTTACATCCAATTATTACAGACAGTTTCAGTATAATTTCAGAAGTGAAGATGCTTAAAAGATTACTACTAGAAAGCATTGTAGTCATATCTGGCCATGATCATTTTGCTTTTGCTGTTTCTGGGTCCGTGCTGTGCATATTGACTACTGTGCTCCATATATTACTACAATAAAAACACTTCAAATGAACCTTTGGCACATTGAACAGGAATGGAGCTATATAAATGCATCTTTTTTATTCCCATGGACTGTGTTCTCCTTTGCTAGTGTCTTTTATTTATCATCTACATTTCTCTCCACCTTCACTCACTCCATATCTTTCCTCTTCCACTATCCTCCCTCATTCCTTCTTTCCCTCCGTCTTTTCTTTCTCTTTATCCATCTTTCTCCCTCTCATTCCTCTCCCCCATCATTCACTCCCTTTCCTCTTCTCTCCTCACACATCCTTCCCTTCTCCATTCCCTTCTCTTCTTTCCCTTTGTGCTTTCCTTCATTTCTCCTTTTTCTTCCTTTTTTCTATTCTTCCTCTTACTTTGTTTATTCTCTTCACTCTCTATTTATACTAGTTTGCCAGCAGCTCACTGTGTATAAAACCTGTACAGAATCATTGCCCTGTTTCCAGATATCCTTAAAACCAGAAGAGAAAGGGAGTCACTGAGTGACAGAGTGAAATAAGTATCTATTAAGCACAATTCATATATTCTATATGAAGAAAAGTAATTCTTCTCATATGTTTTCACTTGAATAGATGATCCCACTGTGTTCAGCCAAGAGAAGATTGAACGCATGCGGCAAGTCCTCCAGATTTTATCCTGAAGCTTTGTAATTATCTCTCCGTTCAGTGAAGTTTCCCTATCCCTAGCAATGGAGAATTTATATTCAGATGGAGTTTATGCAGCTTTTTAAAAAGAATCTTTATTTGAATACTCTGCTGAAAGGTGTTTTCTTAAAGTTTGATTTCTAATTTCAGTGTATGTAATAAAGTTTACTTTTGTACTGGATGTACTGTGCTTCCCAATAAAAACAAAGTGTTTACTGAAATAATGGATATGAGACTACGATACAAGACCGAAAGCTATTTACAACAATCGGGGCACGGTGGAAGAAGTGGTACTCTGAGGGTTGTGTAAGGAGAGTGAAAGTCGGACTGCTTTAGTTTATTTTCTTTGTGCAGCAGATCAGGCTGGATTCTGAAGGTAACTTCTAACCATGAAATGTAGGTACCCAGTGCGTTGAAGAGCGTTGACATGTACTGGGTATTTTTTATTATAGAGTGGGTACTCCGAAGCTATTTGAGGCTCTGACAACTAAGTCCAGCTCCTGGCCTTCGTGTGTAACTTAGCTATTAAGCCGGGTGGAACCGTTTCTACTGACAGGAGAAAGGGCAAAGGCGAGTTCCTGGCGCCTCAAAACCAGTTGCTTGAGGCAGATGGGGCTCATCAGCTGTGGGTGGCAGCTCATCTAGGAGAAGGAAAACTGATCTCAAACCTCTGATGCCTTGTGGCTTTAACCATTCATAGGGAAGGCCTCGGGAGAAAACCCTGAGGGAAAATTCTGGAGTTGGAGACCCTAAGGCAGTCCTATGTTGAGTTCAAAGCTGACTGCACCGCTGTTTGTGCTAATCTGTGTCCACCTCTGCTGTTCCTGTGGGTTCATCAGATGCGTGGAGAGGGGAGCTTTCTGTTTGGGCAACAACTTGCTCTCTGTATTGTACTACCCAGGCTTGCGTACCTAGATAGCTAGCACACAACATCCATGGTCGACTCTGCCCGACGGAGGCCTCATCTCATCATCACTTTGGAGCACAATGGCAGTGGACTAAGTGACAGCAATTCATCTTATTAATACTCCATGAAGTCCAAATAAACAAAAAGAACTTAGTTACGAACTTACACTCCTTCCAAACTAAAGCAATACATATAGGAAGTTGCATGCACACTTTGGAATATACAGTGTAACCAGGCAGCTTAGTCAGGCTTTTAATATTTTCCTTCTTCCTCCTTTTCTAGCATGTAAGTGCCCACTACAACAGTTATTGAGGCACTGATTGTGTGCTACTGGTAGTCAGAGTACTGCAGAGTTTCCACATCCCAGCACCAGGCCCTTCAAATCATCCTGTTCATGTTGAATATTGAAAGGCCTAGACACAGTGATCATGGAGCAGATGTTTGCATTAGTGGGAGAGTCTGAGATCAGGGGGCCCAGCCTCAAACTAGAAGGGCGTCCCTTTAGAACAGAGGTGAAGAGGAATTTCTTTAGCCAGAGAACGTGAATCTGTGGAATTCATTGTTACAGATGGTTGTGGAGGCCAAACCATTGGGTATATTTAAAGGAAAGGTTAATGGTTGCCTGATTAGTAAAGGGTTAAAGGTTACTGGGAGAAAGCAAAAGAATGGGGTGGTGAGTGGAAAAAAATCAGCTATGGCCAAATGATGGAACAAACTTGATGGGCAGGATGGCACCATTTTGCTCTTATGTGAGCCATTAAGTACGCATCTACAAATACTCCCATATACCAGCACTTGGTTCATAGCTACCTTTGTCTATCTGTTGTGTAAAAGCTTATTCGGGGCCAAAATAGTTTCATGTCAAATTTTTAAAAATCATTTCATGCTTATTGACCCCATTTGCACATTACCAACCACATTTCTGCAACAAGTAATGTCACTTATTGAGGTATCTGTGCCTTGTGCCCAATCCATCAAATGATTGTAAAAAGGAAGTTTGAAAAAAGAGTGCCTGTTGTTTATTTTTTTGAAGAACCATTTGAGCGACAGTGTTTTTGTTTGGTAATGTATTTCTGATAATTCTGACAGTTGCTTTCAAACACTGCTGATGGCATCAGTGTGTTCTGACAATTATGCAGTTGAACCAAGAGTGCTTTGCTCTACTTGCCTGAGTGTGTGCTGTGTGTATGTACATGCCTGTAAGAAGTATTCAGCCCCCTTGTAAACGCTCATGTTTTATTTCTCAACATTGAATCACTAGATTTAATTTGACTCTTTTTGACACTGATCAACAGAAACAGACTTTTTTCTGTCAAAGTGAGAACAGGTCTCTACAAAGTGATCTCAATTAATTATAAATTAAAGCACAAAATAATTGATTGCATAAGTATTCGCTCCCTTTTAATATAACACACCAAATCAGGGATTTAGAGAGAGTGGATTGGGTCAAATTGTTTTATGGGAAGGATGTAATAGAGAAATGGAGGTCATTTAAGGGTGAAATTATGAGGGTACAGAATCTTTATGTTCCTGTTCGGTTGAAAGGAAAGGTTAAAGGTTTGAAAGCGCCATGGTTTTCAAGGGATATTAGAAACTTGGTTCGAAAAAAGAGGGATGTCTACAATAGATATAGGCAGCATGGAGTAAAGGAATTGCTCGAGGAATATAAAGAATGTAAAAGGAAACTTAAGAAAGAGATTAGAAAAGCTAAAAGAAGTTACGAGTTTGGTTTGGCAAATAAGGTGGAAGTAAATCCGAAAGGCTTCTACAGTTATATTAAAAGCAGGAGGATAGTGAGGGATAAAATTGGTCCCTTAGAGAATCAGGGTGGTCAGCTATGTGTGGAGCCGAGGGAGATGGGAGAGATTTTGAACGATTTCTTCTCTTCGGTATTCACTAAGGAGAAGGATATTGAATGGTGTAAGGTGTGGGAAACAAGTAAGGAAGTTATGGAACCTATGACAATTAAAGAGGTGGAAGTACTGGCGCTTTTAAGAAATTTAAAAGTGGATAAATCTCTGGGTCCTGACCGGATATTCCCCAGGACCTTGAGGGAAGTTTGTGTAGAGATAGCAGGA
Source organism: Hemitrygon akajei (assembly GCF_048418815.1). NCBI lineage: Eukaryota > Metazoa > Chordata > Chondrichthyes > Myliobatiformes > Dasyatidae > Hemitrygon > Hemitrygon akajei. The sequence goes on along the minus strand of NC_133134.1, from coordinate 36,346,111 downwards.
GCTCTGACGGAGATCTTTCAGATGTCATTAGAAACGGGGATTGTGCCGGAGGATTGGCGTATTGCTCATGTGGTTCCATTGTTTAAAAAGGGTTCTAGAAGTAAGCCTGGCAATTATAGACCTGTCAGTTTGACATCAGTGGTGGGTAAATTAATGGAAAGTATTCTTAGAGATAGTATTTATAATTATCTGGATAGACAGGATCTGATTAGGAGTAGCCAGCATGGATTTGTGCGTGGAAGGTCATGTTTGACAAACCTTATTGAATTTTTTGAAGTAGTTACGAGGAATGTTGACGAGGGTAAGGCAGTGGATGTAGTCTATATGGACTTCAGCAAGGCCTTTGACAAAGTTCCACATGGAAGGTTAGTTAAGAAGGTTCAGTCGTTAGGTATTAATGCTGGAGTAATAAAATGGATTCAACAGTGGCTAGATGGGAGATGCCAGAGAGTAGTGGTGGATAATTGTTTATCGGGATGGAGGCCGGTGACTAGCGGGGTACCTCAGGGATCTGTTTTGGGCCCAATGTTGTTTGTAATATACATAAATGATCTGGATGATGGGGTGGTAAATTGGATTAGTAAGTATGCTGATGATACTAAGGTAGGAGGTGTTGTGGATAATGAGGTGGGTTTTCAAAGCTTGCAGGGAGATTTATGCCGGTTAGAAGAATGGGCTGAACGTTGGCAGATGGAGTTTAATGCTGAGAAGTGTGAGGTTCTACATTTTGGCAGGAATAATCCAAATAGAACATACAGGGTAAATGGTAGGGCATTGAGGAATGCAGTGGAACAGAGAGATCTAGGAATAACAGTGCATAGTTCCCTGAAGGTGGAGTCTCATGTAGATAGGGTGGTGAAGAAGGCTTTTGGAACGCTGGCCTTTATAAATCAGAGCATTGAGTACAGAAGTTGGGATGTAATGTTAAAATTGTACAAGGCATTGGTAAGGCCAAATTTGGAATATTGTGTACAGTTCTGGTCACCGAATTATAGGAAAGATATCAATAAATTAGAGAGAGTGCAGAGACGATTTACTAGGATGTTACCTGGGTTTCAGCACTTAAGTTACAGAGAAAGGTTGAATAAGTTAGGTCTCTATTCATTGGAGCGTAGAAGGTTGAGGGGGGATTTGATCGAGGTATTTAAAATGTTGAGAGGGATAGATAGAGTTGACGTGAATAGGCTGTTTCCATTGAGAGTAGGGGAGATTCAAACGAGAGGACATGATTTGAGAGTTAGGGGGCAAAAGTTTAAGGGAAACACGAGGGGGTATTTCTTTACTCAGAGTGATAGCTGTGTGGAATGAGCTTCCTGTAGAAGTAGTAGAGGCCAGTTCAGTTGTGTCATTTAAGGTAAAATTGGATAGGTATATGGACAGGAAAGGAGTGGAGGGTTATGGGCTGAGTGCGGGTAGGTGGGACTAGGTGAGATTAAGAGTTCGGCAAGGACTAGGAGGGCCGGAATGGCCTGTTTCCGTGCTGTGATTGTTATATGGTTATATGGTTATATCATCACTGGTGCAGCCAATTGGTTTTAGAAATCATGTAATTAGTTAAATAGAGATCACCATGTGCAGTTAAGGTATTTCAATTGATTGTGTTAAAAATACACCTGTATCTGGAAGGTCCAACTGCTGGGAGGCGAGGGTTGGAGATCAAGCTCTCAGTTCAGAGCTTTTGCTGGTGGTGGTCGGGGGAGGAAGAGGGCTGCGGCGGTGGCTGAGGAACTGCTGGGGTGTTGTGGGGGACATTCTGTAGGAATATTGATCGACGACCTGTATAGGTCCGGAACGATATTCGTACACGGTTCCTTGCAAACTCCGATAGGATAGCAGGGAGGGAGACTGATCATATGTATAGGGAATGTACATATAAAGACATACAGATTTTTACAGATGGATCAAAGGATCCAGAAACGGGTGCAACAGGGTCTGCAATTATTGTGCCAAGTTATCAAGTGGAAATTAGCAAGAGAACGCCGGATTGCTTGAGTGTTTATGCAGTTGAAATGTTTGCCATATTGTTAGCACTAGAATGGAGTGAGCAGGTTGATTGTAATAATATTGTGATATGTAGCGATTCTGTATCGGCCTTTGCAAGCATTAAGGCGGGTACAGTTAGAGGACACCAGGATCTGCTTTATGAAATCCTGTTTGCAAACTCAAGACTGGCTAGAAGAGGCAAAAATATCGCATTCATGTGGGTTCCAGCACATTCAGGTATTACAGGAAATGAGACAGCAGATAAGCTGGCAAAAGCAGCAGTCAAAAAAGGATCTGTAGAGGTCAATATTAAACTATCAAAATCAGAGGGGAAGAGCATAGTGTGGAGAAGGATAAATCAACAGTGGCAGCAGCATTGGGATAGAGCAACAAAAGGAAGACATTTACATTCAATTCAGAACAGAGTAGATATGGGAAGGAGTAGGGGAGTAAAGCGGAAGGAGCAAGTAATTATAAGTAGACTGGGAATTGGGCACAGCAACCTTAATGGTACTCTGGCCATCATAAATAAACATCTGACAGGTTTTTGCGATCTGTGTCAGGAGACTGCAACAGTAGAGCATATCCTTATTTCATGCAGGAAATTTGCACAGGAAAGGCAACAAATGCTACAAAAATTACGCAAAATAGGACTGGTAGAGAACAGTGTTAAAGGTTTATTGGAATGTGGGGAGAGTGATCAGGGGAGGAAATGGTTGTTTAGTTTTTTAAGGGAGACGGGAGTGGAAAGACGACTTTCGGCAGTCAAGTGAATGGACAATGAGGGACAGTAAATCCTGAAGATGGCAGTAACGCAACAGTGTGGATGCCAACTGCTGTAAAAACTCAAGGAAGAAGAAGAAGGTCCAACTGCTGGTGAGACAGTATCCTGGCAAAAACTATACCAAGAAGGAAAAAGAACACTCCAAGCAACTCCATGAAAAGATTATTGAAAAGCATAGATCAGGAGATGGCTACAACAAAATTTCTAAGTCACTGAATATACCTTGGAGTAGTTAAGTCAATCACCAAGAAATGGAAAGAATATGGCACAGCTATAAATCTGTCTATAGCAAGCAATCCTCAAAAACTGAATGACCGTGTAACAGGGCGGCTAGTGAGGGAAGCCACCAAGGGACCTATGACAACTCTGGAGGAGTTACAAGCTTTGGTGGCTGAGATGGGAGAGACTGCCCATACAACAACTGTTGCCTGGGTACTTCACCAGTCACAGCTCTATGGGAGAGTGGCAAAGAGAAAGCCACTGTTGAAAAAACCAGACATGAAATCTTGGCTAGGATTTGCCAGAAGGAGACTGAAGTCAGCTGGAAGAAGGTTCTAAGGTCTGATGAAACTAAGTGGAGCTTTTTGGCCATCAGACTAAATGCTATGTTTGGGGTAAGCCAAACACCACACCTCATCAAAAATACACCATCCCTACTGTGAAGCAAGGGAATGGATGCATCATGCTGTGGGGATGCTTCACTGCAGCAGGCCCTGGAAAGCTTGTGAAGATAGAGGGTAAAATGAATGCAGCAAAATACAGGGAAATCCTGGAGGAAAACCTGATGCTGTCTGCAAGAGAACTGCAACTTAGGAGAAGATCTGTTTTCATGCAAGAAAATAACTCCAAGCATAAAGCCAAAGCTACACAGGAATGGCTTAAAAACAACAAAGTTAATGTCCTGGTGTGGCCAAGTCAGAGTCCAGACCTCAATCCAATTGAGAATTTGTGGCTAGACTTGAAAAGGGCTGTTCACTCACGATCCCCATGCAATCTGACAAAGCTTGAGCAGTTTTGTAAAGAAGAATGGGGAAAAATTGCAGTGCCTAGATGTGCAAAGCTGATAGAGACCTATCCACACAGACTCAAGGATGAATTTGCTGCCAAAGGTGCATCTACTAAATACTGACTTGAAGGGGGTGAGTACTTATGCATTCAATTATTTTATGTTTTATACTTTAATTAATTGAGATCACTTTACAGAGATCAGTTTTCACTTTGACACGAAAGTCTTTTTCAGTTGATCAGTGTCAAAAAAGCCAAATTAAATCCACTGTGATTCAATGCTGTAAAACAATAAAACATGAAGACTTCCAAGGGGGTGAATACCTTTTATAGACACTGTACATACAAATGTGATGCATGTTTGCTTGTGGCGGCTATACATATAAATCAGTCTGTATTTCTGATGAGACTGGTAGTTACTGTTACTGATAGAGCTGAGATCCTGTGGGACTTCCAAAAACGGACTGATAAGCAGGTAGTGGCCAACCAAACAGACATAGTAATACTGCACAAGGAACAGAAGAAAGCAATGGTAATAGATGTGACAATCCTGAGTGACAGTAACATCAGCTAGAAAGAATATGAGAAGCTGGAGAAATACCAGGGCTAAGGAGAGCAGAGAGAAAGCATGTGGAAGATTAAAGCCAGAGTAATCCCGGTGGTGATAGATGCACTTGGAGCTGTGACACCTGGGCTGGGAGAGTGGCTCCTGCAAATCCCGGGAACAACATCTGAGATCTTGGTTCAGAAGAGTGCACTACTGGAAACAGCAGAGATACTGTGCTGAACCTTCAAGCTTCCAGGACTCCGGTAGAGGACTTGAGATTGAGGGAAAAATACAAATATACACCACCCATACGGAGAGAGGAGAAATACATAGTTTATTTGTTTACTAGTTTATTATTGTCATATGTATTGAGATACAGTGAAAAATTTGCTTGTATCCCATTTAGAGTGTCATTAATATGTAACTACATTGAGGTAGTAAACTAAAACCGAATGCAGAGTACAGTGTAGCAGCTACAGAGAAAGTGCAGACATGTGTTTGTTCTCTTTTGCTGTTATAATCAATAACTTCTCCTTAAGCAAAAAATTGGATTAATTTGACATTAAATTCCTGCCAACATGTGATATACAAGAATAATGTTCGTTCATCCGGTCTTTAATGTAATTGAGTTTGTTGCAAGAGCTGCTCTTCTGAATGGATTCTGACCTTGGTTTCACCTGATGACTTGTTTCATATGTCATGTGAGTAAATAATCGATGAAAGTCACATGAACTTCCTGTTCTCATGGGGTGATGGTTGGGTAAGATCACCCTGTTCAGTCTCATCTCAATTCTGTGCCAAGGGCACTCCATATGTCACATTGTAGGGAAGTGGTTGTGCATCTGTGACAAAGAGTTGGAGGAACAGAGATATTCCTGAAATTTGCAACAACACGTTGCAGATAGAACATATTCAACAGAAAATTTTCCAAGGCATTAAAAAAAAATTTAATGATGCAGCCTGGAGTAGCCCCTTTTTGCTCTCTGAGCCATGCTGCCCTAGCAACCTCACAACCTTGATTTAAACCTAACCTAATTATGGGACAATTTACAATGACCAATTAACCGACCTGGTACGTCTTTGGATTGTGGGAGGAAACTGGATCACCCGGGGAATACCCACGCACTGCACGAGGATTCCTTACAGATGGCACCAGAATTCAACTCCAAACTCCAGAACACCTTGAGCTGTAATAGTGCCATGTTACCCGCAATCCCACCAGCAAACTTCACAAAGCCACAGTTGGACAAAGCTTGAGTCTGAGTTACATGGGGTGAAAAGTTATCAAAACATTGGAAAAAACAGGTAAGCTGTAAGATACTTCTTAAAGGAGGACACAGAATGTTGGATAGCTTTAGGAGAGTGATCCAGAGTTTCTGGAGGCTTTGTGGGATCTTCATCTGGGAGATCAGGAATGGAAAGCTGCAGAGATTCTGATCAGTCGTGTGGCTGGAGATCAATGTGGAGCTGGGAAGAGATAAGGAAGATCAAGACTTTTTTTTCAGAATTGCAGATAGAATACTTGAGTTTACACCTCTGTAAGTGTCCATTCCTTATGCCCATGAGCCTATGCTATGCAAAACTGAGGTTAATAGAATAAATTCAGTTTTAGTATACAAGAAGCCATGACATCAGTGTCCAGATTTGGCAAATTATTAAAGGTTAAATAACAAGTAATTCTGAAATGTCAGTTGGTACTGCCATATATTCAAGTATTCATTCTAAAAAAAATCTTGAGAGAATGATTAATTTTTTCTTGCGATGACTCTGATAGCAGTACTGCCACATTTTGCTTTTCTTCAGACACAAATCTATTGAGTCATTTCTGTTACACTGATATTAGAAGACACGCCTTCCTGTCTCCCTGGGCTTACTGGGTTATTTTTAGTTAGCAACGTGGTAAACTCACTGTGGAATGGCTATGGATTCCAACATATATTGGAAGAATGGGCCTGTCATTTATTCGGACGAATTTCATTGTGCATTTTTAATGTAGACTATATATTCATCCAGACTGCTCATAAGAATATAAGCAATAGGAGGAGTAGGCCATCTGGCCCGTTGAACCTGGTCTGCCATTCAACAAGATCATGGCTGATGTGGCCATGGACTCATTTCCACCTACCTGCCTTTTCTCCATAATGCTTAATTCCCCTACTGCGTAAAAATCTATTCAACCCTGTCTTAAATATATTTACTGGGGTGGACTCCACTGCTTCATTGAGCAGAGAATTCCATAGATTCATCACTCTCTGGGAAAAGCAGTTCCTCTTCATCTGCATCCTAAATCTAATCCTTGAATCTTGAGACTATGTCCCGTAGTTCTAGTCTCGCCTACCAGTGGAAACAACTTTCTTGCCTCTATCTTATCTATCCCTTTCATAATTTTATATGTTTCTATAAGATCTCCTCTCATTCTTCTGAATTCCAGTGAATACAGTACCAGGCGACTCAATCTGTTCTCATAGTCTTATCCCCTTATCTCTGGAATCAACCTGGTGAACCTCCTCCGCACCACCTGCAAAGTCAGTATATCCTTCCTCAAATAAGGAGACCAGATTTGCATGCAGTACTTAAGGTGCAGCCTCACCCGTACCCTGTACAGTTGCAGCATAACCAACCTGCTCTTAAATTCAATCCCTCTAGCAATGAAGGCCAACATTCCATTTGCCTTCTTGATAGCCTGCTGCACCCGCAAACCAACCTTTGTGATTCGTGTGCAAACACTCCCAAGTCCCTCTGCACAGCAGCATGCTATAGATTTTTACCATTTAAATAATAATCTGCTCTTTCATTTTTCCTTCCAAAGTGGATGACTTCACATTTACCAGCATTGTACTCCATCTGCCAGACCCTTACCCCTCACTTAACCTACCTATAACTCTCTGCAGATTCTCAGTACCTTCTGCACAATTTGCTTTTCCACTCAATTTAGTATGATCAGCAAAATGAAATACTCTACACTCAGTCCCCTCTTCCAGATCGTTAATGTATGTCATGAACAGTTACGGGCCTGGGAGCTTGAAGGTTCAGCACAGTATCTCTGCTGTTTCCAGTAGTGCACTCTTCTGAACCAAGATCTCAGATGTTGTTCCCGGGATTTGCAGGAGCCACTCTCACAGCCCAGGTGTCACAGCTCCAAGTGCATCTATCACCACCGGGATTACTCTGGCTTTAATCTTCCACATGCTTTCTCTCTGCTCTCCTTAGCCAACACTTGCTGCAGACGTGTTCACCAGGAACCACAATGGGGTCCACCAGCTCCCACATCATGCAGCTACAGCACATCATCTGATCCTGCATCATCCCTTTATTTAATTAGCTATAATTTAGCAACTTTTTATTCAACCACTACAAAAGCCTGACTTACTACTTACTTGAGCCTCCTCACCAAAGCCTCAAATTCCCACTCCTAAACTGATCCCCTCACACAATAGCCGCTCTGCTTTGACGCTGCTTTGCTTTTATTTGCTCCTGCTAATGAATTGGGAATCGATTGGTCCATCGCTAATGCACCAATCCCCCGAAACGCTCCTGACATTAAACTTCTCTCCCTGACGTGTGGAAGCACTTTCTCTCTTCGAATCGATTGGTCCACCGCTTATAAAATTCTTTCAATTGCAGCCCTTGAAGTTCGTAGAGAAGGAAATTTAATTTTAGGTCCAACAATACTTTTCATTTGCTGCACTTGAAATGCGAGTGGGCAAGCAAATCTATTAGTTCTGCTTTTCACATTCTATTGCCAACATAATATCATAATTAGTTTGCTGTGGTAGGGTGCTTTACAAGTTTTGTATTGTCAGTGGTACATGGCTGGGCTTAAAGACTGAATATTATTCATTGCTTTGACATGTGCGTTTGAGGCAAGTTTAAGCTTTGTTTATTAGATTGGGACCATTTCACTCACTTGAGTGAAATATATGTGCTGAAGAATTCTAGATTATTTGAAGTAATTTTTTCAGCATTCTGAACAATAAATTGAACAATCAAAAACACTGGAAGTGATGAGTAGCAGTGGTGCCTTTATGGATTCCTGTGGGGTGTAGTTTCCCATCTTTTGCTACACTGTTTCTTGTCAGTATTACTTTTTGGTTTATAATTATATTCCTGCTTATTTTGTTGTCTTCTCTCCATATGCTCTGATTCATTGATCAGATGTCTACAATGCAAAGTCTTATGGCAGGCCTGCTAGCTGGTGTACTCTTTAATATACTGAAAAGTATTCTATAAATAACTTACAGCCCTATAATGTTGCAAGTGGGAACTGGATAGTAATCAAATATCATTCACTACTGTTTGAAAAGAAACATAAATTCTTAAATGCATAAGGAAAGAATCGTTTCTTGATTGTTTTGCTTAAGAATAAATTTTAAGTGACATTTTTAAGCTGTACTTTGGGCTAATATTTGTAACCTGTTTGCCATATCTTATGCCTTAAATGAATGCCAGATGTTTTATCAGACCTGTCAGAAGAATCACACAGTTCTTGCCAAAACTCCTCTTGTTTATAAGCTTTGGATCTAAAAGAAAACACTGCCTTACTTGATCCTACAGTGTTATTGGATCTGTTCTTGGCAGGTCTTAGTCAAGTCTATAACTAGTTGGCTAACCTTTTCATTTTCGTTCAAGAATGAATGAGCAAACCTAGCAGTTACTGGCTGAGAGAGATTGTGCTTGCTTGCCATGCACTCCTTGCAAATCATTGGCAAGGCATCCGCAAGCAGTTTTCCCAGATTGGAGCCAACTACCTGTGAGGCAAAATGACCAATGGCAAACCATCAACCTTCTACAAACCACTTGGCAGGTAACCCAAGGGAATATTGTGCAGGTGAATTTCTGACGAATGTATTTGTGGTAAAGCAATTTCTGTTACTTTAACATTGCTACTGCCTGGATGATGTTTGTCAATGAACCCTCTTAGTCTGCTGTAAGTAAGTATGATTGTGTTTTGTTAATTATACACTCAGTGTTAGCTGAAGGTGCATAACCTGCTCATGCGGTCAGTACCTTGGCTAACAGCTGGCAAGACCAATTTTCATTCATATTTGAAAGAAAATTTCCTACTATTTGTCCTGTGTAGCTTTGGGTAAATGTAAAGAGGGGCCCAGTTCCCTTTATGTCTGCAAATTTAAATTCATAACAGATTTGAGTAAGGCTAGGAATTCATTGCCTCGGTCTCAGTGGAACTTAGATCTCCTGAATAATAATACATTTTATGCAGTGTTTTACTGGATTGAACTTCCCAAATACAATTTAGCTAATTAGTTTTTAAATGCCACAAGTGTTCCATAAGCTAACAAAAGAGCCACGCTTAACTTGCACAAGAGTCTGCCCACAACAGTGAGATGGCTGACCTTTGGATCAATTCTTCTGATGGAAAACTGATTAGTTTAGCATTGATTCCAGGAGCAGCGAGATTGAATGCTGCAGCATTCCCTCAGTACCATATTGCTGCATAAACCTTGATTGTAAAGTTATGTACAAGCAGTTTCTCATTTGGCAGGATGTAATCTCTTTGAATATTGTAAAACATGGTTAATGGAAAGCACATTAAGGTGTATTAATGTGTGGCACGATAGCCATAGTGATTGGCGCAACACTTAGCAGCAGCCAGCTGTAAGTTTGGAGGTCGATTCCCACCGTTGTCTGTAAGGACTCCTCGAGTCTATGTGGGTTTCCTCTGGGTGCTCCGGTTTCCTCCCACTTGAAGTGGCAGATGGAGTTCAACCCGGAGAAGTTCGAGGTGGTACACTTTGGAAGGACAAACTCCAAGGCAGAGTACAAAGTAAATGGCAGTATACTTGGTAGTGTGGAGGAACAGAGGATCTGGGGGTACATGTCCACAGATCCCTGAAAGTTGCCTCACAGGTAGATAGGGCAGTTAAGAAAGCTTATGGGGTGTTAGCTTTCATAAGTCAAGGGATAGAGTTTAAGAGTCGCAATGTAATGATGCAGCTGTATAAAACTCTAGTTAGGCCACACTTAGAGTACTGTGTCCAGTTCTGGTCGCCTCACTATAGGAAGGATGTGGAAGCATTGGAAAGGGTGCAGAGGAGATTTACCAGGATGCTGCCTGGTTTAGAGAGTATGGATTATGATCAGAGATTAAGGGAGCTAGGGCTTTACTCTTTGGATGAGAGGAAACATGATAGAGTTGTACAAGATATTAAGAGGAATAGATAGAGTGGACAGTCAGTGCCTCTTCCCCAGGGCACCACTGCTCAGTACAAGAGGACATGGTTTTAAGGTAAGGAGAGGGAAGTTCAAGGGTGATATTAGAGGAAGGTTTTTCACTCAGAGAGTGGTTGGTGCGTGGAATGCACTGCCTGAGTCAGTGGTGGAGACAGATACACTAGTGAAATTTAAGAGACTACTAGACAGGTATATGGAGGAATTTAAGGTGAGGAGTTATATGGGAGGCAGGGTTTGAGGGTCGGCACAACATTGTGGGCCGAAGGGCCTATTCTATGTTCACATTCCAACAGCATGCAGTTAGGGTTAATGAGTTGTGGGCATGCTTTGTTGGTGCTGGAAGTGTGGTGACACCTGCAGCATGCTCAGTACCATCCTCACTGTTTTGATTTGGCACAGACAACGCATTTCACTGTTTGTTTCGATGTACACGTGACAAATAGAGCTAATCTTTAAATATCTGCACGGTAGTTTATTGTTTATGCAAGAAGTTCTTTAGACTGAGAATAGTTCAAGAGCTAAGCAAGCACTTAATTAAATGTGATCCAGCTGTGAGAGTGGCAATCTGACCTGGAGCTCCCACAGGATGCACCACTGGGCACCTCAGAGGTCTCGCCAGGAGAGCGGTAGACTGCCCTGGAGCTCCTGTGCCCTATTCCAATCGTCCAACAGAGAGACTGGGTGTATATGGTGGGAGGGTGGGGGAGCTGGAGTTGTACAAGTTGATCTGCAAGCTGGAAAACGTGCAGTTGACTGTACACTCTCTATCAGTACATAGCACAGTTCAAACAGTAATGAAGTGTGGAAATCTGAAAAATAGAAGATGCTGGAAAACAGTCAGCAAGTCAAGCAGCAACCATTGGTGGAGAATCATAGTCATTGTCTGAAGTTATTGACCTTGCGTGAGAAGTGTAAGGTTAGAGAATGAATAGGTTAAAAAACAAGATCTTATGCTTTCCCGGCTTATATGATGAATAAGCTCTTCTCTAGCTTCCATCTGTGTACAGGTATCGATTTTAACCAACGTTTCAATGACAAACTCTACCATCTTCATCAGGGATGATGCCTGGCCATGTCTAGTGAGGTAATATTTATACCCCCATTGTCTGTCCTTCCTAATTGGTTAGTCCTCATCCAATCAGGTTTCTGCTGTCCCACCTTGTTTACAATCAAATTCAAATTCTTACTTATAGCGAGACCTTCATCTTTATTAAAATTCTTTTCCTCTAGTTTTGTTTCAACGGCTGCCTTCTCCAGGCGGTCACAAAGCCATTGGTGTGGCCCAGTAGTTTTGAGCTGTTGAAGTCAATCCTATGGGATTGTGTCTGGGACAGCAGAAACACGATTGGTTGAGGACTAACCAATCAGAAGGGACAGACTACGGGGGTATAAATACGACTGGAGTAGACATGCCCAGACATTATCCCTGATGAAGATGGCAGAGTTTGTCATCAAAATGTTGGGTAAAATCAATACCTGTACCTGGCTGGAAGCCTGAGAAGAGTTTATATATTCATTGAATAGGTTTTAAATAAACTGCATCGTCAGTGTTAGGTGCAGGTGTGGAGAGGAACATTTAAATATCTGCCTTCAGTAGGTTAGTTTTCAGGACCTGTCCATCCTGGTGCTTGACAACTGATCTAAGCTGAAGTTCATACAGTGAAACCTCCACAAATATTCCAAAAAAGCAGCGGTGACCTGAATGGGAAATGAAATAGAAAAGCCATATAAAGCATTTATGACAACATGCATGAACATACAAACAGACACTTCAGCTTAAATTATATCTTCCAGTCTATTTCAGAATGTTTCAAACACCATTTCTGGTGTTTCTGTATATTGGCTTTCATAAGGTTGGAAACATAGTGACTAGTTAGCACATACGGCAAGGTGATAATGACTGGGTAATTGCATTTAAAGGTGAAGTTTGAAATATAAATATTCAGTGGGTCACCATGAATATCTTGTCTTTGCTTCTTCGGAGATGTCTTGTGGAGCTTTATAAATGGCGGGAGGGTCGTGGTAACAGATGGGATCTTGAGCACAAAGAGATTCTGCAGATGCTGGAAACCTTGAGCAACACACACAAAATGCTGGAGGACCTCAGCAAGCATCTACGGAGAGGAATAAACAGCGGTGCCAGTGAGTTCAAGCAATCATTTATTCGAGGTGAGTGCTAAAATTATGTGTTAGATGTACGTCGAAACATCAAACCATTGAGTGAAACGTGTCGTCTGCATAAATGACCAAAGTAGCATGCCAACCCTATCCCGTGTGTCTTTGGGATGTGAGAGGAAACGGGAACCCCAGGTGATTACAGGAAGAATGTATAAACTCCTTACAGGCAGCGGGAAGTGAACCCCGATCTTATAGCCGGCTAACCGTGCCACCTACCATGCTAAGAGAACATTGCATACTTGGAGATGGTAACTTTGGAATAAGATGTTCAATAGCACAAGTTTAATTGTCATTCGACCATACATGAATACCCATGAATACAGCCAAAGAAAACAGCATTTCTGTGGGTTCAAAGTGCAACATAGCAGCAACAGTCACACACAGCACAAAGCACATGTAGCACATATACGACAGCAAGCACATGTAAGGTAAAGTATTTGTAAAATACATTCACACAAAAACATCTAGTCCAAGATCCTGAGTCCATGAATGTGGCAGAAATCTTCAGTTGAACACAATACGGCCTGTCTTCTGCCGATTGAACACTAGGGGCAGCACTGACTTCAGCTTGGATCCTGCGCCACACCAGCACTGGTGGCGCACACTGACTCTGACCGACAGTTTGCTCTATCAGGTAGATGTAAAAGGTTTTAAAGCAGAACAGGGGAGTTATCTATAATAGCTTGGTCACCAGCACTTGACACTGTGCACTAACTGGGTGCTGCTTTACTACCTTTCTAAAACATCGTGGCATGTCCTGAGAGGGAGTTGAAAGGTGCAGGTCTTTCTTTGAAGATTTAAGATTGTTTATTGTCATTCTTCCGTACTCAAGTGCAAAGCAGAGTGAAATGATTGTTACTCCATATTTGATGCAGTATAAAAAAACACAATAAGCAGAAAGAACACAATAAATATAAACTGCATAAGATTAGCTTATATACATAAATTAGGTGTATGTTCATAAAGTGCCAGGTACAGGTGTATCTGTACATAAGGTGATTCTGGTAGGCAATGATAAAGTAGTGGTGGTGGGGTGGGTCAATAATGGACATGGTGGGTGGGTTAATGATGAACGAGATGGGTTAATGATGGATGAGATGGGTTAATGATGGACATGGTGGGTTAATGATGGACGTGGTGGGTTGATGATTGATGTGGTCGGTGAGTTAATGATGGACGTGGTGGGTTGATGATTGATGTGGTCGGTGGGTTAATGATGGACGTGGTGGGTTGATGATGGACGTGGTGGGTTGATGATTGATGTGGTCGGTGGGTTAATGATGGACGTGGTGGGTTGATGATGGACGTTGTGGGTTGATGATGGACGTGGTGGGTGGATTAATGATGGTCGTGGTGGGTTGATGGTTGATGTGGTCGGTGGGTTAATGATGGACGTGGTGGGTGGGTTGATGATGGACGTGGTGGGTTGATGATGGACGTGGTGGGTTGATGATGGACATGGTGGGTGGATTAATGATGGTCGTGGTGGGTTGATGATTGATGTGGTCGGTGGGTTAATGATGGACGTGGTGGGTGGGTTGATGATGGTCGTGGTGGGTTGATGATTGATGTGGTCGGTGGGTTAATGATGGTCGTGGTGGGTGGGTTGATGATGGTCGTGGTGGGTGGGTTGATGATGGTCGTGGTGGGTTGATGATTGATGTGGTCGGTGGGTTAATGATGGTCGTGGTGGGTGGGTTGATGATGGACGTGGTGGGTGGGTTGATGATGGTCGTGGTGGGTGGGTTGATGATGGTCGTGGTGGGTGGGTTGATGATGGACGTGGTGGGTGGGTTGATGATGGTCGTGGTGGGTGGGTTGATGATGGTCGTGGTGGGTGGGTTGACGATGGACGTGGTGGGTGGGTTGACGATGGTCGTGGTGGGTGGGTTGACGATGGACGTGGTGGGTGGGTTGACGATGGACGTGGTCGGTGGGTTGACGATGGACGTGGTCGGTGGGTTGACGATGGATGTGGTGGGTGGGTTGACGATGGACGTGGTGGGTTGATGATTGATGTGGTCGGTGGGTTAATGATGGACGTGGTGGGTTGATGATGGATGTGGTGGGTGGGTTGATGATGGACGTGGTGGGTTGATGATGGACGTGGTCGGTGGGTTGACGATGGACGTGGTGGGTTGATGATTGATGTGGTGGGTGGGTTAGTGATGGACGTGGTGGGTTGATGATGGACATGGTGGGTGGGTTGATGATGGACGTGGTCGGTGGGTTGATGATGGACGTGGTGAGTGGGTTGATGATGGACGTGGTGAGTGGGTTGATGATGGACATGGTGGGTGGATTAATGATGGTCGTGGTGGGTGGGTTGATGATGGACGTGGTGGGTTGATGATTGATGTGGTCGGTGGGTTGATGATGGACATTGTGGGTGGGTTAATGATGGTCGTGGTGGGTGGGTTGATGATGGACGTGGTGGGTTGATGATTGATGTGGTGGGTGGGTTAATGATGGATGTGGTGGGTTGATGATGGACGTGGTGGGTGGGTTGATGATGGACATGGTGGGTGGGTTGATGGACGTGGTGGGTGGGTTGATGATGGACGTGGTGGGTTGATGATTGATGTGGTGGGTGGGTTAATGATGGACGTGGTGGGTGGGTCGATGATGGACGTGGTGGGTGGGTTAATGATGGACGTGGTGGGTGGGTTGATGATGGACGTGGTGGGTGGGTTGATGATGGACGTGGTGGGTTGATGATTGATGTGGTGGGTGGGTTAATGATGGACGTGGTGGGTTGATGATGGACGTGGTGGGTGGGTTAATGATGGACGTGGTGGGTGGGTTGATGATGGACGTGGTGGGTGGGTTAATGATGGACGTGGTGGGTGGGTTAATGATGGACGTGGTGGGTTGATGATGGACGTGGTCGGTGGGTTGACGATGGACGTGGTGGGTGGGTTAATGATGACTTGGAAGAAGTAACTTTTTTGAGTCTGGTGTTTCAGACATGGATGCTGCGTATTCATCAGAGACTGTAATATAGAATGAGAGTGCAGCATTTCTTTGTTTGAAATGTGCTGCTTAATGTCAAAGATTTATACTTGGGCTACACAACCATCACTTTTATTGAAGACTGATACCCTGTTGTCACTTCCAGTTTATCTTGAATCTACATTGAACTCTGAGTGGTGTTTAACTCACAGTGAGACAAGTGAACAGCGTGAGGTATCAACAAAGAGAGCAGCTGTTAGGAAGTTTGCCTTTGTACAGTCTGTTATGAAGATACTTGCGCAGCCAATTCAAATGGCAACTACTGCGAGGGAAGGTTGAAGTGATTGACAATATCTGTGTCACTACAAACTTCTCTTCAGTTTTCAGCCAGACTCAGTATTCCATAGCAGTGAAGTCACAAATTCTGAAATAATGGGAATCTGATTCAGGTTACTGATTTGTTTCCAAAACCTGCCAAATTCCCTGATTTCTAACTGTGGATGATTTCTCTGTGGAAGCCCAGAGCCAACAAGGATCATTAAAGCACTCAACTGTTACAGTCAAGCACACCCATGGGCTGTTTGCTCTCCAGGTGGAATATAAGCACGGTTTAGAAAAAGGGAAAATTATCCTGGCAAGTGGATGTAAACAAAAACAGATGATCTATTATCATTTGCTGTTTCTGAGGCCCATTTGTGTGAAAATTGACTTCCACTCGTGCATTGATCACAGTGAATGTGTTTCAAAGGTACTTCAGTGGCCAGAAAAGCATTAGGAAATTGGCATTACAAACAGTATACAGTATGTGCCTAGTTTCCTTCGCAATGACATTCGTGATTTATTTTGCTATTAACAGTTTTATTCCAGGATTAAATGAAGTGTGTTTGCTGCAGCCATTAATCTGACATCAAGCTGGTCTGAGAAGCCTAAGTACAAAGTTCAGATGCAAAGGTCAGAACAGCTACCGAGCAGCCCAAAGTTATAAACTTCAACAAAACATTTTCAAGGTAAATAACCCCTGAAACCTTGAATATTTATAGCATGAACTCCTTCCCCTCATCTAATCTCTCACTCTTGATCTGATTTGTCAATTGTCTAGTTTTATGAGCTAGGTGGAAACTTGTTCTCACAGAACAAGGCTGTTGAAATGTTGGAGTGTAAGTTTGGTTTGGGCTTCTAACTGGGGAGTGAGGAGAGGGAAGGGGGATTTAGGGGTAAAGATAGAGTGAACATGTGCCTTGTCCACAACTTGAAACTTTCAGGCAAGTATTTTGTGAAGTGGATGTGATAAACAATTAATACTGCCCCTTTCTGGGAGGAGGACAATGAATAAGAAGATATGTAAGAGGCAAGAAAACAGGATTCATGTTGAACATTCTTTGGGATAGGAATGGAAATTTTCTTTAATTTTAACAATGTCCACAAGGTGACATTTACAATTAATATTTTTTAATTTGCATGTGTTACATACACGCAATGGTTTAAATAAACCAGCAGCAATAGACCACGCCTGCAGTCTGGTTTTGATGCTAAAAACCACTATTTATTAGTAACTATTTAACATAGTAACTTAAACCAGGTAAAACACAAGTTTGCAGAGTTATGCATATATATGCGTAAGCATAATTCCCAAACTCGTTTAAGCTCAGGTGGCAAGGTTTAAAGTCTTACGATGGTACTGTAAGAAAGTTCAGTTCAATGCATGGAGTTGGTGAGGGGGCAGGGTGAAAGAGAGAGGTATCTGTAAGCCAAGGTGAAATCCACAATAGGAGAAGAACGAATAAACAGGTGTCGTTGGTCTTCCGTCGTCAGACTCCGAATCCACTCTTGAGTTAGTCAAACGTAGCTTATCACTAAGGTACCGTCTTCAAGGGAAAACTACCACCCAGGCAAGGGTAAACACACCAGTAGCCTCCACAGGGTCAGCCCTTCTACACACCGTGATAGCTACTGATCGATCCTCAACCCACTTGTGGGCACTCGAAAATTCCATCCAATGACTCTTCTGTTACTGGTGTCCTTCCATGGTCAATTCCAGCTGTGACTCTGACTGTGTGCCAAAAGTGTCCTTGTATAAGTCCAAAGACGCTGTGAGCCTATGTAAACATCAACTGTCCATCATATAGCTCCACCCTCTCCATAGCAACCTAGAAGCAGGTAGCAGTACTGTAGTCTCTCTCTCTCTCTCTCTCTCTCTCTCTCTCTCTCTCTCTCTCTCTCTCTCCCTCCCTCTCTCCCTCTCTCCCTCTCTCCCTCTCTCCCTCTCTCCCTCTCTCCCTCTCTCCCTCCCTCTCTCCCTCTCTCCCTCTCTCTCTCCCTCTCTCCCTCCTCCTCTTCCTCTTCCTCTTCCTCCTCCTCCTCCCCCCCTTTAAAGGCACAGTCCATATCCATCACACCACATCATTATTAGACTAAATACTAGCCCTCTCAGACATATAAGGACCCATCACTAATGCTTTCCCCAAGGATCTCTATTGGCGAACAGTCCTGATGTGACTAAACTGAATGCCTTGGGATTGAAGACCCTTTCTTTGGATCATTCGTCATGTGGTGCCATTGAATGATAGGTCATTGACCTAAAAGGTTAGCCCTGCTGCCCGCCCTATGAATGCTGACTGATCAGTTGAGTCTTTCCATGGGCTTCAATGAATATGTTCTCAACTGTGATGCCAATGGATGGGACTAAATTTGGTAGACCATCCTCCGTATCCCCCAAACAGGAAAATGGATTGCAGTGTATTCTCAACCCTTCTGGGATTTTGATGGAGGCAGTATGCTCTCTTGGTGCTTCCTGTTGATTCCTACGCTGGCAGTGCTAACAGGTCTGTAGAAAACTGCATGCTCCACCCCTGGTTAATATGTGAGCTGCCAGCCTACACTACTTGAAGAGGGCATTTTGGAGAAAGAGAAGATAAATGGCGGTGTAGAAGAAAGCAGGTCAGCCCTTGGAACTGAAGGCCTTGGTAGAGGATAGGGAAAGCTGGAGAGGGGAAGTTGGCACTGTGAACAATGAGGCTTTCACCAGTCATCGCCAAAGGACAGTGGGAAGAGATAGTAGTGGGGACCAGTGCTGGGTATAAACCAGAAGTTCTGGATGCAGTGTTGGAAGAAATTTACTGACTTTGAAGGCAGGGTAAGAATTGTTCCAGGTTACCTACAAGTGCGATTACCGCTGAATTTGTTTCTGATCTCAGACTGTGCCAAGCGCACCACACACAAATGAACCACCTACTGTAATGTTGCAAACATCCCCAGCTGCAAATGAAAGCTCCCAGATGACTATAATTGTGGTTACTGTGATATCCACTTTGATTGCCGTTATGGCTGCAGTACCTGGCAGGTCTTTAGTCAGGCCAGATTACACATACGTTGTTGCTTTGTGCTGAGGAGAGCAGCTCCTTCTGGGGCCACTTATCCCACTTTAGAGCAGAAAGGCCCATTGGTGGCCTGCCGAGCCAAACTTTGAAGCCATAGAGTACTTATGTTTGCTGGGCGTGCCTTGTAAACTTAATTTAGGATTGAACAGCTGACAGTAATGCCATCTCTGTTAATAACAAAATGTCACAGTAAGTGTTAAATCTAGAAATCTTACACAAATTGAAAAATATTTTTCAATCAAGTTTAACAATATTTTTTTAAAAAGGCTACAGAAAATCTCATTATTTACAGTATGTACTGTATGCTTCAACTTAGGAAATGTTTTAATCAAGAATTAAAAAAAATTGGTCGTCAGTGTGTCCTTAAAGCTGGCTGAGTAAAAATGGAATTTAACTGGGATGTGATGTGTTTCTGTCTCATTGGCTCCGCCATGTGGTTGGGATAAGCATTACACACACCAGCAGAATTGCCACACAAGTACATATAAGGTTTAAATATGTACTCCCATCAATTCATGTTGGTCTGATGAGAGCAGGTCGTAATACTCCCATTTAAATTTAGTCATCTACGAGCCAGATGTTTTATATCACAGCCTTTCTTGAATATCTAGATCTGATTGCTTTCAAATGGGGCAAAGCAGCAAAAAAGCACCTAAATACACTTAGGAATGAATAGTTTTGGATTTAGAACAGATTCTATAGTTGAGGAACTAACTTTAGCCCACTTGCCGCACTGACAAAGACCCCTGGAGACGAGAGTGAGAATGGAAGGAAGGAGGTGAGTAGGGCCAAGTGTGGGGGAGTTGTTATTGTGAATCAAGCGATTTGCAAGACAGACTATACCATGAATTACACTGAAACAGTACTTAAATGTTTTGTGGGGTAAAACATTTTCCTTACAGATGCTGCTTGATTTGCTGAGTGTTTCTAGCATTTACTTTCTGTATTTCAGATTTTCAGCACATGCAGTTCATTTGACTTTTCAGAAAACATGTTTTAATGTTTATTACTTAATTATTTAGGGACCATATCTCACCCACAGCTTATAACTTCTGTTGTCATAAAATATGAGACCTACGAATCCTGTGACCCCACCCCCTATAACAATTGTCTAGCACCTGCAAGGATTGCTATCCCTCTTGACCAGTCTTGGATTTGCAGACTGATGTTCAGGGCACTCATGTTAGGAATCCTGGTTTCATCCCTGCTTAGTATGGAGCCACCAATGCACAGCACTTCAAAAGATTGCGGAGGATTGTAGGTTCAGCTAGTCCCATCAGAGCCACAGCCCTTCCCAACACTGAGGACATCTTCAAGAGGCGGAGTCTCAAGAAAGCGTCATCTATCAATGAAGACCCCTAACAACTAAAACATGTCCTGGTCACCTTAATATGATTGATATTGTAACATGAATACCCACCCTCAACATTTTGAGAATAACTTCTTCCCCTCTGCCATCTGATTTCTTAATGGTCCATGCTCCCTTGAGCACTACCTCATATTTTATCTTGTGCAATATTTATTTAATTTTGTCTTGCACTGTACTAACACTGCAAAACAACACATTTCATGACATGATAATAAACCCAATTCTTATCTCAATATGTTAAATTTCGGTCTCTGTGTATTCCTGACACTCGCCAGTTATCGGTACCTGTTTTACTGCCCTGCACTATTTGTTCTTCCTCCAGAAATTTCACTCCAGAGATTGAAGCCTACCAGTAACTTCTTGAACAGTTTCCTCCTTTCAACCAAGGAGATAAATGTCCCAGTCAACAAACATCAGTGTGACTTTGGTCCAGGCAAGTTCACATTTCTGAGTCACAGAACAGGCCGAGTCTTAACTGAATTTACACAAGTTCTGCATGAGATCAGTTCCACTCTTCTGCACTCTCCCCTTAACCCTGTAAGTTCTTTCCCCTCATATATTTATCCAGTTCCTGTTCGAACATCACTTTCATTGCTAAACCCATTTCCTGGCATTTTCTGAAGTAAATTTGCCTCCATTCCTGAGCATCTTTGATTATGAAGCTAGAATGTATAATGTAATCCACTTCTTATTCAGTTCTTAATTTTGATTTAAAGTTCCATAAGGTCTGGAGACCTTTTATTGAGTACTTTCATAACCTTCCTCTTGACTAAGGTTTTTTTTCGGTCCCTTGCTTTCAGCTCCTTTTTTTTTTGTTGGTAGTAGGCATTCATATCTTCTGTTGCTAAGTGTATTTACAGTTCTGGGGATTTGATTGTCCTGATTTATATTCTCTATATTGTGTTGTGGTAGGTCTGGAGTTTTTGTTTGTTGCGGGGCTTGGGGAGGATACTAATTTTACATGTCTTCAATTTGGGTGCTTTCTCAATTATCTTTCTTTGTATCATATTATTATTGTATGTTTATTTTTGCATTGTATTAATGTTCATTTTGATCTGGGTTTTTTTATCTGTAGCTATGTTGAAAATGTATAAAAAAACCCTAATAAAAATAAATAAATAAATAATGTGATCCACTTCTTCCTTAAAGGAAGTAGAGTTATGGCCCTCGATTATCATCAAGTCAATGGTCCCACTGTAACATTCCTCTAAAATTAAGGTAAGTATAATCAAATCATGGAACAGCTTCACAGAATCAATACACTGACTTGTCACATTGGCCCGTGGCTTGTTATTGTTTTGATATAGTTGAGCCTTAAACAAATTTGACTTCACTGACTTCTAATTTAAAAAGAAAATGGAAAAACGGTCCTGAGTTAAACCAAAAATTCTCAACATTTCAAATGTTCCTTAAATTTATAATCTTGTTTTGGTTTTCCCAACAATGGAAATGTCTTCTGCATCAATCCCATTGAACAGCTATGTAACTTTAAGAAACACTATCAGATTATCTTACTGCAATGCTTTGGAAATACCAGGTCTGATATCAGTCTGGATACACCTAGGTGAGAGACTTGAGTGGAGGCTGTGTACAAGAAGAGCCAGAGTCTCTTCTAATTCCTGAGGAGACTGAGGTCCCTTGGAGTATGCAGGCCTCTCCTTCATATGTTCTACCAGCCTGTTGTTGTCAGTACTATCTTCTATGCAATGGCATCAACATGGGTGATGCCAACCGGCTCAGTAAACTGATTAGAAAGGCTGGCTCTGTTATAGGAGTCAAACTGGACATATTGGAAGCTGTGGTAGAACAAAGGACCCTCTGGAAAATCCTGGCAATTCTGGACAATGTTTCTCACCCTCCAGATGCCACCTTGGCTGAACAGTGGATCACTTTTAGTAATAGGCTAAGACAATTGTGCTGCTCTACAGAGCACTATATGAGGTCATTCCTATCTTTGGCCATTAGGCTCTATAATGAGTCAAACTATACCTGGGGAAGTGATGACCCCCTCCTGTTAGACGGTTTGAGGTAATTTATTTTTTATTCTTTCTTACTTCTCTTCTAATATTTGTATACCTGTGCACTTGTAATGTTACTGTGACACTGTAATTTCCTTTGGGATCAATAAAGTATCTATCATTATCATCAATCTTGTGGATATTTTTGACACTTTCATAGCACCTCCATGCTTTAATATGACGTAGTGACCAGAGG
This sequence comes from Hemitrygon akajei, assembly GCF_048418815.1. Lineage (NCBI taxonomy): Eukaryota > Metazoa > Chordata > Chondrichthyes > Myliobatiformes > Dasyatidae > Hemitrygon > Hemitrygon akajei. The sequence continues at coordinate 36,323,510 of NC_133134.1, read as the reverse complement.
AATAAAACAAATAGTGATAATTTTGTCTTTACATTTTCCATTTAGTTCTACAAATAGAGAAATAAATTGTTTCTGCGTCTTTATAGATGCTATGCAGTTTATGAAGTGCATCTGCACTGGTTAAAATGATTCATGTTGACAAATGCTGCGTGCACCACAAGGTGGTGCCCTTGAGCAAATTAACACAACTTTGATTCAAATCCAATCCGATTCATAGAGGATACAGCACAGAAACAGGCTATTCAGATCAAATGGGCCATGGCAATTTAATGCTCCACCTGAGTTTCCTTTCATCTAATTCATTCTATTAGCTTATTACTGTATATGCTTTTCTCCATCTGGTGTCCCTAACATAATGCTATAATCACGGCCACTCCTTTCATGAATTCTCAACACTCTCACATTGGGAAGAATTCTATTGAGTTCCCTAACAGCTATGGTATTAAAGCTATTAAAAGAAGATTTTTATTTCTCTGGTAATCAGGTAATATGGTATCATAGTAAAATAGAAACTCAGTTGCCTCACTGTCGTGTCTCCACACTGAGCCATTGAAACCAAGGAAGCCCCAGGTACCATGGCCTCAATGAGTTGAGATAGAACAGGAATGATTTAAGATAATTTACTTGGTTGGTTTGACTAGAAACTGTTCTAATAGTAGCTGCCAGTTGGTGTTGAATGTGCTTCAGCTTTCTTACTCTGTCTGGTGAGTGACTCCAGTCTCTACTACTGGGGAGTTGACTGCTTTCATTACTGAACAGCCTGGCCTTAATTTTATGGTCATGTTCCACAGGTCTGCATTTTTCTGTAAGGTAACTTTAATTTCTCATTATCTGCATATCAATTAAAAAAAATTGTTTTAAGCAATTCATCAGATCAAACTTCAAGGGAATAAACCCGTCGTCACAGCATTGACCATAGAAAGGAGCCAAGATGAGTGATGGGATATTGAACATAAAGACCCAATGAGCGAACTGTTCTTTCATGTCACTGTTCTAGGAATAAGAGTGTGGGAAAGCAGAGCGTCAGGCTGATAATGTGACCCAATGTTGAAGATGATGTGTTTAGAGTCGTAGAAAAATACTGCACAAAGCAGGCCCTTCAACCCATCTAGCCAGTACCGAACCATTTCTTACCATATAGAAGGCCATTCAGCACATTGTCTATGCCAACACCTAGTACCATTCCCGACTTACTTCCCTTGGCCCATTTTCTCACAGATTCCACCACTTCCCCTTATTTGTCTGCCAATCAACTACATTAGGGGTAATTCAGAAACTGGCTGATTAAGCTACCAGTACATCTCCGGGATGCGGGAGAATGTGAAAAGTCCATGTGAGCAACACCTGAGAGAGTAGGATCCAACCGTGGTACCTGGATCTGCATGGCACCACCACCTCTTGGCCTGTCTTTCCTGGAAGAGGATGATGATGTACCCTCTTTTCAGACGCACCTTGTACTGGTTCTGATGTATTGAGGAGCCGACTGGCTCACTTTACAGGGCAGTTAACAATGGATTGGGATTACGTTTCCCTACAGCTCACGTAGCTTCAGAGACCTGGAAAAACTTTGATGAAGTCAGATTTTCTTTGCGACAATCTCGCAACTCTGTGATAAAATCACAAACAAGAGGAAATCTGCAGATGCTGGAAATTCAAGCAACACACGCACAAAATGCTGGAGGAACTCAGCAGGCCGGGCAGCATCCATGGAAAGAAGTACAGCCGATGTTTCGGGCTGAAACCCTCCGGCAGGACTGGAGAAAAAAAAGCTGAGGAGTAGATTGAAAAGGTGGGAGGAGGGGAGAGAGAAACACAAGGTGACAGGTGAAACCAGAAGTGGGGGGGGGGGGATGAAGTAAAGAGCTGGGAAGTTGATTGGTGGAAGAGACAGAAGGCTGTGGAAGAAAGTAAAGGGGGGAGGAACACCAGAGGGAGGCAATAGACGGGCAATGAGATAAGGTGAGAGAGGGAAAAGGGGATGGGAAATGGTGAAGGAGAGGGGGTTGGGGGTCATTCCTGGAAGTTTGAGAAATCGATGTTCATGCCATCAGGTTGGAGGTTACCTAAAAGGAATATAAGGTGTTGTTCCTTCAACCAAAGTGTGGCCTCATCACAACAGTGGAGAAGGCCATGGATGGACATGGCCATTCAGAATTGGAATGGGTGGCCATTGGGAGATCCCAATTCTTCTGTCAGACGGAGTGTAGATGCTCAGCAAAGTGGCCTCCCCATTTACGTCGGACCTCACCAATATACAGGAGGCCACACTAGGAGCACCAAGCACAGCAAATAACCCCAACAGACTTACAGGTGAAGTGTCACCTCGCCTGGAAGGACTGTTTTGGGCCCAGAATAGCAGTGAGGGAGGAAGTGTAGGGTCAGGTGTAGCACTTGTTCTGCTTGCAAGGATAAGTGCCAAGAGGGAGATCAGTGGGGAGGGATGAATGGATAAGGGAGTTGTGTAGGCAGTGATCCCTGCGGAAAGTAGAAAGTGGAGTGGAGGGGGGGGGGGGTGGAAGATGAGCTTGCTGGTGGAATTTCATTGGAGGTGGTACAAGTTTCAGAGAATTATGTGCTGGACGCGGAGGTTTGTGGGTTGGTAGCTGAGGACAAGGGGAACCCTATCCCTGGTAGGGTGGTGGGAGGATGGAGTAAGAGCAGACGTGCGTGAAATGGAAGAGATAAGTTATTATTCATTTAGTATTTGAAAAACAGCTGACAAAAAAACTATGAACAAATGTTGAACTTTGCAATCCATTCAATAGTTTCAGTGTACTTCAGTGCAGGACATCTTTTCGCCAATGCACATATGTGACCTCAGATTCAGAGAAAGCAGGTGTATTTTTAATCGTCCGTTCATAAGTCTATTGGTTTTATCAAAATGCTACCTTGAGATACAATAAGACCACCCAGAATGAACAGCAACAGTGGATGTGGTCATAGATGACCTTGAAAAGTCCTTCTCCTTGATAGCCAAGGTCTAACACAATCTTTGGGTGCACCCTGTCCTGCCACCAGAAATGGCGACACAGAGGCACAGGAGAGAGGAGTAGCTCCAGAAAACATCCACAATTATTTCAGACCCGATTAAGAACTAATGATACAAAGTTAAATTAGGATAGGGGAGCATTCTTCTTGCCATTCTTTACAAGATAATAAACCAGCAAATTTCCATGTTGAGAAACGCAGAAAGAAGCATTGTGAGTAATAAGGGTGAAGAATATATTCTAGATAGAAGATTTCAAATCCCAGAGCCAGAAATGGCATCAGAAGAGATCAATTTGACCTAGCCATTTGTCATAGCTTCAGATGGTGAGAAAATATGAGGGTTAAATCAGCTTGTATTGTCCTCAGCAATCTTCCTGTTGCAAGTGCCTATTATGACAATATTTTTAAGTACAACCACTGATTGGACGTTGTGGAGAGATACACCTTTCTTTCACACCAGGATACCTTCCGTTGTAAGCAGGAGAGATAGAAGATACCCTGGCAGCTCATTACCAGACATCCATGATGCAACGTAGGGCATCAACAGGATCGGGATCTCACCGTTTACTATGCCTCTGAATCTGGCACATGTTCCTTGTTCCATGTTATCACACATTTATTAAACCAAATGACCGACCATAATTCTCAGCGGACTACTGAAGAGCGTAGTTGCAGCTGGTATACTGACTAAAGATGTGCCATCTGGTGAAGGTGCAGCACAGGGTTTTGCATGTGCCAACTCCAAACAGAACTAAACAAACTCAACCAAAGGGTCAGACCAAAACTATCTATTCCTGCCAATCGTTGTTGAGAAACCTGGTGGCCGATTTAGTAGTTATTGGCTTGGTGAAGGTTCCAAGAAAGTTCCGATCAGAAAGATGGCAGAAGTCCAAAGGCAAAGCTAAGGCATTTGTAGCCGGCTCCTGCTTGAACTGCCAAGTGGACAATGGTGTTTAATTCACTCCCACAGCAGAGCGCATCAGACACCACAATGTCTATGGGACCAGGCACCTTGCTGTGGTGCAGCAGAAGCATTCTGGAACTAGCTGCCCCCTAGCCAAGCTATTCCAGTGCAGGTACAGCCCTGGCAATTATCCAACCTCGTGAAAAGTTGGAGACAGATGCTGAGCCAACTCAACGACTGTTCATTAGAACTGAGCAAAGTTAGAAATTGAACTTGTCTTAAATTGCAGAAAAAAGGTGGAGAGAGCTAAGAGAATGTTTCATTAGAATTGGTGTCCAAGGGAGATCAAGTAACACTAGCTGAGGTGGTACTGGCTGAGAGAGGTGATGAAACTTTTTTTTAACAAGAACTGATCTATCTAGAGACCTGTGAGTGGGAGGAGATGAATAAGAGAGAGAGAGAGAGAGAATAAAAGCAAAAAAGAAAAACTGTAAAATATTGAATTGGAAAACAAGATAATACAGACTTTGGAAATCTGAAATAAACATAGCAATCAAAGAGGTGAATTTCAGAGCTGATGTGAGAGTAATTGCTCTTGACACGAAGGCAGCCATTGACTGTACGGTTGATTAAACCAAAGTAAATTAGAAACAAAAGATAACACTCCACTGGTTGGAATCAAACTTCATTTGAAGATTATGATTGAGGTTACAAACAAGATTTTCCGGAGCAGAAATGGCTAACATAAGGGGGCATAATTTTAAGGTGATTGGAGGAGAGTACTGGGTGGATTTCAGAGGTAGGATTTTTTCACAGAGTGGTGTGTGAGTGGAACATCCAGCCAGAGATGGGGGTGGAGGCAGATACTTCAGGTAATTAAAAAAATTCTTAGATAGGAACACGGATGACAGAAAAATGGAGGGCTATGTAGGAGGGTTAGATTGATCTTAGAGTAGGTTAAAAGGTCGGCACAACATTGTGGGTCAAAAGGACGAAGAGCCTGTATTGTGCTGTAATGATCTATGTTCTAAGATGTTGGAGGAACTCAACAAGTCAGGCAGCATCTATGGAGGTAAGTTTTCCTCAATGGAAACTGCTGGCTTTGCTAAGTTCCACTTTATTCTCATTTGTTGCTTCAGTTTCTAGTATTTGCCTTCTCAAGTGTATCCAATGAGACTGAGGCTGCTAGACATCAACTACTTTATCTCTAAAGACATTGCTACAGGCCAGTGTTTTTGCACAACTCTGCTTCCGTCACAAGGTCAGAAGTGGAAGTGCTCACTGATTATCATATAGTGTTCAGTTACACTTGTTGGTCATTGGCTCATGTATCCTGCAGTGAGTGGCTCATCTACTGACTCTCCAAAGTAGTCCTAAGTTTGAGAGTGATTGCGAATACTCTACACTTGGTTGCATGTGCGATTCCAACAACATGCAAAGGGGTTGACCATCCAGAACAAACCATAGAACTAGCATTCATCCACTCCTAAAGCCTTTTTCCACTAGCAATTCACTGTGGCTCTAACAAAGCCCCATACCCATCCTTCAGCCTTTATTGACAAGGACAAGAGCAGCAGTTCAAAACAGCAGCTGTTTAAAGGGTATTTAAGAGACTTTACAATGGGTAGTCAAAACTGCCCAATGCATCACCAGCATCAGCCTACCCACATCAAGGATATATGTACAGAATGGTATAGAAGAAAAGGGCCAACAATATCATGAAGGATCTCACCCACCCTGTTCATGGACTGTTTGTCCCATTCCCATCAGGGAGGAGGCTACATAGCATCCACACCAGGACCACTAGATTCAAAAACAGTGACTTTCCCCAAGCAGTAGGACTGATCAACGCTTCCACCTACTAACCCACTCCACCACTACCCCTCCACCATGACTCTTTTATAATTTCCTATCAGAGTTACCCTATGTAGAGACTCCTGCGCCTAGTGCCTCTTTGTATATAGATCTCAATCTTTGCATATAGATATCTTATGTATTTATATTTATTGTGTTATTTATCTTAGTGTGTTTTTTATATGCTGCATCAGATCCGGAGTAACAATTATTTTGTTCTCCTTTACACTTGTGTACTGGAAATGACATTGAGCAATCTTGAATGTTGATCTTTATATTTAGGACGTGCAATAAATACTGCTGGCAATATTTCTATCCCATAAACAAAAGAATAAATACAAGGCTGTTTGATGTATAGCTTTGTTATCTCCTGTGTAAACATCTAGTAGTCAGTGATGAAGAGATTGTTTTTCACTGTGGCTGCAGCAAGGTGATGGAAATGTAAGTCACCTTTCCATTTGTAAAGGTGATAGCCGCTGCTGTTGTGGGTGGTTTGGGAGTGATCCCAAGATCTTCAATTCAGTCCTTGTTCATGATGTCACAGCTATTGAGCTTTCTCACAATTGGTTGCAGACATACTTTTGGGCAACAGTGGCATTTCCATTTCCATCAGCTCTGTGGGGCTTCAGTTGGTTTTGCTTGTGCATATTTGAAGATCGAGTAGAGTAGCTTCTTTCCTGATGTTGGGAGGATGAAGACAACTAGCGGTCATGATAGCTAAGCTGCACTGAGATTTCCCCTGAATACAACCACAAGAGTTTCTACAGGTGCTGGAAATCCAGCGTAACACACACAGGTCAGTTAGCATCCATAGAGAAGAATCAACAGTTGACTTTTTGGGCCAAGACCAAGTCCTTTGTGTATGTTTCATTTTGTGTGCTTTTCCCCTGAATATTTCCATAACACTGATGTATCTGTTGATAAGTTTTACATGTGAGTTCTTACATCAGGTTAAGGAGCACCTGATTGTGGGACAAGAGTTGGTGTAAATTTTCAGAGTGTTTGGACAACATTTCCCCACATGGTTTCTGCTGGTACTTTTACGCCTGAAAGATGCTAACATCTGAGTATCTTAGTTAATCTGAGCCCAGATACTTGAGTCCGAAATCCTGTGTGAAGGAAACACCACAGAATCTCATATGGATCTGATAGCCTAGGTGTTCTTAGAATGGAATGTGAAGATTAATGTTTTAGCTGCATTGAATTTCAAGTGTTGTATCTAGACAATGTACTCCAGCATTTGGAGGTCTCCATTGTGTGTCTGTTCTACTACCTTAGGGAGTTGGATGAATTTGTGCCATGTGGTTGCTGGAATGTTACTGGTGTAGAGATTGAAAAGGAGTGGTGGTTGGACTCTGTTACTCACCATTTATTAATATCAATCATTTATACCTTTTGATGTAATTTGATACTTGTGCCTTGAAGATCTGGATTAGATTAACAAAATGCCAACAGAGTATTCAAATTTCATTTCTCTAAATGTATTAGTCCAGTGACATTGCCCCTACACAACCACACTGACCTCTTAGCATGGGTGCCCAGGAATTTAAACTTGATTCTTTTTGGAAAAGAATATGAAACACACAAGTGACACGCCTTTCCAAATATGATCAAGAGGCCAGAATTGGAAGGTGCAGACACTGATGCTTTTTGGTGGACTGAAGTAGGTTATAGATATGGGAAGGAGGTAATGGAGGAATTTGAAAACAAGAATGCAAATTGAACTTGAGATATTGCTTATACATGCAAATGAAGATGTAAGCAGTTGAGTTTTGGATGACCACACTGTTATAAAGGTACTAATCCCAACTGTTTGAACACCATTTTTTGCTTATAATGATCTGTTACACTCATCTGTAAATGCAGTTGGATCCCAAGTTTAACGTCTTCTATGAAAGATAATATGAAGTTCAACATGCTGCTTTGGAATCGTGGGCCAGACCTCATCCAGAATGGGGCCAAATGCTTCCCTTTCTGACAGGCAGATCAATGACAACGAGATAATTGGGCTGATCATTGATTATGGATTCTCAATTAACCACATAAATCAAACCTGAAAGTTGTGATAAGTTTCTATCCAAGGACATGTAATTATCCAAAGCACAACTCTTAGTAAATGCTTCATATGGAATTAGACAATCAGTTAGTATTTAGTCAGTTTTTGGCAAAGCTTTTGAAAATAAATAGCCAGTTGTATTTTTTTTTTGCTATTTTGTACTTATCTATTTTCCTCTCTGGTGCATCTCATACCTTTCACAATGTTTTCAGTTACTTTTGTCTGGATTTTCGGTTGCATTTAAGCTTAAGTATACTATAAGATAATAGAATGTTACAGAGGGGATATAGGACATTAAAACTACTATGTCTTATTGAATGCATTTCATCACATAAATCAACCAAGTCTTTAGCTCAATCATCTAGGTGTTTCTGTCAAGGCTGCCATTATAGATCAATACCAATTGCCCTTGAAAAGCTGGAGGTACCTTCTTCCACTGTTGCAGCTTTTCTGGTAAAGATGCTAAGGGATCTTGGGGCCCACATCCATAGATTCCTCAAAGTTGCCACACAAGTTGAGAGGGTGATTAGGAAGGCCTTCTTTAGTTAGGGTATTGAGTTCAAGAACCGTGAGGTAATATCGCAGCTTTATGAAACTTTGGTTAGACCACACTTGGAGTATTTTGTTCATTTCTGGTTGCCTCTTCAGAGGAAGGACGTAGAAGCTTTAGAGAAGGTGCAGAGGAGATTTATCAGGATGCTTCCTGGATTACTGAGCATGTCTAATGAGGAAAGGTTAAGCGAGTTTGGACTTTTCTTTTCCCAGTGCAAGAGGATGAGAGGTAACTGATAGAAGTGTATAAGACGATAGGAGACATTGATAGAATGGACAGCTAGCACCTTTTTCCCAGGGTGGAAATGACCAATAGTGGGGGGCATAATTTTAAGATGATTGGAGGAAGTATAGGGGGAGGGAATGCCAGAGGTAAGCTTTTTACAGTGGTGGGTGCATGGAATGTGCTGCCAGGGGTGCTGGTAGAAACAGATACATTAGTGACATTTGGTAAGATTCTCTCAGATAGGCATATGGATGAAAGATAATCGAAGAGCTATGTGGGAGGGAAGCATGATCTTGGAGTTGATTTTGGAGTAGGCACCACATGGTGGGCCAAATGTCCTGTACTGTGCTGTAATATTCTGTGTTAATGTACTATGCCTCTCCATTGCTCTTCTCCTTTATGATGCACGTTAGAGTCATCTGCCCTGCCCTGATATTGGTTCATTATCATGTTCTGATGCACCATGTTTTTCAGATTTACCTTAGTTTTGCAATGTTTTATATATATAGAAAATGCAACAGCTATTTTTACCATAAATGTAAAGAAGATACTTTATAATTAAAGCATTTTCAACCTGTGTCACAGCAAGATGGCAGTGGAGAACCTCTTCACTCCACAATTCCTGGCTACACTTTTCAAAGATGGATGAGAGCATTGACTGAAAGTGCCATCAGACACCAAGGTCTAGCATCATAATTACTGAGAGTTTTAATGTTTTCATTCTTAATCATCTGAAGAATTTACTTCTTATTTTTAAGCATAACAAAGAGGACAGAATGAATTATAAGAACCTTCAAGGTTATTCATCAGCAGTTCTGTTTTGCTGATGTTGCGAAGGAGGATTACACATTATGCTGGAGTTGAACAGCAAACGAATACTCAGGCATTACCAGTGCGACTGTCACATTAGAAAATGCTATTAATAGCCTTTGATGGGGTTTAAGATGAGCCTGTTTATAGCCTTTTCAAAAAACTTTATGAAATCACTGCGACTGATTTTAAGAGTGATGCCTTTTCATGAAGGAGATGACAATGACGAATGTGGGTCTGTAGCTGGAGGACATTCAGAAATTGGTGATACTATTTAAAACAAGAAACCAGTGGAGGAAGGTTAGGAGGTGAGATTTCAGTTCCAAAGTACCATATCTGCTCTGCAGAGCAGATTGGGAGGCAGATTTTGGAAAGGTGCAAAAATAACAGGGTTGTTATCATAGGTGACCTTAACTTCCCTAATATTGATTGTCACTTGATTAGTTCCAAGGGTTTAGATGGGGCAGAGTTTGTTAAGTGTGTCCAGGATGGATTCCTGTCACAGTATGTTGACAGGCCGACTAGGGGGAATGCCATACTAGATCTAGTATTAGGTAACGAGCCAGGTCAGGTCACAGATCTGTTAGTGGGTGAGCATCTGGGGGACAATGATCACCGCTCCCTGACCTTTAGCGTTATCATGGAAAAGGATAGAACCAGAGAGGACAGGAAAATTTTTAATTGGGGAAGGGCAAATTATGAGGCTATAAGGCTAGAACTTGCGGGTGTGAATTGGGATGATGTTTTTGCAGGGAAATGTACTATGGACATGTGGTCGATGTTTAGGGATATCTTGCAGGATGTTAGGGATAAATTTGTCCCGGTGAGGAAGATAAAGAATGGTAGGGTGAAGGAACTATGGGTGACAAGTGAAGTGGAAAATCTAGTCAGGTGGAAGAAGGCAGCATACACGAGGTTTAGGAAGCAAGGATCAGATGGGTCTATTGAGGAATATAGGGTAGCAAGAAAGGAGCTTAAGAAGGGGCTGAGAAGAGCAAGAAGGGGGCATAAGAAGGCCTTGGCAAGAAGGGTAAAGGAAAACCCCAAGGCATTCTTCAATTATGTGAAGAACAAAAGGATGACAGGAGTGAAGGTAGGACCGATTAGAGATAAAAGTGGGAAGATGTGCCTGGAGGCTGTGGAAGTGAGCGAGGTCCCTAGTGAATACTTCTCTTTGGTATTCACCACTGAGAGGGAACTTGATGACGGTGAGGACAATATGAGTGAGGTTGATGTTCTGGATCATGTTAATATTAAGGGAGAGGAGGTGTTGGAGTTGTTAAAATACATTAGGACGGATAAGTCCCTGGGGCCTGACGGAATATTCCCCAGGCTGCTCCACGAGGCAAGGGAAGAGATTGCTGAACCTCTGGCTAGGATCTTTGTGTCCTCATTGTCCACGGGAATGGTACCGGAGGATTGGAGGGAAGCGAATGTTGTCCCCTTGTTCAAAAAAGGTAGTAGGGATAGTCCAGGTAATTATAGACCAGTGAGCCTTACGTCTGTGGTGGGAAAGCTGTTGGTAAAGATTTTTAGAGATAGGATCTATGGGCATTTAGAGAATCATGGTCTGATCAGGGACAGTCAGCATGGCTTTGTGAAGGGCAGATTGTGTCTAACAAGCCTGATAGAGTTCTTTGAGGAGGTGACCAGGCATATAGATGAGGGTAGTGCAGTGGATGTGATCTACATGGATTTTAGTAAGGCATTTGACAAGGTTCCACATGGTAGGCTTATTCAGAAAGTCAAAAGGCATAGGATCCAGGGAAGTTTGGCCAGGTGGATTCAGAATTGGCTTGCCTGCAGAAGGCAGAGGGTCGTGGTGGAGGGAGTACATTCAGATTGGAGGGTTGTGACCAGTGGTGTCCCACAAGGATCTGTTCTGGGACCTCTACCTTTTGTGATTTTTATTAACGACCTGGATGTGGGGGTAGAAGGGTGGGTTGGCAAGTTTGCAGACGACACAAAGGTTGGTGGTGTTGTAGATAGTGTAGAGGATTGTCGAAGATTGCAGAGAGACATTGATAGGATGCAAAAGTGGGCTGAGAAGTGGCAGATGGAGTTCAACCCAGAGAAGTGTGAGGTGGTACACTTTGGAAGGACAAACTCCAAGGCAGAGTACAAAGTAAATGGCAGGATACTTGGTAGTGTGGAGGAGCAGAGGGATCTGGGGGTACATGTCCACAGATCCCTGAAAGTTGCCTCACAGGTAGATAAGGTAGTTAAGAAAGCTTATGGGGTGTTAGCTTTGATAAGTTGAGGGATAGAGTTTAAGAGTCGCGATGTAATGATGCAGCTGTATAAAACTCTAGTTAGGCCACACTTAGAGTACTGTGTCCAGTTCTGGTCGCCTCACTATAGGAAGGATGTGGAAGCATTGGAAAGGGTACAGAGGAGATTTACCAGGATGCTGCCTGGTTTAGAGAGTATGGATTAAGATCAGAGATTAAGGGAGCTAGGGCTTTACTCTTTGGAGAGAAGGAGGATGAGAGGAGACATGATAGAGGTGTACAAAATATTAAGAGGAATAGATAGAGTGGACAGCCAGCGCCTCTTCCCCAGGGCACCACTGCTCAGTACAAGAGGACATGGCTTTAAGGTAAGGGGAGGGAATTTCAAAGGGGATATTAGAGGAAGGTTTTTCACTCAGAGTGGTTGGTGTGTGGAATGCACTGCCTGAGTCAGTGGTGGAGGCAGATACACTAGTGAAGTTTAAGAGACTACTAGACAGGTATATGGAGGAATTTAAGGTGGGGGGTTATATGGGAGGCAGGGTTTGAAGGTTGGCACAATGTTGTGGGCCGAAGGGCCTGTAATGCGCTGTACTATTCTATGTTCTATATTTATCTTTGTATCTGGGATCACCTCCGAAGGTTAATCGGATCATTTGAGCTGCTGCAGGAAGGAGAGGAGGTAAAAGCTCTTAGCAGAGAATCTCGAATGTTCCCATTGCCATCTTATTTTCCTATAGATTACATACACATCATCTACTCTTGATTCACTTGCCACTTACCTACATCGGCTTTTATTCAGTAGCCAACTAACTTTAGGTATGTGGATGAGAACTGGAGTAGTCTGGGAAAGCCCACGTGGTCAAATTGAGAGTATGAACCCAAACTGTTGGAATGATTTACCAGCAGCATGTTGCCCCATAACATGTTTGGATCTGTCCTGGGACTAGCACTTAAGTGCCTTTACAAAGAAGGTATGTCAGTGCCTCTACTTAAAAGTTTGTGCAGATTTGGCATGTCATCTAAAGCCTTGACATACTTCTATAGATGCTCAGTGGAGTGTATCCTAACTTGTTGCATCACAGCCTGGTATGGAAACTTCAACGTCCAAGAAAGGAAAAGCTGACAAAAAGCAGTGGATACAGCCCACTGTGGGGCAGTCTTTATGCGTAGCTTTTCATTGATCTGATTGTATTTCTTTATTCTACCATAAATACCTGCTAGAAAATAAATCTCGAGGTGACATATATGTGCTTTGATAACAAATTTATTTTGGAACATTGAACTTTGGAAAGTAGAAACGTTACTTTCTGCTGAAAATGCTGAAGATGTTCTGTAGGTCAGTTGTGGAGAGCGCCCTCTTCTTTGTGGTGGCGTGTTGGGGAGGAAGCATTAAGAAGAGGGACGCCTCACGTCTTGGTGAGCTGGTAAGGAAGGCGGGCTCTGTCGTGGGCAAAGTACTGGAGAGTTTAACATCGGTAGCTGAGCGAAGGGCGCTGAGTAGGCTACGGTCAATTATGGAAAACTCTGAACATCCTCTACATAGCACCATCCAGAGACAGAGAAGCAGTTTCAGCGACAGGTTACTATCGATGCAATGCTCCTCAGACAGGATGAAGAGGTCAATACTCCCCAATGCCATTAGGCTTTACAATTCTACCGCCAGGACTTAAGAACTTTTTAAAAGCTATTATTAATGCTTTTTGAGATAGTGATTTAGATGCATATCATATTTTTTTTTTTACTGAGTTAAGTATTGTATGTAATCAGTTTTGCTACAACAAGTGTATGGGACATTGGAAAAAAGTTGAATTTCCCCATGGGGATGAATAAAGTATCTATCTATCTATCTATCTATCTATCTATCTATCTACCTTAATAGCAGGCGGGGCCAACATCTGCCCTGGTAAGTTGTGGATGAGCTGTACATTCAGGGAGTGAGGCTGTGCTTTTGGATGATCTCATCATTGGAACACGGCCCCTCAGCTGATAACAGTTGAGTCAGAGCCATGTTGCAATATTGGAGAGTCCCCACTGTAGCTAGCTGTTGCTTTCTGCCAAGAGTGAAGAAGATGAATTCCCTCTCCTGCATTAGAGACTGTCTGTGAGCTCCGTGTGACATGTAACAGATAGTTCAATAATTGCATTTAATATCAGAATACAATATATGTATACAGTATACAAGCAGAAATTCTTGTTCTTCACAGACATCCACAAAAACAGAAGCACTCCAAAGAACGAGCGGCAGTAAAAACATTAGAACCCCAAAGCCCCCTAAACCAACCTAAATTGATCCAGAAGCATAAAAACTTGACACTCACCTGGACTTTAACACAAAGTCTCTGCTCTTCATTGTGCTTCCAGTTGAAGTTGTCACATGCAGCATGTCCACCTTCTGCTTTTCCTTGGAGAAGCAGTATTTCAGGAAGCATTGTGCTTTACCAGTGTAGGAATGTTCCTCAGTGTCCTTTCAGGATGGAGCCTCTTCCCACTTCCCCTCTCGCTTTGGCCACACTGTGCACTCATGCTTCCCATTACACCGGAACTGTGGTCAGTGCACTCCTCCACGGGACTAACAGTGTTATGTCAAAATCTGAAGTTCACGTCACAACCTTCTGCAAAAATTAGCCTGTGCAAATTTCCTTTCATGAGAGTGAAACCATTCTCCAATTGTCAAATCTGCAATTAATTGGTGATAATTTAAATCATGCAGTCAACATCCCTTACGCTTCCTTGCAGCAAAACTCTGATTCTCTCCATGGGCTGGACGCATAGCATCAATTAAGAGGTCCTATTTAGCAGTACTGATATTGAACTAGTTTTGTGTGCTCAGTGATATCAAAATCGACTGACTCTGCAATACTTCTAATAAGCGGGAATGTTTCATACTCTAATGCCCTTCCCAACACAACAGATGTTATGAACTGTGCACAAGAATAGCAAATCTGTACATCCATAGTGTACAAATGGAAGGACTTAAGGAGCTGGATTTTACACTCCATGAATTGTATATGGATAGATACTTTATGCTTATATGAGCTCAGGTTTGTTCATCTTATTGGGACAGGTCCAAATATGACTGAAGTTCTGTGAACTGACACATAACAATCAATGAAATGTTTTCACAAGATGATTTTATTGGAAAATGTCTGCCTTACACAGAAAGCAATTAGTAACTTTGCCTCAGAAAACATTTAGCATTTCCAAGAAGAGCGCCACATAATTTTTGGTTGCACAGAGTAATTGATTACCAAGCATTTAATTGTTTGTTCTTCACATATTGAAAACATTCCATGTATTTGTATTCTTGTTCTGTCTTGTTCAGGTCCATCAGGAGTTTCTTATTGAACTAACTGCACACTAGTCTCTTCCATTTTCCAGGTATTGCAAATTAAAAAAAACATTTTCACAAGAAAGATGATCTAATCACCTATATGTATCCTGCACCACAGAAACACCCTTGTGGCCCAACTCATCAAAAGTGGTTTATATACTTCAGCTGAGTCTGTTCCTGTAGCGCTTTCCTCAATTTGGGCTTTCAACATATTTTCTGTTCTTTTTTTCTTTCATAACATTCACTTAATTTCATTTCAGTGGTGAGAGTGCTGGGGCGGTGGCTAAGGAACGACACAAGTAATCCAAAAATATGGATTAAGAATTCAAAGATATAATTTCAAGTTCACTGTCATAGCTGGTACTTAAAATGCTGCCTGGGAGAGTGGGATCAGCAGCAATGTTCTTGTAGCAAGCTAGCAGAGAACTGAAGGGCTGAATGATCTCCTGTGCTGTCACAACCAAAGAAATGCCTTCTTATCTCCCCAAAGGAATTATCAGCAATTCTCTTGTACTTATGGAGTCTGAACACACAGGCATCTCCCAGTCTCCATCCACCCAGCTAACAGGAATCTCCTGCAACTCATTTCCAAAACATCACCTGCAGACTGCTTAGACCCAGTTCTCATCCACGGCCCTTGTTCACTCATTGAACCAGGCAGCCTCAACCAGTTGCTCAGAGCCTTCAGTTACATTTATGCGTTGTTGTGTTAACTATCTGTTCTCTCTTGTTTTCTGGCCTTTTGTGGCTTCTTACTTTGCCCTTTATTAGTAAAATATCGTTTAATGCTAAATCGTCTCTATTGCTCTGCTTTTGGGTCAAGTCCCCTCTACGTTTCCTGACAGGATGGGTGAGCAAATGATTGACCCCGCAGAGTATGCTCATCTAAAGGAAGTTGTCCACTGACAGGAACGCATGATCCTGAACCAGCAGGAAACTATTGGTCACCTGCTCAACACTCTCAACCGACTCTCTGTCTTGATACAGCAAATCTGTGCCAGTCAACCATTTCCCTCAGAGCCCTGGATTCCAGCCCCCAACCCAATGCCAAAACTTTCTGTCCCAGTGCTTTGAACACTTTGAGCTCCAGCCATCTCTGTATTCTATTAAATGGACTGAGCCTAAATTGCCTTCATCATCTCTCTGCTGATTGGGCAAGCGCTGACCCACCTGCTGCTAATGGGACAATAAAGCCACCATCTGTAACACATATGAGGAATTGACTGTTAAGGAACTACCTGGCAAGTAGCAGGGTGAGAGCAGATTGGATGCTTGGCCTGTGTCAAGGCTCGTGCTCAGTGCTGGATACACCGTGGAATTCAGGACCCTTGCGGCAGAGTGTGGCTGGATCGCAGAAGAGCTGCTGGCCCATTACCATTGCAATCTCTCGGAGTACTGGAAAGACATGCTGTCTACCCGTGAAATGCTCACTGACCTCAAAAGCACTCCAAATTTTTAAGCGTTTTAAGGAATGACCCACCAGACCACCAGCCAGATCTCCAGTTCTGTTCCCAGAATTATTTCAGGTTGCAGGACCCTCCTCACCAACACCTCTGCAACCCATGCAGGTACATAGAGTTCCCTTAACACCCTCCCATCCCCACCAAGAGCACGAGCACTGGCGCAGAAACAACTTGTGTGCTTACTGTGGAGCCGCCGATCATCCATGCATCCTGGAAAAAGGCAGCACCAGATAGAGATGAGGGATCTTCCAATTGGTAAGCTGCCCCTGGCCTCTCGTTCCAGCAGCATTTCCGACTCACTCTCTCAGTCCTCCTCCACACTCCAATGGCTCTATTTCTGGACTGGATTCTGCTTATGCATCTTGGACTCCCTACTGGGCCTACCTCTCACCTCGTCTGCATCATGGCCATTGCTGGACAACCCTTGGGGTCCGGGGTGGGTGCACCTGAGCATTTGGGAGCACCGTGAGTCCATCCAATTGCTCTGGATTGACTCATCCAACCTTCCTCTCATCCTGGCTCACCCCTGACTCTCCACTCATGACCCCCTATTTGCCTGGTTGACTGCCACCTGCCTGCAACTTCCACTGACTTCATCTTGTAAGTTCAAGGCACCTTCAGTGAAAGGGAAGCCTGAGTTTGTCTGTCCTCCCTCTCCCCTCCTGAGACCCAAGCAATGAATGACCTCATTGCCAAAGCGCTGCAGCGTGGCTTCCTTCAACCATCTCAGTCCCCAGCTAGTGCAGGATTTTTCTTTGTCGAAAAGAAATTTGGGGTCTTCATTCCAGCATTGACTACCATGGACTCAACAAAGTCTTCATTAAGAATTGCTATCCTCTCCTCTTGATGGATAATGCACTTGAAACATTCTGCGGGGCCCAAATCTTAACCAAACCAGATCTTCAGAGTGTGTACAACCTGATCTAGGGAGATGAGTGGAAGACAGTATTCATGATACTCACTGGTCACTATGAATTCTAGGCGATGCCTATCGGACTTACAAATAGTCCAGCCATTTTCCAAGCCTTCACCATTGACATTCTCCAAAATGCTGTGCTCATCCACCTCTGTGACATCCTCGTCTTGGACATCAAATCAGTTGCACTACAAGTTAGAGAAATTTCAGTTCTACACACCAGTCATTTCTTTCCTGGGTTACATCCCTTCAACACAAGGTATAACCATCGACCGAGAGAAAGTGTGTGATGCCATTGAATGGCCTTGAATGTGTTCCCTCAAGCATCTACAGCGCTTCTCTAGCTTTTGCCAACATTTTGTTAGGAACTACAGCCAAATTACCACTCCTCTCACTTCCCTCACCAAGTCACCTACCTTATGGATACCCTGGTCTGCTACCACAGACCTCATCTTTGAGGAGCTTCACCACCCCTCTTATTTATCACCATTCCAACCCATACCTTTAGTGGTAGAAATGGGCACATCTAACGAGGGTGCCAGGGTCATCCTCTCCCAGTGAGGACCCAACGGGAGATGTACACTTGTACCTGCTTCTTACACAAGTTCAACTCTACCTAGCACTATTATGGAGTAGGAGAAAGGAAACTACTCACCATTAAATGGGCCTTGGAGGAATGGAGATACTGATTGATGGGAAACACCAATCCCTTCCTGATCTGGACTAACCAACAAATTCTCATATCCATACATCAGACCCACCACCAACTCATCTCATGACAGGCTGTCTGGGCCCTCTTCTTCAACTAGTTTGACTTCACCATCTCCTAATAACCTTCTCCAAGAACATCAAGTTCAACTCAGTTGCATTGGAGATTGACCCATAGCTCATCATTCCATCCTCCCAGATCTTCACCCCAGTCATCTGGGAGCTTAAGAACTAGATCCACCAGGCCCCGTGGCCAAGATTGCTCTGGATGACAACCTTGACAATTGCCTATATGTGCCAGTGGCAGCGCACTCTGAGACTCTCCACTGGGCCCACTTCTCACCCGTCTCCAACCATCCAGGTACATGACAGAGTCTGGATTTTCTGCAATGTCAGTTCTGGTGGCCTATCATGATAACAGATGTATATCAGTTTATTGCTGCCTTCCCCTAACGTGCCCGGTCCACTTCCTCCAACCAGTATCACTCTGGTCTCCTGTGGTCCCTACCAGTCCCTTGCCACCCATATCCTACATCACCATAGATTTCATTATTGTCTGCCACCTTCAAATGGGGCCACAGTGATCATGACAGTGGAGGACTGGTTCTCCAAGGTGGCCCTCTTCATTGCCCTCCCAAACTTTCATCAGCCACTGAGATGGCAGACCTAGTTCCCTCAGGAAGTTGTGTTGGACCTAGGCCCACAGTTCTCCCACTTCTGGGTAGATTTCTGTTTCCCCCCTCCGCACCACAGTAAGTCTGAACTCTGGCTATAATCTGCAGATAAATGGAGAACCAGAAAGAGCCAATCAGCAAGTGGAAAAGTTGCTGTGATGTTTCACCACTTCTAACCCTCCCACATGGAAGAGGTATCTGCTCAGGGCCGAGCTGTCCACCAATCTACATATCTCCCCTGCCACAGGTACGTCACCCTTTGAAGTACTTTATGGCTGCCAACCCCCGTTGTTCCCTACAGAGGAGCCAATGGTGGAGGTTCCAGCTGGTTCACCACTGCTGGCGTGCTTGGAAGAGGGCTGTGCGCCTACTGCCAGCAGGCCAATGGCAGTGCCCAGCCAGACTTCTCCAGCCTGGGGCATGTCTGGCTGTCCACTCGAGATCTGACTCCCGTGCTTCGACTCCCACAAGCTCTCGTCCCATTTCATCGGTACCCATCGCATCAATCCAGTCACTTACTGTCTCCAGCAGTCACAGACTCTCAGGATCACACCTACTTTCCACTTGTCCTATCTCAAGGCCCTTGCCCATGGACCACTCAATTCACCTGATTGTACACCTTCAGACCCTAGCATAGTGGAAGGTGTTCCAGTGTACACGGTTCACTGGTTGATCGATTCACATTGTTATGAATGCGGTGTGCAGTGTCTGCTTAACTGGGAAGGGCACAGCGTGGAGGTGTGGTCACATCTTGGATCCATTGCTCATTGAGGAGTTCCAGCAGACCCATCCTGATCACTCTAAGCTGTTGGGTGCCTGCCATGGGGGTGTCCTGTCAAGTCTGCAAAGGCAGGTGCCTCCCATTCTCCACCCAGCTAACAGGAATCACCTGCCACTCATTTCCAACTCATCACCTGCAGCCTATTCAAACCCAGCTCTGATCCACAGTCCTGGTTCACCCATTGAACCAGCAAGCTTGAAGCAGTTGTTTCTAGCCTTCAGTTACTGTATCTTGTTTTGTGGCCCCGTGTGGGTTGTTAGTTTGTGGTTTATTCGTAAAATATCATTTACTGCTGAATTGTTACCATTGCATTGCTTTTGGTTCAAGCCTGCTGTACGTTTTCAATCATTCACACGCAGTTTTACCCCCGTTGTACCATACACTATATTATTATGAATGTTAAAAAGGTATTTGAACAGATATTTGGATAGGAAATATTTGGAAGAATATTGGACAAATGAAACTAGCTCAGATGGGAATCTTGGTTTGCATGGATTAGTTGGGCCAAATGGCCTATTTCTTTGCTGTATAGCTCTATGAATCTATACGTACCTGAAAAGACAAAACTTTTAACAGAATAAATACAAGTGTGGATTTCCCCACTGAAAATTATTATAATTGCATTTTATAATTCAGTCTTCTTTACACTGGCATTAATGAAATGCTAGTTTTATTACATTTGTATGCAAATTGAAATTTCTTGGACTTACTTTAAATAATAGCACATATTTCTTCTTACAGAAACACCTGCATGATGCTAAGCTAGGGCACATCAACAGTGACGTTACCTGGGGTCGTCAGGTGTTTCGGGTCTCTCAACATCATACACCCTCACCCAGGCGACCCAACCAGGGTTGATCAGATCCCAGCCTGTGCCCTAGCAGCAACCCACAGATCTGCCCTCTTTATCCAGTCATCTTGACGCTTTCTCTGCTGCATCTGTGATGTTAGAAATGGCTCTCCTTCTTCACTCTCCCATGATTCCAAGTGCAGTGTATACTTTGCAGAGCGACTGGCCTGCAAAGCCACGACACCCGACCTCCACGGGCCAACACTTTGCTCTCCAGCCTCTTCTTTGGCAGTTGTTCTTCAGATCCTCATACCTGGCTGTTTTCCTCTCATAGGTCTCCTCCATGTGTTCTTCCCACGGCACGGTAAGCTCAAGGATGAAAACGTGCTTCGATGAGTCGGACCACAACACGACGTCCAGCCGCAATGTAGTCTCCGTGATGTGGGGAGGAAACTGCAGCTCTTTCCCCAGGTCTGCTTTTAGCTTCCAGTCCTGCGCAGTGAAGAGCAACCCGGTTGCTTTCTGGTGTTCTTTCCCCCTCTCTGACAAAGCAGACGGTATTCTTGACCGGACTTGTTTTCCGGCAGATGTTAAGAGTGCTGCAGATTGTCTCAGCAATTGTCCGGAGGACCAGAAGAAAGAAGAAGAAGAAGGGTCAAGCCTCCTGTACATTTTCAATCATTCACATGCAGTTTTACCCCCATTGTACCATATACTATATTATTATGAATAAATAATAGGAGATTAAATCACTAGATTATCTATGTTATCAGTCTCAGGCCCAGAGATTCCAGACATAAGCAACCTGTGTATGTTAGCACAACATTTTTTAACTATACTTGTAGCCCAAAAGAGCCTCAGAAAAGATGAAACGTAAATGTAAGGAAGTCAGAAGATTAAGGATGAGACTGAGAGGGGTCAACAAAGGTGTGTAAGACATAGCTTGATAGATGTCCCAACTAAACTACTGACCCCCCCCGCCCCCATTATCCCACGCTCATACTACAAGTACTGGTACCATTACTGTACATTTTGATTACCTTGCTTTTTGCTTCGCTCACTGTTATAATAATGACACTGATACTAATCACAGTTGTTAGTGATCATGATACTGAGAAGCTGGTGCAGGGGGCAGGGCTTCCGGTTCTTTTCTGGGGGAGGTATGACTTGTACAAAAGTGACAGGTTTCACCTGAACCTGGGGGGGGGGCAATTCTTGCGGGCAGGTTTGTTAGAGCTGTTGGGGAGGGTTTAAACTAATTTGGCAAGGGGTGGGAACCGGAGTGAAGGAACTCGGGATAGGACAGATGATTAAAAAGAAGCAAAGATAGCGTGCAGTCAGACTGGCAGGAAGGGCAGGCAGATGATAGGACAAAATTGCAGCCAACAGGTTATCAGTGCATTAGGGATGCAGAATCACAGATTGAAGCAAATACAGTACTCAAAGTGTTATATCTCAATACACGGAGTATAAGAAATAAGGTGGATGATTTTGTTGCTCTATTACGGATTGTTGAGTATGATGTTGTGGCCATCACAGAATTGCGACTGAATGATGGTTGTAGTTGGGAGCTGAATGCCCAAGGTTACACGTTATATCGGAGGGATAGGAAGGTAGGCAGAGAGGCTGTTGAGGCTCTACTGGTAAAGTATGGCATTAAATCAGTAGAAAGATGTGACACAGGATTGAAAGATGTTGAATCCTTGTGGGTTGAGTAAAGAAACTGCAAGGGTAAAGGATCATTGATGGCATTTATATACAGGCCCCCAACAGTAGATGGGAAGTGGACTACAGGTTACAACAGGGGATAGAAAAGGTGTGTCAAAGGGCAATGTTATGATAGTCATGGGAGGTCTTAACATGCAGGTCGATTGGAAATTTAGGTTGGTAATGGATCGCAAGAGAGTGAGTTTGTTAAATGCCTATGAGATGGCTTTTTAGAGCAGTTTGTCATTGAGCCCATTGAGTCATTGATCAGCTATACTGGATTCGGTGTTATGTAACGATCTGGAACCGATAAGAAGCTTAAGGTACAGAAACCTTTAGGAACCCGTGATCGCAATACGATTGAGTTCAACCTGAAATTTGACAGGGAGAAAGTAAAGTCTGACAGAGCGGTATTTCAGTGGAATAAAGGACAGTACAGTGGTATGAGAGAGGAGTTCGCTGAAGTAAATTGAAAGGAGATGCTGGCAGGGATGACAACAGAGCAGAAATGGTGTGAGTTTCTGGGAAAAATGAGGAAGCTGCAGGATAGATATATTCCAAAAATGAAGAAATACTCAAACGGAAAAATAGTACAGCTGTGGCTGACAAAGGAAGTCAAAGCTAATGTAAAAGCAAAGAAAGGTCATACTATCAAGCAAAAATTAGTGGGAAGATAGAGGATTGGGAAGTTTTTAAAATCCTACAGAGAGCAACGAAAAGAATCATTAGGAGAGAAAAGATGAAACATGAAAGCAAGCTGGCAAACAGTATCAAAGTGGATAGTAAAAGCTTTTTCCAAGTATATAAAAAATAAGAGAGATGAGAGTTGATATAGAACCACTAGAAAATGAGGCTGGAGAAATAGTAACGGGACAAGGAGATGGTTGATGAACTAAATGAGTATTTTGCATTGGTCTTCACTATGGAAGACACTAGCAGTATGCCAGATGTCAAAGGGTGTGAGGGAAGAGAAGTGAGTGCGGTTACTATTACAAGGGAGAAGGTGCGCAAAATGCTGAAAGACCTAAGGGTATATAAGTTACCCGGACCAGAAGAACTGCACCCTAGTGTTCTGAAAGAGGTAGCGGTAGAGATTGTGGAGGCATTAGTAATGATTTTTCAAAATCATTGGACTCTAGCATGGTGCCCCAGGACTAGAAAATTGCAAATAACATTCCACTCTTTAAGAAGGGAGGAAGGCAGCAAAAAATAAAACTATAGACATGTTAGCCTGATCTTAGTGGTTGGGAAAGTATTGGAGTTAATTGTTAAGGATGAGCTTATGGAGTACTTGGTGCCACAGGACAAAATAGGGAAAATCTTGCTTGACAAGCCTATTGGAATTCTTTGAGATTACGTGTAGGTTAGATAAAGAGGATGCAGTGGATGTTGTATATTTGGACTTTCAGAAGGCCTTTGATAAGGTCCCACACATGAGGCTGCTTACCAAGTTAAGAGCCCATGGTATTACAGTAATTACTGGAACTACTGACATGGTTAGAGCATTGGCTGAGTGGGAGGCAGCGAGTGGGAATAAAAGGATCCTTTTCTGGTTGGCTGACAGTGACTAGTGATGTTCTGTAGGGGTCAGTGTTGGGATCGTTTCTACTTATGCTGTATATTAATGATTTAGATGATGGAATAGATGGCTCTGTGTCCAAGTTTGTAGATGATACAAAGATTGGTGAAGGGGCAGCTAGAGTTGAAAAAACAGGAAGGCTGCAGAAGGACTTAGACAGATTAGATAGATAGATAGATAGATACTTTATTCATCCCCATGGGGAAATTCAACATTTTTTTCCAATGTCCCATACACTTGTTGTTGCAAAAACTCATTACATACAATACTTAACTCAGTAATAATATGATATGCATCTAAATCACTAACTCAAAAAGCATTAATAATAGCTTTAAAAAAAAAAGTTCTTAAGTCCTGGCAGTTGAATTGTAAAGCCTAATGGCATTGGGGAGTATTGACCTCTTCATCCTGTCTGAGGAGCATTGCATCGACAGTAACCTGTCGCTGAAACTGCTTCTCTGTCTCTGGATGGTGCTATGTAGAGGATGTTCAGGGTTTTCCATAATTGACCATAGCCTACTCAGCGCCCTTCGCTCAGCTACCGATGTTAAACTCTCCAGTACTTTGCCCACGACAGAGCCCGCCTTCCTTACCAGCTTATTAAGACGTGAGGCGTCCTCCTTCTTAATGCTTCCTCCCCAACACGCCACCACAAAGAAGAGGGCGCTGTCAACAACTGACCTATAGAACATCTTCAGCATCTCACTGCAGACATTGAATGACGCCAACCTTCTAAGGAAGTACAGTCGACTCTGTGCCTTCCTGCACAAGGCATCTGTGTTGGCAGTCCAGTCTAGCTTCTCGTCTAACTGTACTCCCAGATACTTGTAGGTCTTAACCTGCTCCACACATTCTCCATTAATGATCACTGGCTTTAAGATTAGGAAAATGGGTAAGAAAGTGGCAAATTAAATACAATGTTGAAAATGCATGTTCATGCACTTTGGTAGTAGGTAAAAATATGCAGACTATTTTCTAAACGGGGAGAAAATCCAACAATCTGAGATGCAAAGGCAGAACAGCCTAAAAGTTAACCTGCAGGTAGAGTCAGTGATGAGGAAGGCAAATGTAATGTTAGTATTCATTTCAAGAGAATTAAAATACAAGAGCAGGGATGTTATGCTGAGCCCTTATAAGGTACTGGTGAGGCCTCACCTTGAGTATTGTGAACAGTTTTGGACTCTTCATCTAAGATAAGATGTGCTGGCTTTGGAGAGGGTTCAGAGGTGGTTCACAGTCTGGAAGTGAAAGGGTTATCATACAAGGAACATTCAATGGCTCTGGGTCTGTACTCGCTGGGATTTAGAAGGATGAGGGGGAATCTCACTGAAACCTGTTGAATATTGAAAGGCCTAGACAGAGTAGATGTGGAATTGATGTGACCCATGGTAGGGGAGTCTGGGACAAAAGGGCACATTCATTTAAACAGTGTAGTGGAGAAATTTCTATAGCCAGAGGGTGGTGAATCTGTGGAATTTGTTGCCACATGCAAACCCTGACAGGACATCTTATATTCCCACTAGCTGCCTCCTACCACTCAGCCAATGCTCTAACCATGCCAGTAGCTGAGGAGGGGATGAAAGGATCAGCCATGATTGAATGGTGGAGCAGACTTGGTGGGCCAAATGGCCTATTTCTGCTCCTATGTCTGATGCTCTTATGATGGAGCACAATAGCAATATGAAACGCACTATTTCTCCACCTCCGACTGAACATAGTGATCTTGGCTGCCATAGGCATGACAACGTATTCAGAGGTCCTGACAGGGTTTGATTATTTCAGATCAGACATGGTTTATACATCCAGTATTGGAAATAGAGGGCTGTTACTTTACTCTGTGTTCGTCTTGATGATATATCAGAATCAGACTCAAGTTTATTATCACTGTGTACATGACATGAAATTTATTGTTTTGCGGCAGCAGTACAATATTTCCAAGACAGAAAAGAACTTCAGAAATTCATCAATGTGTATTTTTTCTCAGTTAAATTCATGTAGACTGAGTAAGTCAATGCCAAAGTTGAGTTTGTTGTGATATGGACACGTATATGTACACAGAGGTGCAAGCAATACCTACTTGTAGCAACATCACAGGCACATATTTTTATCAAAGCAGCATTCTCAAGAAAAACATAAATCAATAATTGTGCAAATGTTTTACAATAAAACTCAAATAGAATAAGAAGAAAACAAAGTTGATTTTATTGCAACATGGTCATAATATTGATAAATTGTAGTGATTAGGGTTTTGCTGGTCGGTTTAAGAAATGAATATTTGAAGGAAGCAACACAAATCAGTTTAGTTAAGATGTTTATTTAAATCCAAGCGATTTAAAGGTTTTATTCAAAATTTCAAGGTTAATGTTCATTTCTGGTTAACTACTTGGAACCATAGGCCTTTAGTCACAGAAAAGAAGACTATTTGGCCCATTGTGTCAGTGGCATGGTTCTTCTTTCATATGCACCAACATACAAAATGTTGCACTCAAAGATCTGACTTTCTTCAAGTGTTCTTCCATTTTAACTATTTTTAAATACATATTGAGAAACCCTTCAAACACTACCTGCTTTACAGAAAGCCAGATGCAAGGGGAAGCAGTTTAATGATCTTTGACACAAACAACATGTGGGTTTACAACACTGTTTGGAAAAAGATAGGAGATGACTCACACCCTCCTTGGCTTAAACTGTCTTCCTCAAACAAGCTGCAAAGTAATTTATTTAGCCTGTGCTCTATTTGTGCTGATGATCTCTTCTATTTTTAGAGCAGTAAGTT
Source organism: Hemitrygon akajei (assembly GCF_048418815.1). Lineage (NCBI taxonomy): Eukaryota > Metazoa > Chordata > Chondrichthyes > Myliobatiformes > Dasyatidae > Hemitrygon > Hemitrygon akajei. The sequence continues at coordinate 36,297,161 of NC_133134.1, read as the reverse complement.
GCTCTAAGTCCACTCTACATGTGCCTTGGAGATAGCCCTCTGGGCTCTGACTCATACATCACCCACAGAAAGATTGATCTCTTAGTTTTCCTGCCTGATTATTTTAGCAGGTTTGCTTCAAGCCCTGCCAATACTCGGTTGCAGCTTCTCATTAAAAAACATGCACCAGATCCAAATACCTTTATTACGTGACATTTTGCAGAAAGATGAGCAGGTTTGCTTATGGTTTAAAAATGTGGCTTATTGCAAAGTTAACCATGCCTGAGCTATGAACTAGTAATTAGACAACCGAATACAGATTTGAGTTCTTTCAGCATCTTGTGTGCATTTCTAAAGTTTATATGTTTAAAATGAGGGGTAAAAGATTTGAAGGGGATCTAAGGGGCAATTTTTTCATGCAAAACATGTAGGTATATGAAGTGAGCTGCCAGAGGAAGCGATAGAGGAGCATACAATTTAAAAGACATGTAGTTAGGTACATGGATATATATGAAAGGTTTAGAGTAGGGGTTCCAAACCCAACCCCCTAGGCCTGAGCTGACGTAGTAGTAGTTCAAAACCTGGGGTCCATAGACCCCTCGGTTAATGGTAGGGGTCCACGCTATGAAAATGGTTTGGAACACCTGGTTTAGAGGGATATTTGCCTACCAAATGCAGGCAAATGGGATTTGCTTTTAAAGGTATCTTGGTCAGCATGGATCAGTTGGGCAGAAGGGCCTGTTTCCTTGTCGAATCTATGAATCAGATTTCAAATTGTGAATGTATTTCCTTTCCTTTATCACTGCGCAGCATCGAATAAAAAACACATTCATGACAGGACGTTACTGACCTGTGAAAGAACTGACAGTGTGGGTCTCCCTGGACCAACTTATTCTATGTGGCTGGCTCCATCCTCATTGAGAGTCTGAAAAGTTAATCAGCCAGATGGGGTGAAGGTGAGGGGAAAAGGAGACCTCCAAAAACCGCTGGAAATCTTTGACAGGCAGCTAAGTAATATTTTTCGCTAAGCCAATGGCAAATTACTGAAGTCTAAAAATTAGATTGCATTGCGCTATTTGCTTAAACACTGAGTGACCCTAAACTGATTTAGAGTCACTGACACTAATAGTGAAATTGGTCAGGCATTTCTGGTTGTGGTTCATGTTGTCACAACAACCATTTTACTGACAACTTCGGCAATATGGTTGGCGTGGACAAGTTGAGCCAAAGGGCCTGTTTCTGTTTTGAATGACACTTTGACTCTACATAGAGTCGTAGAACATTGCAGCACAGAAACAGGCCCTTTAGCCCATTTAGTCCATGTCAAACTATTAATCTGCCAACTCCCATTGGCCTGCACCCAGATCACAGCCTTCCATAGCCCTCCCATCCATGTACCTATCCAAATTTCTCTTAAATGTTGAAATCAAACCCACATCCAGTACTTCCACTGGCAGCTCATTCCACAATTTCACCATCCTCTAAATGACCAAGTTCCCCTTAAACATTTCACCTTTCATCCTTTACCCATGACTTCTAGTTCTAGTCTCACCCAACCTAAGTGGAAAAAGCCTGCTTGCAGTTATCTTGTCTATACTCCTTCTAATTTTGTACACTTCTTTGACATCTCCCCTCATTCTACTACGCTCTAGAGAATAACATCCTAACCATTCATCCTTTCACTATAACTTTGCTCATAAAGTCCTGACAACAACCTTATAAATTTTCTCTGCGCTCTTTCAATCTTATTAATATCTTTCCTGTAGGGAAGGGACCAAAACTGCATGCAATACTCCAAATTAGGCCTTGCCAACTTCTTATTCAACTTCAACATAACATCCCAACTCATGTAATGACACAACAATTCAACAGCGCATGCTTCTGATCTAAATTGGATTTCAAAGCCACACAAACTTGTTTCTTGGGACATTGTCAATAGAGTTACGGGAACATTGTGTTTTTGCTTGCTTTTCCCGATATTTCAAAGTTGAAAGTACATTTATTATCGAAGTATGTATATATTATATAACCTTGAGATTTGTCTCCTTATAGGCAGTCACAAGACAAGAAGCCCAAAAAGAACCCATTAAAAAAAAGACCCAAAAAAAAATCAGAGAGAGGAAAAAAAACTCAAATTGTGCAAACAATAAAAGCAAAAAAACAACATTCAGAACAAAAGTGAGGCCATAGATATGAAGCCCAGAGCAGCTGGAACAACCTCAGCTTCAGTGCAGAGAAAATGCTGTGAAGCAGCGAGCTGGCCTGACCCTCAACTCTGGTCCTGATGTTTAAAGTATCCCAACACTGGGTTATTCCTCGCTTTAAGATATGGGCCCTGTCGTGTAGATATGCTCTGGGTCTGGACTCGGCTGCTACGTTCCGGCCGGTATCCGACCTTTCCAAATCGGCCCTGTGCTTAGATCGATCAGACCTCGCTCTTAGGGGGACAGGTTCTGCTGACATTCTCCTGATATTGAGGGGCAAGCCTTGTTAGTCTCAGAACTGACTAGAATGCTCAAGTATATCCCACCATTTAGCCACTTGGCTACTGATTCAGATCTAGTGGCTTCAACAGTGGGGGCTTTGTGATAAGTATAGCAAACTATTCAGGGTGGGTTGGAGAGTTTAGCAAACTCTAGGCAGCAGCCAATGCCAGATGAGGAACAGAGCATAATTTGCCATAAAGTCCACTCTGAAGAGCTGCAATAGCTAGGGGAGTTGAGCTATGATAAATTCTACCACTGGATGTCCTGGCTAAGCATTAGCAGCCTTTTTTCTAGCTGAATGAGCAAGAAAGCTATAAGGAACTAGCCAACAAAGAGATGCTTCCTAAAAGAGACATGAAAAGCACAGTGAGCAAGAGAGGGAAACTCAGAGATAGAGATCAGCTTTTCATTGGAGGTCACATTCCATCACTGACAGAATAACAAAGCAGCCGCAGTATCAGTCAAATTATTTAATAATTATGTGATCCACTGTAATGAACTATTCAATTTGCAATGGAAAAGCATCATTCTCTGTCTAGTGGCTATCAGAAATGTTCTCAAACACATTGACATGAAAGGTTATCATTGACATTTTATCGTCCCTTCCAGCTGGCATTAATGAGTGGGCAGCAATAGCAACAGCTGTCTCAAGCGGGTCAATTTTAAGACCATAAGACATAGGAGCAGAATTAGGCCATCTGGCCCATCTTTGTACACTTTGTACAATTATCTTTGTACACTGAAGGATGCGATGTACCTTAAATAACAATGCATTCGAGCATTGCCAGTATCTGGAAAATAACTTATAACAAATTATGTAATATAGAAATGGAAAATCTATGCCCCGGTGCGTCTCCCGTTCAACTATTTTGTAGGTGTTTGTTAATATCATAGTGTTATGTCACTCTGTTCCCTGTACGGTTATGATATATTTTGCGGCAAGACTCCTTGGGTTCCTGAACATGTCTATGGGTACAGATGTCAAGGAACATCTGCCCTAGGTGGCCTGGTTTCAGAGTGCCACCCAGGGCAAACTGAAAGAACATCCTGGCAAGGGTGGTTATGGATATGAGTGAACAAACTATCTGAGAGGTCATGGTGGGAAGGAATTAGTAAACTCATTTGTGGAAGTGGTGGGACGTCAGTGTTGAACCTGCACAATGGGTAGCCCCTTCTGGACCATGGGTGCAGCGACTGGTTGGCACCCAGTCCGTTGTTACAACCTCAGGACATTGGCCCAAGGCAGCTTCCAATTCGACCATCCGTGTAAGCTGAGCTGGACTCAGCTCACGAGGAAAGCTTGTGTAAATGTTAGAGGCAGGTCCCTGCAGTAAAGAACTGAGTTCATACATGCCTTAACCCTGCTCAGGTAGGAAAAGAGTTGTGTCTTTCTGCTCATTCAGGAAGGTAATCAGTTCATATGCAACACCTCTTCATTCAAGACAACAGTGAACTGCTCCCATGCAGAATCTCTTCTCCTCTAAAACTATGAGCCGTTTTTGAGTTGCAAACCTATATCCAGGAGAGTAACTGTCTGTTCATAAAAGTCATCCTTCTGGTAGTATAAACACTGCTCCTTTAACTTGCTCCCTCTCCTCATAGTCTGCAAAGGCAGAAAAGAGGATAGATGCACCCTAGTAACACGCGCAGAGTGCTAGAGGACCTAACGCTGTATCTATAGAGAGGAATAAACAGTTCACGTTTTGGGCCGAGACCCGAAACACACATTTTAAGTGTGTTATTCTGGATTTCAAGCATCTGCTTTATCTTTGCGTTCGTGATAGTTGCTCCCTGAACATCCTTACAGTGATGCAACAGCATCCACGTCAGTGGAGGATCCATTGAAAGAGGAAACAGTGATCATAATGAAGCATATCTGGCATACCTGGTGTAACCTGGCAGAGGCTATGAAGGAATATCAGCTTATTTGTACTCTGCTGGTCATCGCGAGGAACTGAGGCATTTTCCTGCAGAATTCTGGCCAATATCTGGATTATTTTATTTGGCCCTGCTGTTTAATTTGGTCAGGATACCAGAAACTCCAGTTCTTCACCAAAGTGGTGCTATAGGATCTTACAAATCCATCCAAGATGGCAGACAATTGTTATTTTCACGCCTCAACCAAAAGATGGCACCTCACACAAAATGAAATGATAAAAGATCTGGTGTTCCTGCATATATGACGAAGAAATTCTCCTTGGACTTCCAGCCAGGTACAGGTATCGATATAACCGACGTTTTGATGACCAACTCTGCCATCTTCATCAGGAATGATGATCTGTGATGAAGATGACAGAATTGGTCATCAAAATGTCGGTTATAATCGATACCTGTACACGGCTGGAAACCCGAGAAGAATTTATTCATGCACAGTAGTTCTGCTGAAGGGTCTTGGCCTGAAACGTCAACTGTTTACTCTTTTCCATAGATGCTGCCTGGCCTGCTGAGTTCCTCCAGCATTTTGTGTGTGTTGATTTGATTTCCAGCATCTGCAGATTTTCTCTTGTTCATGCACAATAATGTTACTTTTCTATGTAATATAACAAGATTTAATTTTTATAACCATATAACAATTACAGCACGGAATCAGGCCATCTCGGCCCTTCTGGTCCGTGCTGACCGCTTACTCTCACCTAGTCCCACCGACCTGCACTCAGCCCATAACCTTCCATTCCTTTCCTGTCCATATACCTATCCAATTTTTTAAAAAAATGACAATATCGAACCTGCCTCTACCACTTCTACTGGAAGCTCATTCCACACAGCTACCACTCTCTGAGTAAAGAAGTTCCCCCTCGTATTACCCCTAAACTTTTGCCCCTTAACTCTCAACTCATATCCTCTTGTTTGAATCTCCCTTACTCTCAATGGAAAAAGCCTATCCATGTCAACTCTATCTATCCCCCTCATAATTTTAAATACCTCTATCGTCCCCCCTCAACCTTCTACGCTCCAAAGTATAAAGACCTAACTTGTTCAACCTTTCTCTGTAACATAGGTGCTGAAACCCAGGTAACATTCTAGTAAATCTCCTCTGTACTCTCTCTATTTTGTTGACATCTTTCCTATAATTCGGTGACCAGAACTGTACACAATACTCCAGAATCCAGTTACAAAACTGGATTGAAATGTATAACGGTTGTTTTTTGTTCATTATGATTATAATTAGAAATAGTGAGGGTAAGAGCTATTAGTAAGTATAGAATTAAGTTTGAGTTTACTTCTATTTGTTTGCATACACCCTAGGAGAAAAGGACCCCTTAACCTGCCCCCTCCTATTGTCCTACTCAATGTTTTACTCCTCATTTGCTCATCTAATATGCAAAGGCTGCTAACACAGTGCAGCATACCGCAGTGAATTCTGAAGCCCACTTCTCCAATACTGAATTACTCCTTTCAGGAATGTGTTCAGTTATTGATTGTTCTTAATTGCCTTTGGACTGAGTAACTTTGGTGGATCACATTGCTTCGAATTTAGAATTAAATATAACTTAGCAGACTTCCTTTCCTGGAAGATGTTTGTTAACCTGATGGGGTTTTAATGACAATCCAATGGTTACTATTGTTCATACTATTTTCACAATTAGCTGAATTTAAAGAGGTGTTTACTGCAGTGAGATTTGAACTTACATCGCTGAAGGTAATGTTACAGCTATATAGGACCCTGGTCAGAGGTTCTGGTCACCTCACTACAGGAAGGATGCGGAAGCCATAGAAAGGGTGCAGAGGAGATTTACAAGGATGTTGCCTGGATTGGGGAGTGTGCCTTATGAGAATAGGTTGAGTGAACTTGGCCTTTTCTCCTTGGAGTGAAGGAGGATGAGAGGTGACCTGATAGAGGTGTATAAGATGATGAGAGGCATTGATCATGTGGATAGTTAGAGGCTTTTTCCCAGGCTGAAATGGTTGCCACAAGAGGACATAGGTTTAAGGTGCTGGGGAGTAGGTACAGAGGAGATGTCAGGGGTAAGGTTTTTACTCAGAGACTGGTGAGTGCATGGAATGGGCTGCCAGCAACGGTAGTGGAGGCGGGTATGATAGGGTCTTTTAAGAGGCTTTTAGACAGGTACATGGAGCTTAGTAAAATAGAGGGCTGTAGGTAAGCCTAGTAATTTCTAAGGTAAGTGCTGGTGTATAAGGGAGGCAATTGGCGCTGTCTGTGGCACAAAGAGACAGCTTCATCCTTTGCATCCTTCCACAGGGAAGCAGAAAATAAAAGCATAATATTTTTCAAAACTGCCGGCCTTCCCTTAAGCGATGGCGCAATTAGCTCGACACAGCTCGGTTCCACATCGCCCTGCATTATCCTTTCATCCACGTGCCTGTCTCAGAGCCTCTTAAATGTTGCTGATGTATCTGCCTCAACCACCGCTCCTGATGGGTTCCACACACCCACCACTAACTGTGTAAAACAACTACTTCTGACATCCACCCATACTTTCCTCCAATCACCTTAAAATTATGCCCCCTCATATGGCACATATCTGCTTATTAGATTAGATTCAACTTCATTGTCATTGTGCCGAGTACAGATACAAAGCCAAATGAAATGCAGTTGGCAGCTAACCAGAAATGCAAAGAATAGTGTTATTTACAAAACAAATAAAAAGTAAGTGCTACAGCATACAAATATAAAAGTACTGAGACTGTACAATATGGGTGCAATACTGCTTAGCGCTGTGATGTGAGGTTCAGCAGGGTCACAGCCTCAGGGAAGAAGCTCTTCCTGTGCCTGCTGGTGTGGGAGTGGAGGCTCCTGTAGCGCCAACTGGATGGGAGGAGAGTAAAAAGTCCATGGTTAGGGTGAGATGCATCCTTGATAATGCTTTTCGCCCTGCCCAAGCAGCGTTTATGCTAGGTGATCTCAATGGTGGGTAATTGGGTGCCGATAATCTGCTGGGCAGTTTTCACCACACACTGGAGTGCTTTGCGGTCCAATATGGGACAATTGCCATACCACACTGAGATGCAGTTGGTGAGTATGCTCTCAATGGTACAGCGGTAAAAGTCTGTCAGTATCCTGGGACAGAGGTGAGCTTTCTTGATGCTCCGCAGGAAATAAAGGCACTGTTGCGCCTTTTTGATCAGGATGGAGGAGTTCAGGAACCAGGTGAGATCCTCGGAAGTGCGGACACCAAGGAATTTAAAGCTTGATACACGCTCCACTACAGCTCCATTGATGTAGATGGGGACATGAGTGTGGCTCCTAGCAGGCCTGAAGTCCACAATGATCTCCACAAATATACTTGTATATAGTTATAATAACTGATACAGCTTCATTCCTATCTGCCCCTATAACTTAAAGCCCTTGCCAGTGATTCTGTGACCTCCCAGTATTCTAACTATATTTAGTTCAATTCAAGTTTAATTGCCTTTTAACCATACATGAATACTCATGAATACAGTCAAAGGAGGCAGTGTTACTACCAGGTAAAGGTGCAAAGACACATCACCAACAGTCACACACAAGGTCACGATCAGGTAATAAGAGTCCTGATGCCCACCTCCCCGCGACACCGCATACATGTCAACAAACCCATATAGTACATCAGTAAAAATATGACACAGAGTGTAGTCCAGACCTTCCCAGCCCACCACTGTCATCTGTCGACTGGCCCCTGATGCCTGCTAGGTGATGCTGTTGCTTTGAGGCTCAGTTCTCGCCCCAGCGTCCAACTCTTACCAGATGAATCCGTGGCTTTGAGACCCAATCCTCGCATATACAAGCACACATAGAATACTAGTAGAAACACAACCAGATAAATATACTTGTATATAGTCCAGACCCCACAGACCATTTTAAATCCTCAGTCACCGCAAATGCGCTAGGCTGCCCCCGTTAGAACGCCTCACCCCCAGTGCTCCAAACACGTGACTTCGCAATTTGCTGTCCCAGTCCACTGAGTGCCACTAAAAAAAAATCTGCAGTTGGCCACAACAGAGCTTATCTTCTGAAACTTGGAATAGCAATTCCAAGTTTCAGAATTAAATTGGAAGTACAATCACATTATGATATTTTTAGATTTCCACAACTCTCCTGCTAGCCTCTGCTCCATTTGCTACTCAAGTACCTTTCTCCTTCACTGCAGTGATGATCAAATGCAAGTGAAAGATCAAAAGAGTTTATAATTTCAGATTTATGCATTCCATCTATACAGTGAAATATCTGAAACAGGCACCTTATTAAAAAGTAATAATCACAGAGGAGAGGAGAAACATATCATTTCCTGTGATTGTAGGTTTTTTTTGCTCATTGCAGCCTGCATGCCCCTTGGCTGGAATTTTGCAAGTTTGTGCAGCCATGTGGCCTTTATCTGTTTGGAATATTTATTTTCTAGAATCTGCTACAGGCTTTTCTCTCTTTGCGTGAGGATGGGCTGACATCCACGGCTTATTAATGTGACCATTGCCTACATATGAAAGATAGGCGCAGAATACAATGGTGTAGAATTTAGACTGAAGATACAGCTAATATCTTTGGCCTAACAGTTATGTTTGAGAGTTCAGACTCCACATGGGTTTGATCCACCCTTCTTTACGTCTTTTTTACTATAAGATTTTTTCCCTTATTTTTTCCCCCTTTAAATAGACACACGTTACATTTGCTTCTGACACTTCATATAAAGAGAGTTTCATGTTCTCATCATCTTGTTCCTGAATGTCTGGCCCTCTTGCTCCTTGTTAAATTGTGCAGCCTTCTCAATTATCATGAGATGTGATAAGAAAGTGTTTTTTAATTGCTCAGGCCATTCTGCCAGGAAACCATCTTAAAGTGGATGTAAATAGTGATATACATTCTTCATCAAGTATTTTTCATTGAATTGTCCTCCCTACTTTTGTCTGTTGGATTTTGCATTGAAGATCCATTTATGTGAGATGTTTAATCCATAACATTAGAATATATGAAATAGGGGCAGGAGTACAAGGTCCCCAACAAGTCAATAAGATTCTAGCTGTGTCCTTAACCTCATGTAGTCCAGGCTAACTGACCCTTTAGCAACTTTGAACCTATTTATAAGTGAGATCTGGACCTTCTGAAGTAGAGTGTTCCACAGACTTATTACTCCTCTGAGAGCAGAAAATCTTGATGACATCATTAGGTTTAGAAAACTTATATGTTCTACTTATAAAATGCTTTTTGGAAATCCAGATATTCTTCATCTACTGGTCTTCCTTTTATTCTATTCTGCTAGTTACATCCAAAATGGATTATCCTTTCTGTAGAATACTAATCTCCCAACTGCATTAGAAACAAAGGCCATTAACCCAGTATTATCTGAGTGTTGTTCATTCTAGGCCCCTCTTCCTAATCAGTGCTCTCCAATGTTACCTCAGCTCACATCTTTATTTCATTTATCAGTCAAATGGCCTTATCAGCTCCACTCAAAGCTGGCTGCCTTTCCAGAAATCAGCCATAAGCAAACATGACCCTGTGGCTACTGAAGCAAGCTTAGTTCGGCTTGCTGAAACAGGGGACTGTATTCTTACTGGCTTATTTACTTCTTTGACAACCTTCAGCTGCACTTTCTTGGTGTCAGGGTGAAGTTTCTTGCATAATCCACTAAGAAGGCAATATTCTTCAGGCCTTTACATCCACGCTAAGATACCCAATGCAAAGTCACTGACTCAACATTTGCTCCTGTCTTTATGTTGATCAGGTCAACTCCCAAACATTGCCATCCTCAATGAAGACTGAGCCCAACACGTTATTATGAGAGAAACAGTTGCAGCATTTGTATCCGCACACAGACTGAGGTACATACAATTGCTTCCTCCTGCGAAGCCCACAGTTACTGAAACTAATTCAGTTTACTCCACGATATCATGAAACGGCTGAGAGCACTGGATACACCAAGGACTACAGAGCCAGACAGTAACTCAGCTGTAGTCAGTAGTTCTGACTAGTTGTGACTCTAGCCAAGCAGTCTCAGTACAATCACAGCATTAATATCTACTTGACATTATAGAAAATAGCCTAGGTTTGTTCTTTTACACAGTGAAAAAAAGACAAATCCAATTCAGCTTATATCTGCACAATCACGTCAAGTCAAGTTTATTGTCATTTAACTATATAAATGTATGTAATGCATAAAACCATATAATGTATAAAGAAACAAGACAATGGTTCTTAGAACCCAGGTGTGAAGCACAGTAGTACACATAACACATGATAACTTATGAAGGTAAGGATAAAAGCTACAGATGATAAATTGTTTCTCATCCTGGCCATTCTTGCATCGTAGTCTCCTGCCTGATGGTAGAAAGTCAAAGGGGATGCTGGATGGATGGGTGGGATAAGACCATAATATATAGGACCAGAAGTAGGCCATTCGACCCATCGAGTCTACTCCACCATTCAATCATGAGCTGATCTAATTCTTCCAGTCATCCCCACTCCCCTGCTTTCACCCCATACCCTTTGATGCCCTGGAGAATCAAGAACCTATCTATCTTGGTCTTAAATACACCCAATGACTTGGCCTCCATGGCTGCTTGTGGCAACAAATTCCACAGATTTACCACCCTCTAACTAAAGTAATTTCTCCACATCTCTGTTCTAAAAGGACGTCCTTCAATCCTGAATTTGTGCCCTCTTGTCCTAGGGTCCCCTACCATGGGAAATCATTGAGGGATCCTTAATAATATTAAAGGCCATGTGTATGCAGTGCTCCTGATAAATGTCCCCAATGAATGGTAGGGAGACCCTTCTGATCCTCCCCTTATGATTGTCACAGTCCTTTGTAGAGACTTCTGGTCCGATGCTCGACTGCTCCCATGCCAGATGGAGATGCAACTTGTACGATGCTCTCAATGGAGCTCCTGTAAAACACAGTTAAAATGGGGGTGGGGAGCCTTGCTTGCCTCAATCTTCTCAGGAGGTAGAGGCACTGTTGTGCCTTCTTGTTCAGGGAGGTGATATTAAAGGATATTAAATATTAAAGGTGATATTAAAGGATGTGAACTCCCAGGAACTTGGTGCACTTAACTCTCTCTATAGAGGAGCCATGTATTCACAGAGGGGGATGGTTTGTTGGCACCTTCCTGAAGTTCACAATGATTTCCTTTGTCTTTTCTACGTTCAGGCTCAGGTCGTTCTTCGCACACCAATCCACCAGCCACTCCACTTCCTCTCTATACTCCGTCTCGTCATTGTTTTTGATAAAGGCAGCCACTGTTCCGTCATCCGCAAACTTGCTGACACAGTTTGAGCTGGATCCTGTGGCAGTCATGCGCCAGTGTGAATAGCAGCAAGCCGAACACACAGCTTTGGGGAGTGCCAGTGCTCAGCATAATAGGACGAGAGATGTTGCTGCCCCTACTGACTGTGGCCTTACTGTTAAGAAGTCCTGTATCCAATTGCAGAGGGAGCTGTTGAGACCCAGTGAGGATGGTTTCCCCACCAGTTTGTGGGGTATGATGGTGTTGAATGCCAAAATGAAGTCTATAAACAGCAGTCTGGCATATGAGACCCTATCTTGCAGGGGGGACAAGGCAGAGTGGAGGGCAGAGGCTATTGCATCACCAGTGGATCAATTTGAACGATAAGCAAACTGGATAGGGCCCAGTGTAGCTGGGTGAAAAGCTTTATTGTGCTCCATGACCAGCCACTCAAAGCATTTCAAAATGGTTGATGTTAATGCCTCTGGATGATAGTCGTTTAGGCAGATTACTGTCACTTTTGGCACTGGAATGATGGTTGCCACCTTGAAAACTGAGAGAACAATGGATTGTTCCAGAGAGATGTTGAATATATCATTCAGCACCTCCATTAAACTGGGCTATACAGTCTTTCAGAACCTGACCTTGTATATCATCAGGCCCTGCAGCTTTGAATGAGTTGACTCTGGCCAGGGTCTTCCTCACCTCATCTTAAGTCAGATGGTGTGGCTGCTCCCCTGGAATCAGTCCACACCTGATCATCACCAGAGTGACAGATTATCAGATAACACTTTCTCATCATAACCTCACTAGGCCTAGTTTGAGTTCATAGGACCACTGGCCCCAGATCTCATCACATTGTGCTTGTAAGGACCAAAGAGCTAAATTCTAAAGGTGGTGATTACCTTGATATCAAGCCAGTGTTAACCAAGTGTGGCATTGAGGTAACCTGGTTAAACTGAAATCAATAGTCAAAGGGATAAAAAAAACTCATTACCATAGCTTTCATAAAGGAAGATGGCAGAGGTTACCAAAGGTCAAATATCCACGACCTAGTCCCTGGACGTTACTACTGGAGGTTCGCAGGGTTGTGTCCATGGCTCAGCTCTCTCCAGCTGCTTCATTAGTGGAATTATCTCCAACGGCAGGTTGAATATTTGCTTATGCACTATGTGGAGCAGACTTGACAGGTCAAGTGGCCTAATCCTTCTCCTTTCTCTTAGGGTCTTCTGTTTGCACCATGTTCAACTCATTTATAACAGCTCGGCAAATTAAGGTGTCCATCCAGCAGACAGCAAGACAAACGTAGGCTGTCAAGTGGCAAGTATAGGTGCCAGACAATTGGGAAAATGGGCTAAGGATTGGCCAACAGAATTTTACTTGGACAAGTGAGAAATCTTGTAGTTTGGTAAGTTAAACAAAGGCCAAACATGTACAGTAAATGGGATGGCCCTGGAGAGCATTGTAGAACAGAAAGGCATGAGGTACAAATAGTTATCTAGTGGCATGGCGGCGTAGTGGTGAGCACAATGCTTTAAAGTACCAGCAACTGGGGCTCAATTCCACTGCAATCTGTACGTTCTCCTCTTGACTGAGTATGTATCCTCTGGGTACTCTGGTTTCCTCCCACAGTACAAAGACATACTGGTTTATAGGTTAATTGGTCATTGTAAATTTTCCTGGGATGAAGAAGGGCCTACTCTGCATTGTACAAGATAAAAATAAGGACACAGATAGAAGGGCAGGTGAAAAAAGCGTTTGTCAAACTTGTTTTCATTGGTCTGACACTGAGTGCCAGTGTTGGGACATCATGTTACAACTGTACACGACTTTGATGAGATGTCACTTGGAGTATTGTGTGCAGTTCTTGTCATCTAGTTATAGGAAGTCATTAGGCTGTAAAGCGTGCAGAAAAGATCCCTGAGGATGATACTGAGACTGAAGGGCTCGAGTTATAATGATAGATGGGCTGGGGTTCTTTTTCTAGGATTGTTGGTGGCTTCGGGTGACCTTTTAGAAGTATTTAAATCCATTAAGGGCACAGATTTAGTAGATAGTCACAGTCTTTTTCCCAGTATTATTGAGGGTGTAGACTTAAGATGAGAGGGGAAAGACTTAAAGTGGACTTGAAGACCTTTTCACACAGACTGGTGGATATGTGGAAAGAAGTGCCAGAGGAAGTGGTAGAGGTCAATACAATCACAATGTTTTAAAGATAGTTGGATAGATACATGGATAGGAAAGGTTTAGAGAAATATGGACTAAATGGGACTTGCTCAACATGGATAAGTTGGGCCAAAGGACCTGAGTCCGTGCTGCATAACACTCTGGCTCAAATGACCATTTCCAACATGAGAGAATCTAACTACCTACCCTTGACATCCAATCTCATTACCAGTATTACTGTAAACCCCGCCATCAACGTTCAGGGATCTCTACTGTCCAGAAACTCATCTGAACCTGTTACATAAATGTTGTGGCTATAATTCAATTCAAAGTCAAAGTAAAATTTATTATCAGAGTATATACATGTCACCTCATACAACCCTGAGATTCCTTTTCTGCAGGCATACTTAGCAAATCAATAGAACAGTAACTATAAACAGGATTAATAGACAACAAACTGTGCAAATGCAAATAGATAGATAGATAGATAGATACTTTATTCATCCCCATGGGGAAATTCAACATTTTTCCAATGTCCCATACACTTGATGTAGCAAAACTGATTACATACAATACTTAACTCAGTAAAAAAAATATGATATGCATCTAAATCACTATCTCAAAAAGCATTAATAATAGCTTTTAAAAAGTTCTTAAGTCCTGGCGGTAGAATTGTAAAGCCTAATGGCATTGGGGAGTATTGACCTCTTCATCCTGTCTGAGGAGCATTGCATCGATAGTAACCTGTCACTGAAACTGCTTCTCTGTCTCTGGATGGTGCTATGTAGAGGATGTTCAGAGTTATCCATAATTGACCGTAGCCTACTCAGCGCCCTTCGCTCAGCTACCGATGTTAAACTCTCCAGTACTTTGCCCACGACAGAGCCCGCCTTCCTTACCAGCTTATTAAGACGTGAGGCGTCCCTCTTCTTAATGCTTCCTCCCCAACACGCCACCACAAAGAAGAGGGCGCTCTCCACAACTGACCTATAGAACATCTTCAGCATCTCACTACAGACATTGAATGATGCCAACCTTCTTAGGAAGTACAGTCGACTCTGTGCCTTCCTGCACAAGGCATCTGTGTTGGCAGTCCAGTCTAGCTTCTCGTCTAACTGTACTCCCAGATACTTGTAGGTCTTAACCTGCTCCACACATTCTCCATTAATGATCACTGGCTCCATATGAGGCCTAGATCTCCTAAAGTCCACCACCATCTCCTTGGTCTTGGTGATATTGAGACGCAGGTAGTTTGAGTTGCACCATATCACAAAGTCCTGTATCAGTTTCCTATACTCCTCCTCCTGTCCATTCCTGACACACCCCACTATGGCCGTGTCATCAGCGAACTTTTGCACATGGCAGGACTCCGAGTTATATTGGAAGTCTGATGTGTACAGGGTGAACAGGACCGGAGAGAGTACGGTTCCCTGCGGCGCCCCTGTGCTGCTGACCACCGTGTCAGACCTACAGTCTCCCAACCGCACATACTGAGGTCTATCTGTCAAGTATAAATATAAATATAAATATAAATATAAATATAAATATAAATAAATAGCAATAAATAATGAGTATGAAATAACAAGATAAAGAGAAATTAATGTGAGACCATTGGTTGTGGGAACACCAGAAGTAGAATGAGTGTAGTTATTCCCTTCTGTTCAAGAGTCTGATGGTTGAGGGGTAGTAACTGTTCTTGAACCTGGTGCTGTGAATCCTGAAACATCTGTACCTTCTACCTGATGGCAGCACTGAGAAAAGAGCATGTCCTGGGTGGTGAGGATCTTTGATGATGGATGCTGCTTTTCTACAGCAGTGTTTCATGTAGATGTGCTCAATGGTTGGGAGGGGTTTACTCATTATGTACTGGGCCAAATCCACAACGTTTTGCTCAAAGCTGTTGGTGTTCCCATACCAGGTTGTAATGCAGCCAGTCAGCACACTTTCCACCACACATCTATAGAAGTTTGCCAAGTTTTTTAATGACATGCCAAATCTCCGCAGACTCCTGAGGAAGTAGAGGTTCTCTCATGCTTTCTTTGCAATTATATTTATATGATGGGGCCAGGACAGGTCCAGTGAGGTATTGTCATTCAGGAACTTAAAGTTACTGATCCTCCAATGATTACTGGCTCATGGACTTCTGGTTTCCCTCTCCTGAAGTCCACAATCATCTCCTTAATTTTATTGACATTGAGTGAGAGATTGCTGTTATTACACTACTCAGCCAAATTTTCAATCTCCCTCCTGTATGCTGATACATCATCATCTTTGATATAGTCTCTTCTCAGAGAGGAGTCGATATGTTTCATCACCATCTTTCAAAACACTTTATCTGTGTGGCTGTAAGTGCTACTAGACAATCGTCATTGAGGCAGGTTACCATACTTTTCTTTGGCCAGGTACATCTTCTGGGCTGGATGCCCTCCATGAATTCACCCTCCTGGAAACTGCTTGCACTTTGGCCTCAGACTGAAATCACAGGATCATTTGGAGCTGAGGGAGTTTGTGATGGTTGCTCCATGTTTTGAGAGTCAAAGCGAACATAGAAGGAACTAAGCTAATCTGGAAGTGAAGCTCTGCTGTCACCTATGTCGCTTGAATTAACTTTATAAGTGGTGATAGCATTCAAGCCCAGCTATAAATGTCAAGCATCCTTTGTTGATTCAAGTTTAGTCTGGAATTGGCACTTTGCCCGTGAGCTGGCTTTCCAGAGATTGTACCTGGACCTCTTGTAATTTTCTTGGTCACCAGACTTGAATGCTTCTGATTTGGCCTTCAGAAGATTGTGGATTTCATGGTTCATCCAGTGCTTCTGTTTGGGGAAGATTCTGAATGGTTTTGTAGGGACACACTCATCTCCAACTGCTTCAATAAAATCTGTGACAGCCATGGTGTATTTATCCAGATCCACAGATGAGTCCTTGAACACGGGCCAGTCCACCAACTTGAAGTCCACCAGTCCTCTTCCTCCAGTGACCACCTCTTTCTTGTCCTAGTCTCTGGGGCTTTGCTCTTTAGTTTCTGTCTGTATGAAGATAGGAGGACAGCCAAGTGAGGAAAAGGCATGTCAGGAAAATTATGTATCATTCTACCCTTCCCTGGATGAATGCAGAGCCAAGATCTCTCAGCAACTTCACCATCATCCTGTACAAATTACTCTATTTGATTGGCACCCATCAACCACCCTAAATATTAATTCCCTTCATTAAAAATGTGTCCTCTGTTAAATTGCCTGGGCTGCTCACAAACCTGCAACCACCATTTCCAACAAAGTCTAGGATAGCAAGTGGCTGTGAGCACCTCCATTCGCAGGTTCTCCTCCAAAGAGCAGACCAACCTCACTTGGTAATTTAACACTGATTTTCATCCCCTTGGATCTATATTCAACAACTCCTATCCAATAACACAGTGAGGTTACCTTCACAATACAATGACAGTAAGGACTGGGCAGTAAATTTTGTCTCTGCCAGTGATGGCTAGATAAAAAAAATAGAAGTGTTAACTGCTCCTTTATTCTTATCTCATCTTTAATACTCATTATGTCAGGACGTGTATGGTCATGCATTTTTGGTGGAAGAAAGGCATAGACTATTTTCTAAATGAGGAGAAAATTCAAAATTCCAAGGTGCAACAGGGCTTGGGAGTCTTTGTGCACGATTCCCTAAAGGTTAACTTGTAGGTTAAATCAGGCAAATGCAATGATAGCATCCATTTCAAGAGAACTAGAATATAAGAGCAAGGATGTGATGCTGAGGCTTTATAGGGCACTGGTCAGACTGCACTTGGAGTATTGTGAGCAGTTTTGGGCCCCTTTTCTCAGAAAATATGTGCTGGAATTGGAGAGGGTCCAGAGGGGGTTCATAAGAATGATTCTGGGAATGAATGGAGAAGTGTTTGATGGTTCTGGGTCTGTACTCACTGGAGTTCAGAAGAATTTGTGTGGGGGGGGGGGGGGGAGATTTCATTGAAACCTATTGAATATTGAAAGGCCTAGATAGAGTGGGTGTGGAGAGGATGTTTCCTATAGTGGGTGAGAGTAAGACTAGAGGGCACAGCCTCAGAATAGAAGGACATTGATTTAGAGGAGGAATTTCTTTAGCCAGACGGTGTTAAATTTGTGGAATTCATTGCCATGGATGGCTGTTGAGGGCAAGTCTTTGAATATCTTTAAAGTGGAGGTTGATAGGTCCTAGATTAGTCAGGCTGTCAAAGGCTACAGGGAGGAGAATGAGGATGAGAGAGATAATAAGTCAGTCCTGATGAGAACAATTGATGGGCTAAATGGCCTAATTTTGCACTTAAGTCTTATAGTCTTATTACTTCCAGGTCATTAATTGCAGCTCATGAATGCAATTCTCTGGTACATTTTCCCAGCATTCCTTCAACTCTGATAGCTGTAAAGCCAAATACATCTGATGTAGGAAACAGTTGATCAACTACTAATATGCATCCCTTTGAAATTAATGGGAAAGAAAATGGTATTTGTGTAAAAATGGCTGCTAATTTACTTAAAATCCACCCTTCGCTATTGCCTAAAATCATAGGACATCTTTTACTGAACTACATTAAGTTTAACTTTAAGTTGCTGATTATTTTCACTTTTTCCTTAGCCAATGTAGAGACGAGCCCATGAAGGTCTAAGCTTCAGTCACTCAATCATTGCCTTTCACCATTTGATTTAGTATGATGAAAGCACTCTTTGCTTCTAAGTATATAATGTTCTGTTTTATGGCGATAAAGGATAAAGAGAAGCCTAATGACCAGAAATGATAATGATTAGAGCATCAAATGGATATTTATAGATAGTTTAGGCTCCTGGGAATACAGAGGACTGTTAGATAAGGTGAAAAGCACAGTATTAATGGAAAACATCAAATTTCAAATAATTCAGCCCTTGAAGTTGCTTTCTGACGAATGAAAGTTGATTCTGGGAATTTTGTTTCGCTGAGCAGAGTGAAAACTGCATAACCTTTCGAGTTTGTTCCATGTTCAGCTGTGTTTGAGGTAAATGTGATCTGGTGAAATGGGAAAATGATTCTCGTGTTTTGATCCTTGTCCAAACTTTGAAGTAAAATATTTTCTGCATTTTGTTACTTTGCTAATGAATATGTAAAGTTTGTATAACATAAGGAGACTTGTGTTCAATTGTTCCTTTGGTAGAAAACAGGCAGGCTTATTAACTGAATTTTAATTCTTGCTGTTTCTGTTTTTCTCAAGTATTCTCCTCCCTGTAGCCTTTGACAGCCTGATTAATCTAGGACCTATCAACCTCCACTTTAAAGATATTCAATGACTTGCCCTCAACAGCCATCCATGGCAATGAATTGCACAGATTCAACACCATCTGGCTAAAGAAATTCCTCATCATCTCTGTTGTAAATTGATGTCCTTCAATTCTGAGGCTGTGCCCTCTAGTCTTACTCTCACCCACTATAGGAAACATCCTCTCCACACCCACTCTATCTAGGCCTTTCAATATTCAATAGGTTTCAATGAAATCTCCCCCCCCCCACACACAAATTCTTCTGAACTCCAGTGAGTACAGACCCAGAACCATCAAACACTTCTCCTTTCATTCCCAGAATCATTCTTATGAACCTCCTCTGGACCCTCTCCAATTCCAGCACATATTTTCTGAGAAAAGGGGCCCAAAACTGCTCACAATACTCCAAGTGCAGTCTGACCAGTGCCCTATAAAGCCTCAGCATCACATCCTTGCTCTTATATTCTCGTTCTCTTGAAATGGATGCTATCATTGCATTTGCCTGATTTAACCTACAAGTTAACCTTTAGGGAATCGTGCACAAAGACTCCCAAGCCCTGTTGCACCTTGGAATTTTGAATTTTCTCCTCATTTAGAAAATAGTCTATGCCTTTCTTCCACCAAAAATGCATGACCATACATGTCCTGACATAATGAGTATTAAAGATGAAATAAGCATAAAAGAGCAGTTAACACTTCTATTTTTTTATCTAGCCATCTCTGGCAGAGACAAAGTTTACTGCCCAGTCCTTACTGTCATTGTCTTGTGACGGTATCCTCACTGTGTTATTGGGTAGGAGTTGCCGAATTTAGATCCAAGGGGATGAAAAATCAGTGTTAAATTACCAAGTGAGGTTGGTCTGCTCTTTGGAGGAGAACCTGCGAATGGAGGTGCTCACAGCCACTTGCTATCCTAGACTTTGTTGAAAATGGTGGTTGCAGGTTTGTGAGCAGCCCAGGCAATTTAATAGAGGACACATTTTTAATGAAGGGAATTAATATTTAGGATAGTTGATGGGTGCCAATCAATGATCAATGCCTCAAAAAGATGGCATGTAGTATTAACGACCCCTGGTACCCAGGACATGCCTTTTTCTCATCAGTATCGTCAGAGAGGAATTACAGAAGCCCGAAGATACCTATCCAATATTTTAAGAACAGCTTCATCCGCTCCACTATCAAATTTTTGATCAGACATTGAACTTATGAACACTACCTCACTATTTTTGCTTTCTTTTGGCACTACTTAATTAATATATATCTATAATCTATATATATTTCTAATTGTAATTTATAGTATATTTTATGCATTGGAGTGTACTGCTGCTGCAAAACAACAAATTTCATATAATCTGTTAGTAATAATAGACCTGATTCTGATTCTGAAATCCTTTCAAGGTCTACTTTCTTCCAAGTTCGCCACTGTTTTCTTTCTGATAACCTGATGTGATTTCCACTCTCCAATTCCTGTCCTGATTAAACTACACCACATTTTGCAGCTATGCCTTCAATAGCCATGGAATTCCCCCATTACTCTCTGCACTTCTTTACCTCTTGGTGTTGTTTTTTTGGAAACCTGTTTATTTACTCAAGCTTTGGCTTGCCTGCCATAGTATATTTTTATGTCAAGCAGTATCTGATCACGTTTTTGTACTGTAAAGTACACTGGGATATTTTGTTATGTTAAAGATGCAGAAAGACACACAAATTGTTGTTGTCAAATCCAGACTCCTTCTGTATGTCTAATTTTTATAGTTTCACTTCAAATATTCTTTTTTTTGGATCAATTTAAAGACATAGCTTTTCCAAAAGGGGATATGATCTAATGAAGCATTTGCGGAGTATAAGAAATGCAGGAGAACACTTTAGAGAGGAGGGCTGAAAGAGAACATGAAGTTGCTTTCGCAGACAAGGTGAAGGAGAATCCCAAAGGATTAGCATAGCTTAATATTTTAACATAACTATAGTAAGAGCAAAAGGACAGCAAGGGACAAACTTGATCTTGAAGATCAATGTGGTCATCTATGCATGGAACTGAAAGAGTTGAAGGAGATCTTAAATGAATTTGTTTCATCTGTATTTACTCTGGAGGCAGACACTAATACTATAGAACTGACAAAAAAGAGTGGTGGGGCCATGGACCATATCTGGATGACAGAAGAGGAGGCACTTGTTGTCTTGAGGCAAATTAGGATGGATAAATTCACAGAGCTCGACAAGGTGCCCCCTCAGACCTTGTGGGAGACTAATGCGGAAACTGCAGGGGTCCTAGCACAGATATTGAAAACGTACTTAGCCATGAGTGAGGTGCCGGAGGATTGAAAGATAGCTAATGCCATTCCATTATTCAAGAAATTCTCCAAGAATAAGCCAGGACATTGTAGACCTGATGTCAGTTATGCACAAATTATTGGAAGTTATTCTACGAGACAGGATATATAAGTATTTGAATAGACAGGGCCTGATTAGGGATAGTCAACAGTATTAATGTTTTCCATTAATCCTGTGCATGGTAGATCATGTCTCTCCAATCATATTGAGCTTTTTGAGGAGGTTACTGAGAAGTTTAATGAAGGTAAGGCAGTGGACTTTGACTACAAGGATAAAGTCCCATATGGGATGCTGGTCCATAAGTTTGTTACTTGCCATTCAGAATGAAGTAGTCTTTTGGATCCAATATTGACTTAGCAGAAGTCAAAGAGTAGTAGTATATTTTTGTCTCTCTGACTGGAGGCCTGTGATTAGTGGTGTGCCACAGGGAACAATGGGTCCATTGTTGTTTGTCACCTCTATGAATGATTGAGACGATAATACGGTAAACTGGATCAGCAAATTTGTGGATGACTCCAAGATTGTGAGTGTAGAGGACAGCGAGGAAGGCTATCAAAGCTTACAGTGTGATCTTGACCAGCTGTGAAGATGGGGTGAAAAATGACTGATGGAATTTAATGCAGACATGTGTAAGGTGTTGCACTTTGGAAGGACATACCAAGGTACAAACTTCACAGTGAGTAGTTGGGCACTAATGCATGTGGTAGAATAAAAGGACCTGGGAATACCTATTTATAATTCCTCATAAGTAGCATCACCGAAAGATAGGGTAGTAAAGAGAGCTTTTAGCACATTGATTTTCATATATCAGGACAGAGTTGGGATGGTATGTTGAAGTTGTGCAAGATGTTGGTGAGGTTGAATTTAGAGTAATGTGTGTAGTTCAGCTTACCTACCTACAGGAAAGGGTACAGTAAAAAAAGACAAGGATGTTATGGGAACTTGAGGACCTGAGTTATAAGGAATGGTTTAATAGGTTAGGACTATTCCCTGGAGTATGGAAGGATGAGGGGATATCTTATACAGTAGATGTGTACAAAATTATGACAGCTATAGATATGGTGGATGCATGCAGGCTTTTTCCCTTGAGGTTGGATGAGAGTTGAACTAGTGGTCATAGGTGTTGGGCGAAAAGTGAAATATTTAGGCCATAAGACCACTAGACATAGAAGCAGAATTAGGCCATGCAGCCCTTTGAATCTGTTCCGCCATTCCCTCATGGCTGATTTATTATCCCTCTCCAGCCCATTCTTTGCTGAAGGGAAAATTCTTTACTCAAGAGATGGTGTGAGTGAGGAATGAGCTGACATTGGAAGTGTTAGATGTGGTAGATTGTAACATTAATGAGAAGTTTGGAGTAGTATATGGATGAGAGGGGTTTGGAGGGATATGAAGATTGGTGATAATACCACCTCCTCGCTGACGATCAACACTGAGGCACCTCAGAGATGTGAGCTTAGCCCACTGCTCTACTCCCTCTGTACCCATGACTGCGTGGCTAGGTATAGCTCAAATGCCATCTATAAATTTGCTGATGGTACAGTCATTATGTGTCATATATGCCGGAGAAGCCCTAGATCCATTTTCGATGCAACCATTGATGGTAGAATCTCAGATGGTGAAGAGGCAGCATCTGGGAGTAAGATACTCTATATCTGCTAGTGGAGTGGTGTTGCAGCAACATCCTGGCACTCGATGCCAGTAAGACAAAAAGCCGATTGTGGACTTCAGGAAGGCTAAGATGAAGGAACACAAACCAATCCTCATAGAGGGATCAGAAGTGGGGAGAGTGATCAATTTCAAGTTCCTGGGTGTCAAGATCTCTGAGGATCTAACCTGGTCCCAACATAATGATGCAGCTATGAAGAAGGCAAGACAGCGGCTATATTTTATTAGGAGTTTGAAAAGATTGGTTTGTTACCTAAAACACTCAAAAACTTCTTCAGATATACCGTGGAGAGCACTCTGACAGGCTGCATCACGTCTGATATGGATGGGTGGCTACTGTACAAGATTGAAAGAAGCTGCAGAAAGTTGTAAGATTAGTCATATTGCCCTGGTTCATATTTTTACTGTTATGCTGTGTGTATTTCATTTCAGCAGTTCTGTAAGAACAGTCTGTTCTGTTTTCAGCTTGCTTGGGTTATCGTTGAAGATAAGAGATGAGGAGAAATGTGTGCCATCTAATTAGGATGGTCGAATTAAGTGGAGGTTTTTCTGGTCAGGGACACTAAGGTTGGGCTTGGGCTTTGGTTTGGGAGGAATGAAGAGGGAAGACCAGGAGAGAAGAGGTTGTAAGATACAACCTGGAGCAGGACCGTTATTTGACGAAGCCAGGGGCGAGATCGATTGAAGATTGCTAACTATGCAGAAACCTTGAGCTCCAACTTGTGCACATTTGACTGTTTCATTAAAATGGACCCTTTTTTTTGTTCTTTTCTTTACTAACCCTTTAGTCAAATGAAGATTCATAAATATAATCTTTTAATTGTATGCCATGTACTGTCCATTATTTTGTGTTACTAATTTGTAACGGGGTAGCGAATTACACAGCATCCACATAAACAGGGGTCGGGGTGGGAGAGCGCCTCAACCTTACAAGTTTGGTGGGGCCAGAAGTTGTTTTCCCTAGACTTGTGCAGCCATTATATTTACTGTAATTGATTTATTTATGTTTCTTTCTATATTAACATGTATTGTATTATACTGCTGCTGCTAAGTGAACAAGTTTCATGACATGTGCCAGTGATAATAAGCCTGATTCTGATATGGTCTGGGTGCAGGTAGATGGGACTAGGCAGAAACACAAGGTTGGCACAAACCAGATGGGCTGAAAAATCTCTTTCTCAAGTCAAGTTAAGCCAACTTTTATTGTCATTTTGACCATAACTGCTGGTACAGTGCATAGTAAAAATGAGACAACGATTTTCAGGACCATGGTGTTATATGACACAGTACAAAAACTAGACTGAACTATGTAAAAAAAAAACACAGAGAAAGCTACACTAGACTACAGACCTACCCAGGACTGCATAAAGTGCACAAAACAGTGCAGGCATTATAATAAATAATAAACAGGACAATAGGGCAAGGTGTCAGTCCAGGCTTCGGGTATTGAGGAGTCTGATAGCTTAGGGGAAGAAACTGGTACATAGTCTGGCCGTGAGAGCCCGAATGCTTTGGAACCTTTTCCCAGACGGCAGGAGGGAGAAAAGATTGTATGAGGAGTGCATGGGGTCCTTCATAATGCTGTTTCCTTTGCGGATGCAGTGTGTGGTGTAAACGCCCGTGATGCCAGGAAGAGAGACCCCGATGATCTTCTCAGCTGATCTCACTATCCGCTGCAGGGTCTTACGATCCGAGATGGTACAATTTCCAAACCAGGCAGTGATGCAGCTGCTCAGGATGCTCTCAATACAACCCCTGTAGAATGTGATGAGGATGGGGGGTGGGAGATGGACTTTCCTCAGCCTTCACAGAAAGTAGAGACGCTGCTGGGCTTTCTTTGTTATGGAGCTGGTGTTGAGGGACCAGGTGAGATTCTCCGTCAGGTGAACACCAAGAAATTTGGTGCTCTTTATGATCTCTACCGAGGAGCCATCGATGTTCAGCAGGGAGTGGTCGTTCTGTGCCCTCCTGAAGTCAACAACCATCTCTTTTGTTTTGTTCACATTAAGAGACAGGTTGTTGGCTCTGCACCAGTCCGTTAGCCGCTGCACCTCCTCTCTGTAAGCTGACTCGTCGTTCTTGCTGATGAGACCCACCAGGGTCGTGTCATTGGCGAACTTGATGATATGGTTCGAGCTGTGTGTTGCAGCACAGTCGTGGGTCAGCAAAGTGAACAGCAGTGGACTGAGCACACAGTCCAGGGGGCCCCCTGTGCTCATTGTGATGGTGTTGGAGATGCTGCTCCCGATCTGGACTGACTGAGGTCTCCCAGTCAGGAAGTCTAGGATCCAGTTGCAGAGGGAGGTGTTCAGGCCCAGTAGGCTCAGCTTTCCAATCAGTTTCTGAGGGATTATTGTGTTGAATGCTGAACTGAAGTCTATGAACAGCACTCGAACGTATGTGTCTTTTTTGTCCAGGTGGGTTAGGGCCAGATGGAGTGTGGTGGCAATGGTGTCATCTGTTGAGCGGTTGGGACGGTACGCAAACTGCAGGGGGTCCAGTGAGGGGGGCAGCAGGGTCTTGATATGGCTCATGATGAGCCTCTCGAAGCACTTTCATGATGATGTGCTATAGTTCTCTATGAATCTATGTCATAATAAAGCTTTTTGAGAATAATTCCACTAAACATTGAAAGTTTCATCTGAAAAGCTCAGGAGCATATTTATAACAAAAAATGAAGCAATGATGGAGACAATAAATCAACCTAAGGCAAAGAACAAAAGGACTGAACATAAAATATAATTTCATGATGGATATCTTATGCTAACTCAAGCCCACAATGGCACTTAGTGCTCTTATGCAGATTTATAGCATGCATATATTTCAATGATTTGTACAGGAGCTGAACGTATACAAATTATGACACAAAGACTAATTACTGCATGTAATACTAAACAGACCAATTAATGTAATCTACCAAGTTTACAAAGTTGAACACTTTCACTAGCAGGAAGCCCACCCTCCAGTGCTTGTTAAAGGGATCACCTAATGCTTGCTTCATATAGTGTCCAGGTGGTTTTCGTTTTTGTTTTCCACCTTTGCTGATGTTTGTGGAAATATCTATTGAATGAGAGCTGACAATTTTTCGTTCTTTATTACCAGACCGCATGATGTAGGGTAAGCAAAAGGCTATACAAATGTTGAATGGCATCTTTGTGCTGTTGATTCACGTGACTTGTTTTAATGGCTTTAGAGTTCAACTCTGAGACAAGCCAGAAGAGGAATCAATTCCACTGCCTTAACATCCAGATGGTTTATGATCATAAATAGCCAGTCATCAGGTCAATTATCTAAATCCTGGCAGCCGACTTTATGCGGGCTGTTGTTGTTCTGGCTGCATTTAGGTCATCATGGAAGAAGGACCATCTGCTGATAGCACGACTTTCGTGCCAGTGCAAGTGCCATGCAGGCTTTGTGGTGCCCAACTGCATTTTGCTGACTTCACCGTCGTGGATTTGTGGTTCGAACAACCTGCCGGACAATGAGTAGCTGAGCAACAGGATCATGAGGAATAGGAGGAGAAGGGCCAGTCCTTTTAGAAGACATAGAAAACATAGAAATTTACAGCACATTACAGGCCCTTCGACCCACAATGTTCTGCTGACCATGTAACCTACTCTAGAAACTGCCTAGAATTACCCTACCACATAGCCATCTATTTTCCTAAACTCAATGTACCTACTTAAGAGTCTCTTAAAAGTCCAGATTGCATCTGCCTCTAGCCCCTTCGCTGGCAGTTCATTCCACGCACCCACCGCACTCTGTATGAAAAACTTACCCCTGACATTACTCTTGTACCTACTTCCAAGCACCATAAATCTATGCCCCCTCATGTTAGCCATTTCAGCAGTGGGAAAAAGCCTCTGACTGTCCAAATGTTCAATGCCCCTCATCATCTTATACACCTTTATCAGGTCGCCTCTCATCCTCCATTGCTCCAAGGAGAAAAGGCCGAGTTCACTCAACCTGTTTTCATAAGGCATGGTCTTCAATCCAGGCAACATCCTTGTATATCTCCTCTGCACTCTCTCGGTAGTACCCACATCCTTCCTGTAGTGAGGTGACCAGAACTGAATACAATACTCTGAGTGGGGTCTGACCAAGTTCTTATATAGCTGTAGCATTTCTTCACAGCTCTTGAACTCAATCCCATGGTTGATGAATGCCAACACACCACATGCCTTCTTAACAACACTGTCAATCTGCACAGCAGCTTTGATTGTCCTATCAACACAGACCCCAAGATCTCTCAGATCCTCCACACTGCCAAAAGTCTTACCTTTTATATTATATTCTGTCTTTAAATTTGACCTACCAAAATTAACTACTTCACACTAATCTGGGTTGAACTCCATCTGCCACTTCTCAGCCCAGTTCTGCATCCTGTCGATGTCCCGCTGTAACCTTTGACAACCCTCCAGACTATCCACAACACCCCCAACCTTTGTGTCATCAGCAGACTTACTTCTACTTCTTCATCCAGGTCATTTATAAAAATCACAAAGAGGAGGGGTCCCAGAACAGATCCCTGTGGAACACTACTGGTCACCGACCTCCATGTAGAATATGAACCATCCACAACAATACTTTGCCTTCTGTGGGCAAGCCAATTCTGGATCCACAACGCAAGATCTCTTTGGATCCCATGCCTCATTACTTTCTAAAGGAGCCTTGCATAGGGAACCTTATCAAATACCTTACTGAAATCCATATACACTATATCCACAAAATACTTGCTTGACTGTGGTAATTTTATTAAAATTATACATTTTTGACTTACCTAGCTAAGTTTTTCAAATAATAGTAATTATTTTTAGTATCCTAAGGATGTCAAAAAGAAAAGCAGAAGAAAAGTTAAATGCTTTGAGATCAACGCTCATACAAAATTTAATGCAGAATGCCTTTTGTAACATAGATATTGAACTACCTTCTTTGCATCAAAATCACAAAGTAAAAATTAATGTTATTTTTACATATCAAGATACTGGCAATGTTATACGCACCATCTGTGTGGAAGTGAAAGTTGGGGGTGAGTTTAGAAGTGGTAAAAATGAGAAGAATGGAAGTTAAGTTACCCCCAGTCCTCAGGGTCGCGTTGCCGTTGGCGGGGGCATCCTAGTGCGCTCGGCAGAGGATGGTGCTCAGAGAGGCTGTGCCAGAGGGGATGGTTGGAGGCTCAGAGGTTCGACGGACTCGGAGTCCGCTGCGGTCAGGGCACTTTCATTGTGTGCTGTGTCTGTGAGGCTGAGTCCGGTGGCGCCATGGAAGTCCATAGTGGGGGTATTCCCTTCTGCCGCCTGCGTGGGATGAAGAGTCTATCGGGACCCTGAGGACTTGTGGAAAATGTACTGTGGTTTCTTTCGAACTTAGAGTCTTTTAACATCTTTGGACTATTTTTACTGTGCCCATGGTCTGGTTTTTTTTATATCAATTATGCTATTGTTTGCACTGTTGTAACTATGTGGTTTTGTGTAGATCTTGTATCTTTAGTTTTTGGTTTGTTGGGTGGTAGAGTTGGTCTCCTGAATTGGTGTGTCTGGGTAGTCTTGTTTTGTCTGGTGGATTTGGAGCTCCTTTCTGGGAAACGCGCTAAGATGGTAGCGTGATATTAATATGCAGCAGCATCTCCGGACTCTGGATTTGGGGATTGCCAAACGTTATGTGGATTTTTTGGTGGTGTCTGTTTTTTCGTGTGCTTTTGTGATATCATTCTGGAGGAACGTTTTTTCATTTTTTAACTGCATTGCAGTTGTGGTTTCTAAATGACAATAAACCGAAATTCAATTCAATTCAATTAAAACTACATCTTAACCAGAGAATTCACAAAGATGCAAATACCAAATTACACAACCAGATGCAATGTGGAAATTTGTGCATGTTAACGGAAACTCCCAGAGTGAAGCAAGAGTCAAAAAAGATGTGCAAAAAAAGTCCAACTCTGATAGGGTTATGGTGATAATTGATAACATTATCTTAGCAATTAAAATTAATGTTTCTATGCATTCTCTGCTCAAAATTCATGCACATGTGGCCAGATATGTAAATATATCAGAGAGTTAGTGAGAAAGAACTATGCTTTTGAATTTGATGAGTACATCAGCTTGGTGCTTAAGAAGCAGGGTAATGGAAGAATTGCAAAAACCTGCTTTCCATACATTAATTGCTAATGGAAGCACAGATGTTTCTGTACAGAAAATGTTAATTTTGTATTTTAAGTTTTGAATAGAAAATAGAACTTCCTTTTGCTTGCATCATACACCGGGTGCTGTCTTCAGTTACCTGATGAGGTATCCGTAGCCTTTGGCAAGAAGCAGTTGTCGTCAGGTGGTGCCCAACCTTCATAGGGTGTTTTTGACCCTTAACCACTACACGTTCCTGTTGGCAGATCAGCAGTGTCACTGCCCATCTGTTGCTGACTTCCATTTGAACTCCTCTCACCTGCTCCATATCTGCCCAGGGGCTCTTTCTACTTTCTTCCCCAATTCTGTAAGTTGCTTGTCCTTGCTCTTTTCATCAAGGCCCAGTGCAGACAGCAACCTCCATGCCGACCTTGCTGGGAACCCTCCACAGCTGATCTCCATGGGGAATAGTCACGTCTGCCATCCTTTGTCCCTGCACTCCTGGACTAAGGACTGGTACTTCAGGGCCTTCCTCGTGTGTCTCCTCACATCCTTCCTCCCATGGTTCTGTGAGTTCCATCAGAATGAATTTCTTGTCCTCGGTGGACCGCAGAATGACGTCTGGTCAAAGTGTGGATTGTGCCAGCTCCAGGTCTGCAGCTGCCTCCCCTCGTCAACCCTCATCTCCCATGATTTGGCAGTTTGAAGCAGATTGGATAAGACTGTGTTTTGAAACTAACTGCATGGGACAGTATCCCTATTGTTGAAGCAATTTAAAAAGTTATATCAACAACAATCTTGTTATTTGAAAGACGGTGATGTTTAGGTCAGACAGTGCAAATGTTATGTTTGGAAAGAATAATGGTGTGTCA
Organism: Hemitrygon akajei; assembly: GCF_048418815.1. Lineage (NCBI taxonomy): Eukaryota > Metazoa > Chordata > Chondrichthyes > Myliobatiformes > Dasyatidae > Hemitrygon > Hemitrygon akajei. The sequence goes on along the minus strand of NC_133134.1, from coordinate 36,267,115 downwards.
TAATTCCTTAATGCGAAATAAGGCATCAATCTGAGCAACATCGCATTGCACATGGAGAAGACGTGGGATTAGACAATGCGTGGAAACAAGATTCAATTATGCAGGATATAGAAACACTGCTATGTTGTATGACTGACAAAAAAATACCCAGCTACTATTATGAACAACAATGAAAGTGTGGCCTCAAAGATATTGCAGCAATAATGTGATTTCAAATTTGTTGATTCTGAGAAAGTCAAGACTAGTTCAATTAAGATGTTCACTGATAAGTTGAACTATGTCCTTAGAAACAAAGAATTTGGAGAACTGTCAATTCTTGTTGGCATCGTCGGAACATTTCAAGCTTCAAGTGTAAATGTGTACTCAGTTTTATAAATTCAAGCAAATGCAAATCCAGAAGCAGACTGGAAGTGGAACAATTGGATGATCTAATGAGGATTAAGACATAACTTTCATGTGGATATGAAATTAATCTGGACAGCATTTTTTGATAATGTATTCATAATAAAGGCAGATGAGAAAAAGTTTACAAAGCATGAAACATGAAAGATTTTCTTTCTTGTACTGCATTTCATTGTATGAATAAATAAAATCAATAATATGCGATTTTTCAATTTTCATTCTAAATATTCATGGTATGCATATTACAAAACAAAAACATTTAAAGTGCTGCACAGTTTTAAGGCTGCGTAAAAATTTCCTGCTCAGAGCAATGGCTGGTCCACGTCGCTATATAAAAAAATGGAGGGAACGTTGCCTCCAACAGAGATTTGTTGCCCCACATTCCAGCATCTGTTGTTTTATGTGTCTCCTATCTAAACATTTAGTCAGCCACATTCTTTGTTATAGAACCATCACAGAAACAATTAATCAAAAAGGAAGTATTTTTTACTTGAAGTAGCAACCTTCTATCTGCTGTGATATTGTCTTTAAATTGAGCATGGAAGGGGTCATAAGCATTGTTAAAGCTGAGAGGTACATCAGTAGTTTTTATTGTTAAATGCATTAATAAGCCATCAGACATTACCCACCCAAAAGGTTGCAGTCTTTGTTATTTATATAACATGTATGGTCCCAGAAGTAAATGCTATATAAATCATACCTGCAGACCAATATATCTGTTGTCGCCTCGGGTTAGGATTCAATGTTGTCTCAACCACTGAAGTCTATTTCCCTCAATATTCTGACAGTTATAGACTGAGCTAGTCAATGCTAAGTGAGTTTTTGTGAGTTCCCTTGTTGACCTGAGTCACACAGACTAGGAAGCTGGTCCTTGCAATCGCTAGTCAGCTCATCCTAAAGAATGCAGCGAGGTGCGATTGGACTCATTAGCATGTTTAGGAAGAGTTCAAGGCCTAGGCTCATTGGTACAAAATGTTGTTTGAGTTTGAGTTAAGACCAGTGCCAACATTATATGTGATGTTGAGAGTTAATTTTTCACTATCATGGTTCCAGGTACGTTGGATATTTCGGGAGGTTATTTTCTCTAGAGCAGAGTATTTCAAGAAGCTTATTAAAGGTGGCTAATATCAAGAAGGTTTTGATAAAATGGAATAGGAAGCATTGTTTTCAGTAGCAAAATGGTGAGTAACTCACTTATGGAGATTGACAAGATTTTCTTATGCATTAAACTGCCTGGCAGCATCTGAATAACCGATGTTTGGGGATGAAGATAACCAAAACCACACCGCTTTAAAAATGTCCTCGCCCTCTTTCGTGAAACCACCTTAAATTTGTGCTCCCTGAATGCTTCATATTTTTAATACTTTTAGATCTTTAATGATTTACTTTATTGATATGCTTCATATGTCCTCTTGGTATTCTGAGTTTTAAAGAAAATAACTCCAGCGATTTCAATCCACCGAACAGCAGACCCTCCTCGCTGGCAACCTCGCAGCAAAACTCATTTCACTCACCACAAAGTACACTGCAGATGCTGTGGTCAAATCAACAGGTACAAACAAGCTTTTGTTGTTCCTCCGCGACTACCTGGTCCACATGGCCCTCTCCACAGATCTCCCAACTGGCACTTATCTCTGCAAGCGTAAGTGCTACCACCTGTCCCTACACCTCCTCTCTTACCACCATTCAGGGCCCCAAACAGTCCTTCCAGGTGAGGCAACACTTCACTTGTGAGTGTTTTGGGGTCATCTATTGCATCCGGTGCTCCCGGTGAGGCCTCCTCTACATCGGCGAGACCCGACGCAGGTTGGGGGACCGCTTCGTCGAGCACCTCCACTCCAACCGCCACAACAGACAGGATCTCCCGGTTGCCACCCACTTCAACTCTGCTTCACATTCCCATTCGGATATGTCCATACATGGCCTCTTCTACTGCCATGATGAGGCCAAACTCAGGTTGGCGGAGCAACACCTCATATACCATCTGGGTAGTCTCCAGCCCCCTGGCATGAACATTGAATTCTCCAACTTCCGGTAATTCCCTCCCTCTCCCTGCCCCCATCCCACTTTCACTCTGCCTCCTCTTCCAGTTGCCTATCACCTCTCTCATGATTCTGCCTTCTTCTACTACCCATAGTGCTTTCCCTTACATTCCTTCTTCACCTCTCCTGCCTATCACCTCCCTGCTTCCCCTCCCCCACCCCTTGATCTTTCCTCTGATTGGTTTTTCACCTGGCACCGACCAGCCTTCTCCTTCCCACCCTCCCCCCACCTTCCTTATAGGGCCCCTGCCCCCTCCTTCTTCAGTCCTGACGAAGGGTCTCAGCCCGAAACATTGACTACTCATTTCAACAGATGCTGCCCGACCTGCTGAGTTCATCCAGCTTGTTTGTACGTGCTCATTTCACTCAAGCCCTTCAAAAATCTTGTCTCCTAAATTGGACAAACACACTTCAGTTTGCAGAATGAGCACAATACTGAAGTTTATCATAACGTTTTGTAGCCTGTAAATCTCGAATCTTGAACCTCACGTGGTGTATCAAATATCTGGTTAATCTATCCTGAGGTTTGTCTCTTTGTGGTAATTTCAGCATTGTGAGGTACAGCGTCCAGTTCCAGACTTACAAACAAACAATGGCATTCCTTTATTAGAATTGTCTTTTATGTGCATGCATTTCAGAGTTTTACAACACATTCCTCTTTGCTGGTAATGTTCTGACACATTATGGAGCTGGAACATTGAAATCTGTTTCCCTTTCCAGGGATGCTGCTTGACTTGCAAGTATATCCAACATCTATTTTTATTTCATATTTCTTTTTTGTGTTTGCCCCTCTGATAATGGGTCGAGGAACTGAAATAACAATTGTTTTTCTTTCCACAGATGCTGCTTAACCGAAGCGTTTCTAGCATTTTCTGGTTTAATTTTATATTTGGATAAGCTGCCTTTTCTCACTGTTACAAAGTTTTCCCCTACAATAAGCAGTAATCCTCTGGTTGTTTATCATTGCAGCTCCTTTGTCATAACTGACTGCTTATCACTTGCTATACACATTGCCCAATGAATTCATAGCTGCTTCCAGACATTGATTGAACCATTAGAAATAACCATTAGGATTTGGCCAGTTTCTCTTGTTTCATATAGATTTTATATTATGTCTCTCACTTGTATACAAAATAATAGTTTTCATTTCTGTTAATGACTCCTTATTCATACTTTAAGCTTAAAAATTTCCAGTGGCATGCTATTACAGAAATTAATTCCAGTACAAGTTGCTATCCCATGTTGAAAACAACTTAGATTGATATAATCTGTCAAGAGTATAATTGCTCCCTTCCTCCACCTAAGCTTAAGAGTGCATGGCAGAGATTGGACATTTCAAATCAACTTGCTTACATAAAATAAATTTTATATTGTGCAAAAATCTGCCAGAATCATTTTAATATCACAAGAGTCCATATGGAGAGTAGAACTAATGTTAGGATTGGGCTAGCCTTACTAATATAAATGTCTAGAGTATATTCAAAGCATAAGAATACCATGGTATTGCAATTAAAGCTGAGACAAACCTGCTGCTAAATGGAAAACAGATGTAAAGCCAGGATTTGTTTTTAAATTTTAATGGTCATTAGCTTCATTGTTAAAAGTTATTGCTTTGAAGTGAACTGATACACAGACAGGAATTGGTTGTTTTAACATGATGTTGTGCATTCCAAAGTAAGACATATTGAGAACAACTTACCATATGTTTTAACATATGGTGTATGACCAGCACAGAGAGAAGGGATTTTTCATTAAGAGTATAATTATATGATCAATGCCTCTTAAATTGCATATGTGTTCAATAGCTTCCAGGTGGGAAATGGCTTGATTTTAAACTTTCATTCCACAGTGTGCATTGGCACTCACTAAGGTAGACATCAACGGTAGAGCTACAAACAAAATATCTTTGACTGAAGTTAGTTAACCTTCAACTACAACAAATCTAGAACAAGAATGTATCAAAGATTGTAATGGGCTGGGTTGATCAGACCCAAAAGACCCAAACCAATTTGAGTGTCCAGGAAATGTGTACAAGCACAACAAAGCAACTTAAGCATATTATAATTTACAAACGTTTGTATTATTATAATGTAGAAAACACGAATAAAGTACACAAAATACTTCATAGTAAGTTATTAAAATTTCCCCAAAGATCTCAAGGCTGTCTCCACTTGATTTCAAGTCTTAGTCTCCACTTGATTGTTACTGTCATTGGGGGACTTGATTATCACTATTGTTGGGGGAGCTCCAAATTCCAACTCATGAAATCACCCTGGGTCTGTCCTAAGCACCCAGAGTGATTCCTTGGTCTAGGTGAAGTTCCAAGGGTTGTGTTCTTTATATATACTGTGGGTTACTAAGAACAAACCATATTCTGGAAGAATAGAAATGGAACTTTTCTTTACAACAGCAACAACTACATGTGTGACTTACAGTGCTGTGCTTCTTGATGTTTCTAGATCTTTCTCAGATTTCTGTGCATGCTCTGAACTTTGTCCAATCACGTTTTGACATTTGATATCACCACATCTTCATTTCCATAAAAAGAAAACAATTAGCAACATAGATCATAACAAATGCATAATTTTTTTATTTTTTTAAAAATTTTTTTATTAGTTTTTCAAAACAATTTACAAAATTAAAAACCCCAAATCCCAATGAGGAGCATTAATACAGTGCAAGATTAAGCATACAATAACAATATGCTACAAAGGAAGAGAATTTAACAAAAAAGCACCTAAATTAAAGACAAGTGAGCTTAGTGTCCTCCCCAATCCCCACAACACAAGAAAAAAACAACAACAACTCCAGATCAACCACCACACAATATAAAGAGTATAAGTCCGGACAGTCAAACTCCCAGACTGTGAATACACTTAGCAACAGATGATAATAATGCCTACTACTAGAAAAAAAAGGGAGTTGAAAGCAAGGGACCGAGAAGAAGAGAAAAAAAAACGAAGAAAAAACCCTAGTCAAGAGGAAGGTTATGAAAGTACTCGATAAAAGGCCCCCAGATCTTATGGAACTTTAAATCCGAATTGAGAACTGAATAATGAATTTTTTCGAGGTCCAAGCAGGCCATAATGTCGTTAAGCCATTGCGCATGAGTGGGCGGGGCAACATCTCTCCATCTAAGGAGGATCAAGCGTCTCGCCAGGAGAGAGGCAAAGGATAGTATTCGGCATTTGGTCGGACCCAGACATAAATCTGTCTCGCCCCAAAAACCGAACAGAGCAATTAAGGGGTTAGGTTCTAGGTGCTGATTCAGAATAACCGATAATGTAGTGAAGACATCTTTCCAGAATTTCTCCAAGCTAGGACAGAACCAGTACATATGGATGAGAGAGGCCACACCCCTCTTGCATTTATCACAGAGCGGACTAATGCCAGAGTAGAATTGAGATAGTTTAGATTTAGACATATGGGCTCTATGAACAATCTTAAACTGTAAAAGGCAATGGCGAGCATAAAGGGAGGTTGAGTTAACCGATTTGAGAACTGAGTCCCAGCTCTCCTCGGATAAGGAGATATTTAAATCCTGCTCCCAGGCCATTTTAATTTTATCCACAGGGGCCCGTCATAAGGCTGCTAGTTTATCTCGGATAATTGATAATAAACCTTTACCTAGTGGAATAGGTCCATAGTATTTTTCGCAGGCATTTCAGGAAAGTTAGGAATTAAAGGAGCAGTAAAGTGTCAGATTTGGAGATATCTGAAAAAGTGAGCGTTAGGCAGGTTGAACTTAACGGAGAGCTGCTGAAAAGAAGTGAAGCGATTATCAATGAAGAGATCTTCAAAATGTCTAATGCCCTTCCTGTACCAAACATGGAATGCTGAATCGTACGTAGTAGGTAAAAAAAGGTGATTATGTGTGACAGGGCTAGAAACGGAAAACCCCTGGAAACCATAGCATTTCCTGAACTGAGCCCATATACGCAAAGTGTGTCTAACCAGAGGATTAGCTATTGATCTGGGCAGACTGCTAGGGAGTGCAGAGCCAAGAAGTGCAGATATAGATAATTCTTTAGTGGAGCTCAACTCCATTGCCACCCAGTTAGGGCACTCGGGTTGACCGTGGAAGAAAGACCAGAAGGCAGCACAACGTATATTAGCTGCCCAGTAATATAAACGAAAGTTAGGTAAAGCCATGCCACCCTCTTTTTTAGATTTTTGGAGGTGGATTTTATTAATTCTAGAGCACTTATTCTGCCACAGATATGACAAAATAATAGAGTCTAAGGAATCAAAAAAAGATTTAGGAATAAAAATTGGGATAGATTGAAATAAGTATAAAAATTTGGGGAGAACATACATTTTAACAACATTAATACGACCTACCAAGGACATAGATAGAGGTGACCATTGTACCAGACTCTGTTTTATAGCATATGAAAGATTGACAAAGTTTTCACGAAAGAGATCTTTAAACTTCCTTGTGACTGTAATTCCAAGATAAGTAAATTGATTATGGACTACTTTAAAAGGGAGATCACGAAATATTAGTTCTTGTGCTTCTTTATTAATTGGGAAAAGTTCACTCTTATGTAAGTTGAGTTTATAGCCAGAGATCTGGCTAAACTGGTCAAGAAGTGAAAACATTAGAGGTAAGGATGTAGACGGATTTGAGAGAAAGAGTAATAAGTCATCAGCATAGAGAGAAACTTTATGCTCAACACCCCCTCTCCAAATCCCGGTCAATTCAGGACAATTTCGAAATGCTATCAAACGCATAATTTAACATGTCTCTATCAGTCTCTCTGGGGGTTTACGAACACAAGTAGACCTTTTAAGTGGTTCACACAGTTCTTGTGTTTCGTTGTTATTTCCATGTTTTGTCTGGTCTGCATCAGTTAACGGAAACTCTTAAGTTGACTCTTTCTCGAGGTCTTTGAGAAGAAATTGCAATTCATTCATTAATGGTGTAATCTCTTTTTTTATGCTGAGACTTCATCATTGCAATAAAACTTCCCAATTCATTCACTTGTGCATTCGGTTCTTCAGTTGGATTCTGATTCTTGTCACTCTTTGGCTTCAGATCAGTATTGCACACGACCGGCAAGTTTGGTTTTGGTGGCAATGCTTTGTCAGATGCCGGTAACAAAGGGATGGGTCAGGGATTTTTCTTTATGACTTCTTTTACTTTTGTCGCATTGGAATCAAATTCTGTTCTCTCTCTCTCTTTCATCAAATCACTGTATTCCGACTCTGTGTCACTGTCCAGGACTAAGGCTCTTTTCACCAAATTCAGTCTCTCACAGACAGATAAACCCAGTATTGACTGTACATTTTTTGGCATGACCACAAATGAAAGCATGTGCACACTAGTTTTGTGTGATACTTTCGCCACACATGTTCTTTTAACTGGAATATCTGCACCTGAATACCCAGTCACACTTACATTTGTCTGATGCAACTTTGGTCTTGGCTTTAATGTATTAAACTCAGATTCTGCAAGAACATTTACTTGTGCTCCAGTATCCATTTTAAACAGAATAATGTTTTGCAATAGCATAGTCCAGTCATTCTTACTTTGTTTATTTATTTATTTTAAAAAATTTTTTAATTAGTTTTTCAAAACATTTTACAAAATTAAAAACCCCAAATCCCAGTGAGGAGCATTAATACAGAGCAAGGTTAAGCATACAATAACAATATGCTACAAAGGAAGAGAATTTAACAAAAAAGCACCTAAATTAAAGACAAGTGAGCTTAGTGTCCTCCCCAAGCCCCACAACACAAGAAAAAAACAACAACTCCAGACCAACCACCACACAATATAAGGAGTATAAGTCCGGACAGTCAAACTCCCAGACTGTAAATACACTTAGCAACAGAAGATAATAATGCCTACTACCAGAGAAAAAAAAGGGAGCTGAAAGCAAGGGACTGAAAAGAAAAAAAAACCCTAGTCAAGAGGAAGGTTATGAAAGTACTCGATAAAAGGCCCCCAGATCTTATGGAACTTTAAATCCGAATTGAGAACTGAATAATGAATTTTTTCGAGGTCCAAGCAGGCCATAATGTCGTTAAGCCATTGCGCATGAGTGGGCGGGGCAACATCTCTCCATCTAAGGAGGATCAAGCGTCTCGCCAGGAGAGAGGCAAAGGATAGTATTCGGCATTTGGTCGGACCCAGACATAAATCTGTCTCGCCCCAAAAACTGAACAGAGCAATTAAGGGGTTAGGTTCTAGGTGCTGATTCAGAATAACCGATAATGTAGTGAAGACATCTTTCCAGAATTGCTCCAAGCTAGGACAGAACCAGTACATATGGATGAGAGAGGCCACGCCCCTCTTGCATTTATCACAGAGCGGACTAATGCCAGAGTAGAATCGAGATAGTTTAGATTTAGACATATGGGCTCTATGAACAATCTTAAACTGTAAAAGGCAATGGCGAGCACAAAGGGAGGTTGAGTTAACTGATTTGAGAACTGAGTCCCAGCTCTCCTCGGATAAGGAGATATTTAAATCCTGCTCCCAGGCCATTTTAATTTTATCCACAGGGGCCCGTCGTAAGGCTGCTAGTTTATCTTGGATAATTGAAATTAAACCTTTACCTAGTGGATTAATGGAAAGAAATAGGTCCATAGCATTTTTCGCAGGCATTTCAGGAAAGTTAGGAATTAAAGGAGCAGTAAAGTGTCGGATTTGGAGATATCTGAAAAAGTGAGCGTTAGGCAGGTTGAACTTAACAGAGAGCTGTTGAAAAGAAGCGAAGCGGTTATCAATGAAGAGATCTTCAAAATGTCTAATGCCCTTCCTGTACCAAACATGGAATGCTGAATCGAACGTGGTAGATAAAAAAAGGTGATTATGTGCGACAGGGCTAGAAATGGAAAACCCCTGGAAACCATAGCATTTCCTGAACTGAGCCCATATACGCAAAGTGTGTCTAACCAGAGGATTAGCTATTGATCTGGGCAGACTGCTAGGGAGTGCAGAGCCAAGAAGTGCAGATAACATATATAACATATAACAATCACAGCACGGAAACAGGCCATTCCGGCCCTCCTAGTCCGTGCCGAACTCTTAATCTCACCTAGTCCCACCTACCCGCACTCAGCCCATAACCCTCCACTCCTTTCCTATCCATATACCTATCCAATTTTACCTTAAATGACACAACTGATCTGGCCTCTACTACTTCTACAGGAAGCTCATTCCACACAGCTATCACTCTCTGAGTAAAGAAATACCCCCTCGTGTTTCCCTTAAACTTTTGCCCCCTAACTCTCAAATCATGTCCTCTCGTTTGAATCTCCCCTACTCTCAATGGAAACAGCCTATTCACGTCAACTCTATCTATCCCTCTCAACATTTTAAATACCTCGATCAAATCCCCCCTCAACCTTCTACGCTCCAATGAATAGAGACCTAACTTGTTCAACCTTTCTCTGTAACTTAAGTGCTGAAACCCTGGTAACATCCTAGTAAATCGTCTCTGCACTCTCTCTAATTTATTGATATCTTTCCTATAATTCGGTGACCAGAACTGTACACAATATTCCAAATTTGGCCTTACCAATGCCTTGTACAATTTTAACATTACATCCCAACTTCTGTACTCAATGCTCTGATTTATAAAGGCCAGCGTTCCAAAAGCCTTCTTCACCACCCTATCTACATGAGACTCCACCTTCAGGGAACTATGCACTGTTATTCCTAGATCTCTCTGTTCCACTGCATTCCTCAATGCCCTACCATTTACCCTGTATGTTCTATTTGGATTATTCCTGCCAAAATGTAGAACCTCACACTTCTCAGCATTAAACTCCATCTGCCAACGTTCAGCCCATTCTTCTAACCGGCATAAATCTCCCTGCAAGCTTTGAAAACCCACCTCATTATCCACAACACCTCCTACCTTAGTATCATCAGCATACTTACTAATCCAATTTACCACCCCATCATCCAGATCATTTATGTATATTACAAACAACATTGGGCCCAAAACAGATCCCTGAGGCACCCCGCTAGTCACCGGCCTCCATCCCGATAAACAATTATCCACCACTACTCTCTGGCATCTCCCATCTAGCCACTGTTGAATCCATTTTATTACTCCAGCACTAATACCTAACGACTGAACCTTCTTAACTAACCTTCCATGTGGAACTTTGTCAAAGGCCTTGCTGAAGTCCATATAGACTACATCCACTGCCTTACCCTCGTCAACATTCCTCGTAACTACTTCAAAAAATTCAATAAGGTTTGTCAAACATGACCTTCCACGCACAAATCCATGCTGGCTACTCCTAATCAGATCCTGTCTATCCAGATAATTATAAATACTATCTCTAAGAATACTTTCCATTAATTTACCCACCACTGATGTCAAACTGACAGGTCTATAATTGCCAGGCTTACTTCTAGAACCCTTTTTAAACAATGGAACCACATGAGCAATACGCCAATCCTCCGGCACAATCCCTGTTTCTAATGACATCTGAAAGATCTCCGTCAGAGCTCCTGCTATCTCTACACAAACTTCCCTCAAGGTCCTGGGGAATATCCGGTCAGGACCCGGAGATTTATCCACTTTTAAATTTCTTAAAAGCGCCAGTACTTCCACCTCTTTAATTGTCATAGGTTCCATAACTTCCTTACTTGTTTCCCACACCTTACACCATTCGATATCCTTCTCCTTAGTGAATACCGAAGAGAAGAAATCGTTCAAAATCTCTCCCATCTCCCTCGGCTCCACACATAGCTGACCACCCTGATTCTCTAAGGGACCAATTTTATCCCTCACTATCCTCTTGCTTTTAATATAACTGTAGAAGCCTTTCGGATTTACTTCCACCTTATTTGCCAAACCAAACTCGTAACTTCTTTTAGCTTTTCTAATCTCTTTCTTAAGTTTCCTTTTACATTCTTTATATTCCTCGAGCAATTCCTTTACTCCATGCTGCCTATATCTATTGTAGACATCCCTCTTTTTTCGAACCAAGTTTCTAATATCCCTTGAAAACCATGGCGCTTTCAAACCTTTAATCTTTCCTTTCAACCGAACAGGAACATAAAGATTCTGTACCCTCATAATTTCACCCTTAAATGACCTCCATTTCTCTATTACATCCTTCCCATAAAACAACTTGACCCATTCCACTCTCTCTAAATCCCTGCGCATCTCCTCAAAGTTAGCCTTTCTCCAATCAAAAATCTCAACTCTAGGTCCAGTCCTGTCCTTCTCCATAATTATATTGAAGCTAATGCTATTGTGATCACTGGACCCGAAGTGCTCCCCAACACATACATCTGTCAGCTGACCTATCGCATTCCCTAACAGGAGATCCAACACTGCCCCATCTCTAGTCGGTACTTCTATGTATTGTTGCAAAAAGCTATCCTGCACACATTTCACAAACTCTAAACCATCCAGCCCTTTTACAGAATGAGCTTCCCAATCTATGTGTGGAAAATTAAAATCTCCCACAATCACCACCTTGTGTTTACTACAAATATCTGCTATCTCCTTACACATTTGCTCTTCCAACTTTCAAGATATAGATAATTCTTTAGAGGAGCTCAACTCCATTGCCACCCAGTTAGGGCACTCGGGTTGACCGTGGAAGAAAGGCCAGAAGGCAGCACAACGTATATTAGCTGCCCAGTAATATAAGCGAAAGTTAGGTAAAGCCATGCCACCCTCTTTTTTAGATTTTTGGAGGTGGATTTTATTAATTCTAGAGCACTTATTCTTAAAGCCATGCCACCCTCTTTTTTAGATTTTTGGAGGAGACTTTGTTTATTTTCACAAAGCACATCAATATAAAACTCCTCACATTCATTTTCAAGCACTGTATTTATCTGTTTTATTTCCTTCCTACTTCTGCAACAGCGTGAAAATGATCACTCTTACCACAGTGATTGCACATTTTTCCATACGCTGGACACTTTTAAGTCAGTGTTGACACCCACAGCGATCACAAAGTTTTTTTTTGTTCATCATCAAACAAACATTTCAATAAGATGTATTTCGGATACTGTACATATATATCATATATTCATGTTTCCCACAAATCTCTGCATAATATTTATCTGAGGTAAACACTTATAGAAAGAGGAAACGAAGAACAAGCAAAAGGAGAAAACTATGAGGGGTGATTGTTAAATTCGTGGCCTGAGGCAGAAGGAGTCAATTTTAGAAAACCGAGCAAATTTATTTTTCAACATAGTCCCCTCCTACACTTACACACTTAGTCCAGTGGTCGTGGAGCATAGGGATCTTAGACCTCCAGAAAGTGTCCACAGCAGGGGTGATTGATAAGCTAGTGGTCTAAGGTAGATGGAGATGAGTTAAACAGCTCTCGTTACATGCACATGTAGATCAACTCTTTGAGTGATTATGCAGAAAGTTTGAAGTTAATAACTCATCAGGGGTTATTGATAAGTTTGTGGCCTAAGGTAGAAGGAGATGAGTTATTAACTTCAAACTTTCCGCATAATCACTCAAAAAGTTGAACTGCATGTGCATGTAACGAGAGCTGTATAACTCATCTTCTTCTACCTTAGGCCACAAACTTATCAATCACCCCTCGTATGTACAAGTAGGGAGTGATCTTTTTTTAAATACAACATATTCATTGATTTGTGAGAATAAAATCAGGTCTATGAGGTGTTATGTAGTTAAACCATTTTTCCCAGTATGAATCAAGTTGTTCCAACTTATGATTAACAGATGCTGTTATCTTCTCCATTTTGTAAATGTCCATTGTAATTTCCATCCATGCGTTTAAGGTTGGGCATAAACATTTGTGATAAACATTTCCTAGTAAGAGTCTTTTTACCAGCCACCAGCAGTATATTCATTAAATATTTATCTCTTTTCAACCATTCTTGAGGTATATATCCAAAATATATGGTCTTACTTTATAAGGGTATTTCACATTTAAAGATGTCTTGTACGGCATTGTGTATCCCACTCCAATAGTCTTTGATAATGGGGCAATCCCAGAAAATATGGTAATGGTTTGCATTTTGATTTCTACAATTTCTTCAGCAAACCGGGAGGTTACTATCATAATGGAATTTCTGAGAGGGTGTAATAAAATATCTTATCAAGTTCTTCCATCTGAACTCCCTCCATTTCTGTGAACTGGTACACTTCCATTGATACCTCCATATTATTGCCCATTCTTCCTCAGATATAATTATCCCTCCTTCCTTCTCCCATTTTGTTTTAATGTATGAAGTCAAATGTGTTTTGCGATTTGACAAACCCTTATATACTCTTGAAATGATTCTGCTACCATTATCTGAATTGTATGCTTTTCGCAATCGCAAAGTTTTTTCCTTTCAGATGATGTCTTGCTCTCTGTCAGTTTCATTGCCACTTCATTATTTTTTCTAACATGTTCGTGGTTATTCACAGCGTGTACACTGCAGCTCTCAATAAAAAGCTCTTTAGCCTGTGACTTTACGGTTTCTGAAGCTTTGCAGAGAATCAAAGCTTTTTACAAATTTACATCTGGTTCTCTTGAGTCTTTCTCTTAGAGCATTATCCAGAATGCCGCCAACAATTCTGTCTTTAATGAGAAAGTCTGTCAGCCCTGCTAGCTTGCATGTTTTACTGTGGTTTCTTAACTCAGTAACAAATTGATCAATCGTTTGATTAGATCTCTGCTGGCAGGTAAAGAATTGGCACCGTTCATACGTCACATTGCACTTCGGTAAGCAAAATTCATCAAATTTGTCCATTATAGCTTTTAGATTCAAATTATCTCCATTTTCAAAAGTAAAATGTTTATATACCTCAATTGCGTCATCCTCTATTACGTGGAGTAGGGTCGCTGCTTTCGTTTTTTCTGATTTTTTTTATCTGCTTTGATCCCCGATAAATAAATTTCAAATCACTGTTTAAATCTTCTCCAATTTTCAGCTACATTTCCAGTCAGCTAAAGTGTTTTTGGAGGTTGCAACTCTTCCATTTGTAAAGCTGTTAGCAAGCACTAACAAGGTTTGCGGTCTTTTTTTCTCGATTATCTTCGCTTCTCCTGTGTTTAGCGAACGTATTATTCTTCCAGACCGACTTCTGACACCATGTTGTGTTCTTTATACATACTGTGGGTTACTAAGAACAAACCATATTCCGGAAGAATAGAACTAGAACTTTTATTTACAACAGCAACAACTACACGTGTCTTACAGCACCATACTTATAGATCATTCTGTCATTTCTGCGCATACTCTGAACTCTGACACGTGATATCACCACATCAAGAACTGAACGAAAGGTGCCTCAACAAACTAGGGTTCAATCCACACGCACAGTGAGATACACCGAGACGGACAAATTATTTGATCTTTCCTTGTCATGCCACTGTGCCTGAGGCCAGAAAGAATCCCACTGCTACTAGCAAACATTAAAAAAATCTGCAGTGTTTAACTTGTAGACACCTTACATGCTGCGAGCTCACAAAGAGTTAAACTGTTACTTGGAATTGTTCAGACTTTCATCTAATATCTTTACAAAATTTAATACACCACAACACAATGGTATTCACTGTTCTCAGATTCCTTAAACTCTATTGTTTTGAAGTCATTGATCCTAATTTCTCTCTTATAAAACATTACATGGTTTCATGATAAATTTTGTTTGATAACACTCCAGTACCACACCTTGAGATATTTTACAGTATTGCAGGGAGCTTGTAAATAGAAATTGTTATTACTTAGGTAAGAAAACTCATGTTCTTTTCTGTTATACATTGTCTGAAAGACTTATTTCCTGAATCCTGGTAAATTAGAAATTTACACCAATCTTCCTAAAAGGAAGTTTCAGTCAGATTTCCAGCTTATTTACTTGTTCCAGATGAGGAAAAGTGCAATGCCAGAAATTCCAGCTTTCAGCTTCCAGCTTCCACAGTCATACCTGTCTCCACCGTTGCATTCACTAGTGGTGTTCATGATGGACTGCTTGAGTGGAAAGGGTCATAATCAGAAGAGTGAAAGGAAAGAAAATCAGGATGAAGGGACCATGACAAGGAACGTCTGTGAGGGTCAACGTCTAAGTCAATAGATCTACCTGAAGTTTATTAGATTATATCAGGTTAGGCTATTGTCATGTTCACCCAGGTGCAGCAAAATCCCTTGCTCACAAGAAGCTCCCAGCATTAACAGTATACAAGGTAATAATTGAGGGTTCGGCATGGATATCGCTTCCAAGCTGTCTACGTGTCATGCAAGCCAGGGCAGTACAATATGGAGTGTAAGCTATTGTCCATGCAGTAGCTGCTCCCTCTCCAAGCATCTGATGAATCTAAAGGAGCAGCATTTTGGCACTAGAGGCATTGCAAGAGTTGCCAGTCAGTTTTGAACTCAGTGTAGGACTGCCTTAAGGGCTCCAGCTCTGGATTTTTCCTCAGGGTTTACTCCCAAAGTCTTCTCCATGAGTTAGTGTAGCCACAAGACAACGGAGATTTGAGATCAGAGTTTTCCTTCTCCTAGATAAGCTGACAACTGTGGCTGATGAGCCCCATCTGCCCGAACCAACTGGTTTAAAGTCACCAGTAACTCACCTTTTCCCCTTCTCTTGTCAGTAGAAATGCTTCTGCTGGGTTACTGGCTAAGCCACACATAAAGGCCAGGAGATGGTCTTGGTTGTCAGAGGCTATTTGAGATGCACAGCATTGGAAGTATTTAATAAGTAGTGGGAGTTTTTCCCTCTACCTTCCCTGGCTATGACAACCTTAAGGAACCACAGCAATAACAAATACAGCAATAAGTATGATAAACTCGGAAACAATGGGATGGTGTAAAGATTTCAGCGTAAAACTGAAGTAGCGACCAAACAATGAAGTGACAATAACAGAATAACCAAAGGAGAATCAGATTTAAGCGTATAGGAAAATGGCAGCACCACCAGGAAGGGTGTGTGAAAGAAGTGATTGTTTCAGATGTCAGATAGCAGTGCGGAATAAATTGTTTGTTTGTTTATTTATTTATTTATCAAGGTACTGCGCCCTGCCGGCACTTCAAGCTGCACTGCCCGGCAATTCTCCGATTTAATCTGAGCCTAATCACGGGGTAGTTTACAATGACCAATTAACCTACCAACTGGTATGCCTTTGGACTGTGGGAGGAAACAGAAACTGGTCAGAGTCCTAAATTATTCTTCAGGTGGTTCCACAATTGAACTCAGCAGACTGAGTGTTTCTCAAACAGTTCCTACTTAGATTAAAATAAAGCAGCCCTCATTTGTTTGTGTAGGCTTGCTTCTGCATGAGTGGCCTCTGCTATCAGTGGGCATTGCATGAATGAATGGAAACCATTACTGCGATGTGCTTGAAGAGACAGTGCAACATGTGCTAACTGATTATCACAATGCTTGTTTGGCCATTTCTCTCTGTTTGTGGGTCAGATGAACAGTCACCTTGGAGGAAAACTAACTGACTTTCCAATTCGCACAGTAGGAGCCTGATTTAAGTCGATGAACATTGTTGTCTAAAATTCAGTTGTGCGATGCAGGTAGAGTCATTTTATGTGATGTATTTTCTTTTGAATTTGATCAAACAACTGACTTCAAAACGTTCTGATAGTCGACTGTGATGACGCTGTTTGTAGGTAGACTGGCATGGAGCTGTTCAGTTTTTCACTGATTTATACAGGTTCTTTACAAATTGTTGTCATACTTCTCATCTGCCTCATCCCTATCAGCTTCCTGCTTTCATCTCTGCTAGGAGGAGAGTTTTATATTACATTTTCATTTTGAGTATATGTGGATTTCTAAATAATGTGCAGAATTCTCACAATTTCTGTAACCCTTTGCCCATGCAGTAGGCGCATGCTCTCCAAGCAGGAACGTTTTGCCTTATTTCTGTGCTTCTGCTTTTTCTCTGGATTTTAGCAAATTCCTGCTCATCTTTTTGTCACTGGGCAAAGAATAGATCATTTGCCCATTTTATATCTCACAAACATGAGAAAAATCTGCAGATGCTGGAAATCCAAAGCAGCACACACAAAATGCGGGAGGAACTCAGGAGGTCAGGAAGCAGCTATTGAAATGAATAAACAGTTGACGTTTAGGACCGAGATCCTTCTTCAGAACTGAAAAGGTGTAGGAGGAAGACACAAGGTGGGAGGAAGGATGGAGGAAAGCAAGGTAATAGGTGAAGCCAGGTGGGTGGGAAAGGTAAAGGGTTGTAAGGAAGGAGTCTGATAGGAGAGGAGAGTGGACTGCAAAAGAAAGGAAAGGAGGAGGTGAGAAAAGGTAAGATGGCAGAGTGGGGAATAGAAGGAGAGGGGAGGGAATTATTTTTTTGCCGGAAGGAGAAATGATATTCATGCTTTCAGGTTGGAGGCTATCCAGCTGGAAGACAAAGTGTTTCTCCTCCACCCTGAGGGCAGCCTCATCATGGCACAAGAGGAGGCCATGGATCAACTTGTCAGAATGGGAACGGGAATGGGAATTAAAATGTCTGGCCAACAGGAAGTTCCACTTTTGGCGGCTGGAGCAGAGGTGGCTGATGAAGCGGTCCACCGATATACGACGGATCTCATCAATGTCGAGGAGGCCACATCGGGAGCACCGGACACAGTAGACAGCCCCAGCAGATTTGCATGTGAAGTGTTGTCTCACCTGGAAGGACTGCTTCAGGCCCTGAATGAAGACGAGGGAGGAGGTGAAAGGGCAGGTGAAGCACTTAGGCCTCTTTCAGTACTTAGGCCTCAATTCCTTCAAATTGAGCAGAACAAGCAGTTCCTCCATATTGCTATTCACTGCAGTTTATTTAGTTGCTATTTGCAGCAGTTTACTAGTGACATTGAATGGAACCCCCATTCCCTGGGCAATGAAATGTAAAGATGGGAATGAACCAAAGTTTCTGAGCCTGTAGACTTTTGTCATTCATTTCTCTTAACAGCACTGGATAAACCACTTACTTTACCTTATAGCTCCATTTCCTTAGAACTTCAGCCCTAAGTCTTCATCTAGGAGTTCATATGACTGTGATTGTGTTGTAGTTTCTGTGTCCCATTGTTCCTTCACATTCTGGTCTAACCTAATTCAGTTTGTTCTAATGCAATAACAAAGCTGTGGGTGCAGTGAATTTAAAAACAATAACAGAAATTATCAGAAGTTCTTGGTAGTGTCAGTTAAAGGAGAAAAACATTAAGCTTTCATGCCAATGTTCTTTCATCAGAGCACTGCTTAATTAACCTGTTGTTCCTTTTGGAATTTATCCTGTTTACTAACCTAAAAATCAATGAGTTAGTTCAATTTTTTTCATCTCCCCAAAAATTTCCTGCTTAAGAACGCAGCCATATATTTTAAAAGTATTTGTCCATTCCAGACATTTAATTTCTCTTTATCCTCGTCCATCTCAAGTTTGTTGAAGTCAGTTGGGGCAATGATGCCCACAAGTTTATTGATATTGGTAACTCTTAGATAGGTGCATTGATGACAGAAAATTGGAGGACTAAATAGGAGGGAAGGGTTAGATTGATCTTCGAGTGGGTTAAAAGGTAAACAAGGGTCAATGGGCCAGTATTGTGCTGAAATGTTCTATGTTCTAAACCTTGCACTCTGTTAATAGTGGCTAAAGGTCAATTACTATTCCCTAGATCACTCCATATAAGCTTTGGGTGAGCAGTATCATGAGTAAATCCTTCTTTCCCATGGACTTAATTTACAAATTGTGCTTCTCTGGTGGGGAATATTTACTTTCTAGAGTTGTATGAAGTGTAGTTGGTTACATCTTAAAAACACAGTATATCAATCTCAGTGGTACAGGAGTCACATAAATCAGACAGCAGCAATTTGTAAGGCCGCACAGGAGCTGAGTGTCATTTATTTGGCTGGTGTTCCTGTCTAAGATGATAGAGCAATCTATGGAGGTGCCTCCAAAAACATCAGATGCAGCTGCAGTTAAACTTAGGTGTCAGTCACAGCCCATTAATAGCTCTCTCATCTCTGAGTCAAAATATTGAGGCATGGAACCCTAGGAACTACCAATGTATCTTATTTTAGTGCTCTTACTGATGGTGGGTTCTTCTTTTGAATGAGATGACAAACCAATTCCCTGAGTGTTGCCTCAAATTGGTGTAAAGCATCCCACAGTAGAAGGGGGAAAGTGTGCCCCTTGTCTGCATTTTTAGTTCATTTAACAAATAGTTGGATAACTTATTTCATCACACTCCGTGGGATATAGCTCTTCATAAACTAGGTGATTGTCAAAAATTGCGACAATGATTTCAAAGGTATGATCATTGGCTGAAAAATGCTTTTGGACATTATGAGGGACACTATGTAAATACTTCACCTAAACGTTAAAAAGACAGAGTACATAGCGTTCAACTGTGACGAAGGTACTCAGAAGACCGTAAGTACAAGACTTTCTTTTAACTTCTGGACTGCAGAAACTAATATTTATATTTTGTGTTGCATGGAAAATGAAATTATTTAGAACAAAATAAGGGTCACAAACCCTGGTGAATTTTGATCTTTGGCTCAAGAGTCCTCCACAGAAGGGTGTAATTTAATCCCTGGTAAATATCCTTGGCCAGCTCAGAAGATGATATAGTACCAGGACAAGCTGTATTCCAAGGTCAGCTGAAAAAAGAAAATTGATTTAGAAAATTGTCTACTAAGCTGCTTGTTTTTTGTAAGTGCTTGTTTGAGATGAAGTGTCCGCATAAAGAAACAACAGAAGACGTTTCAATGTGATCAATTGATTAATACAGAATTCAACACGTGGAACTCATTTCCACCAATGTCACACGGTGGATTAATACCTTTAGCACTCTTTGGATGTGCAGTGTATATGTATTAATCTCTTGTTGTCTGAACAGTGTGAATGCAGCCTCTTGATAAATTTGGCTTTCCTTACAAACTATTTAATCATTCTGCTGGATGGAGGGAAGGAAAGAGGACTCTTGCATTTATATAGCACTTTTTCATAACTCCAGGCAAATCAAATGCACTCTTCTTGGAAGTAAACTAGGAATAGAAACTAGGAAAGTTTTGCATAGTGTTGCTTTCATCTGGCAGTTGAAAAGCTTCAATTCTATATGATATTAGGAGAAGTAATAGGAAAGGCCATATGACTTGTCAAGACTAGTATGCAATTTTGGTGCAAAGTGTGTTTAAAAACTTGTTACTTAAACCATCAGTCCATGAGACATAAGAGCAGAATTAAACCATTCCATCATGGCTGGATTTATTATCCCTTTAACCTCATTCTCCTGCCAGATTCCCATAACCTTTGACACCCTTATTAATCAAAAACCTCTCAAGTCCCATTTTAAATACTGTATACCCAATGACTTAACCTCCACAGCCACCTGTGGCAATTAATTTCACAGAGTCATCACCCTCTGGGTAGATGAAATTCCTCCTTATTTCTGTTCTAAAGGGCCATCCTTGTATTCCAAGGCTGTGCCCTTTAACCTAGACCCCCCCCCCCCCCACTATAGGAAGCAGCCTTTCCATGTCCTCTCTATCTAGGCTTTTAATATTTGATAGGTTTGAATGAGATCCCATTCATTCTTCTGAACTCCAGCAAGTACAGGCCCAGACCCAACAAATGCTCTTCATATGTTAACCCTTTCATTCCTGGGATCATTCTCATAAACTTCCACTGGACCCTCTCCAATGCTTGTACATCCTTACCTATATAAGGGGCCTAAAACTGCTGACAGTACTCCAGATGCAATCTGATCAACACCTTATTAAGCCTCAGCCTTCTTCCAAGGCATGGTGTGGGAATGTTGATGTAATATTTGTCCAAATCATGTCTTACCAGATAAAACAGTTGCATATGCACTAACATTTTGGAGAGTTGTGGTTCCCAACCAACTTGAGGCCTTGGCTCCAAGTCTTCTTGTGAGTATATTCGGTCACAAGAGACAAACAGATTTCTGGTTTCTGGGTCTACAGATAATGAAGGACACAGTGCTAGGCTGAACTAGAACTGAGTTGAACTGATTATGCCTGAACTCTTCCAATTTTGTGTTTATCACTTTTTTTGTCATTTGTGTGATTTTTTTGTTGCAGTTTGGGCTGGGGGACATTGTTTGATCTTCCTCTTTGAACGGGTTCCATGGTTTACTTTGTTTCATTTCGTACATGTCTGTGGGAAGGTGAATCTCAGAGAAGAATACTGCATGCATACTTTGATAATAAATGTATTTTGAACTTGAACTTTGGTTGATGCATTCTGGAGTTCTAAACAGGCACATGAACAGGCAAGGAATGGATGTACAGTATAATGACCATGTACATGCAGTATAAATTAGTATAAGTTGTGTGATTAGCATGGACATTGTGGGTTGAAGGTCCTGTTCCTTTGCAGTTATAGAATCATGGAGTCATAGAAAGTACGGTATAGAAACAGGCCCTTTTGGCCCATCTGGTCCAAGCTGAATCATTTAAACTGCCTACTACCATCAAACTGCACTAGGACCCTAGCTCTCCGTATCCCAACCATCCATATACCTATCCAAACTTCACTTAAGTGCTGAAATTGAGCTTGCATGCACCACCTGCTTGGGCAGCTCATTCCACACTCTCATGAGTGAAGAAGTTTCCCCTCTTGTTTTCCTCTTGTTTTCACCTTTCACCCTTAACCCCTGGGCCCTGGTTGTCATCCCACCCATCCAACCTCAGTGGAAAAAGCCTGCTTGCATTTACCCTATCTATATCTCTCATAATTATATATACATCTATCAAATCTCCCCTCAATCTTCTATGTTCCAGGGAATAAAGTCCGAACCTATTCAGTCTTTCCCTTGTAACTCAGGTCTTCCAGACCCAGCAACACACTTGTAAATTTTCTCTGTACTCTTTCAATCTTATTTACATCTTTCCTGTAGGTAGGTGACCAAAACTGCACACCATGCTCCAAATTAGGCCTCACTAATCAGTTCTATCTGGTAATAGGGCATTTAAGAACAGTTGAAGGTGGTTTATATAAATCAAAAATATTTATAAACAGTCACTGATAATCAGTTAAAAATATTCAATAAGATAAAGAAAAATTTAAAGTAGCTAAATGTACCATTTTAATGGCCAATGACTGAGTAATAGGATAGCCACAGGCATATAAAATTGAGGCCCACTTGAAAAGTGTGTTCAAGCCCTCAGCTCAGTAAGTTGCAGCAAGCCCCTGGACTCAATGACACAGTGCATCCAAATATGTCTGCATCTTATTATCAACATGTTCCATGTTTCTGGGCTACAGAACAAAATTGTGGATGTCCAGGGAATGCTGATGGTTCACCATGGAACTTCAGAGCTAACTGTCATGTGATCTAACATTCAGCACTTTTTAAAATAACAAACATTCTGAAAAAATATAGGCAGGCTGCAAACTGCACCCGTTATTGCTCCAGCGCACCTCGAGTTACGATAGAGATCAGGTGGACTAGAGACTACCCTGAACTGTAAATAATGTTAAAGTAAAAAATAATGGTATTTTCATAATTTTCCCGATATCTAGATACCAAGTGCTTCCTGGTCACTGATGTGCTGTTGTAACATTGGAAACTTGAAATAATTTGTGCATGATAAACTCCTCCATACTCCTCCATATTAACGGTCTGATCATCTATTTTAGAGAAATAAAATCAGAAAATGAAATATTATTTCATTTTTTTCTCTCAGTGGAGTCAGCTTGGCCTGCTGAGCATTTCTAGCATTTTTAAAATTTCAGACTTCCACAATGTTTTTATTTGTTTTAGTAGGTTTTAGTGAGGTTGGTGAAAAATCAACCTGATAACTGGGGAGAACTCAAACACACTTCTTCTAGAAGAGTCATATTAATGAAAGGTTTCTCATTTCCTTTTCTTATTTGTTCATCCATCTCACTGGTGTTTGTGGGAGTGTGTGCAAATACACACTGCTGTAACTTTCTTTAATATGACTGTAACAACACTTCAAAATGTGTTTCCAAAAAGCTCCCAAGGATGTGAAATGTACAATAGAATGCACACTTCTCGATATGCATTTGCCTCAGTTCAGCAGGAATGGCACATGTTCATCAGTTTGTTGAATTCAATGAATACAAAATGATTTACCAAAGTATCAACCAGGTTTTTTCTTTTATTATCAGAGTCCTACAGTAGGTTATTTCCTGATGTTAAACCACAACAACATCTACAAGTCATCAGAGAACGACATTTCAACTAAAGCATCACTTTGTAACACCAGTAAGAAAGGTAACATTCCTGGTTTTCTAATAATGAGCGTGGAGGGGAATGATATGTGAAGCAAACTATGGTTTAATAACTTCTCCTACATTTCCTCAGCTGATGGATGCCCAACTCTTAAACTTCAAAGTCTTAACATTTTAATCGCTGTGGAATCAAGGAACTTGTTTGTAATTCTTGGGTGACGATCTGGCAAAGTGAGCAAGTAGATAAACATGAGAAGCAGGAAAAAAAACTACAAGCCTGTGTTCCTTTAGTGCCTTTTACATACTCTTAGCTTCCCAACCAGCTTTGCATCCAATGCAGTATTTCAAGTTTTAGATCATGGGCACTGTTAGCCACTGTTCAAGTTTAAATTTTTTGTCATTCAACCATACAAATATATACAGTGAAATGAAACATCATCCCTCCAGGGCCAATATGCAATACACAGTACATACAATACTGTCAGATATAGTTATGATCAAACACAATACAGTCATGAAAGACCTGTACAGAAAAGACTGTTTGCACCTGAACTGGAAGGGGACTAATATCCTAATGGGAAGGTTTGCTCATGCTGCAGGGTGTGGGGGTTTTAAACCAGAGTTGCAGGGGCATGGGAACCAGAGTGCCAGAATGCATAGTGGAGAGAGGTTGTGAAGACAGATGTTTGTTAAGGCCTCTGACAAAGACAGGAATCAAAAGGATGAGCATGGTACAACTAATGCCCTGAGCTGTGTATACTTCGATGCAAGAAGTATCATAGGACAGGCAGATGAGCTCAGGGCATGGATCAACACCTGGAATTGTGATATTGTAGCCATTCGTGAGTCTTGTTTGCTGAGGGGCAGAACTGGCAGCTCAATATTCTGGGGTCCCTTGTTGTAGACGCGGCAGAGCAGGAAGGATTAAAGGAGGAGGGGTGGAGTTACTAGTCAAGGAAAACGTCACGGCAGTGTTCAGTCAGGACAGACTGAAGAACTCATCTAGTGAGGATTTATGGGTGGAACTGAGTTATAAGAAAGGTGTAACCACATTAATGCACTATTTAGTGGACTACTCAACAGTCTGAGGGATTTAGAGGAACAAATTTGTAGACTGTTGTAAGCATAAGGTAGTGATTTTAACTTCCCATATATTCCAAATGACTGGATATATGAGTATTTGGATAGACTTGGACTGAATAAAGATAGACAGCATGACTATGTGTCTTAGGTTGTGTCTAACCAATCTTCTAGAGTTTTTCGAGAAAATTACCAGGAAAGTTGATGGAGGTAAGGCAGTGGATGTTGTCTACATTGAATTTAACAAGGCACTTGACAAGGTTC
Organism: Hemitrygon akajei; assembly: GCF_048418815.1. Lineage (NCBI taxonomy): Eukaryota > Metazoa > Chordata > Chondrichthyes > Myliobatiformes > Dasyatidae > Hemitrygon > Hemitrygon akajei. Next base: position 36,242,207 of record NC_133134.1, on the reverse strand, counting down.
CACATGGGAGGTTGGTCAAGAAGGTTCAGTCACTCAGCACTCAAGATGAGGTAGTAAATTGGACGAGACATTGGCTTTGTGGAAGAAGCCAGTGGTAGTAACTGTTGCCTCTCTCACTGGACGCCTGTGACTAGAGGTGTACTGCAGGGATCGGTGCTGGGCCCATTATTGTTTGTCATCTGTATCAATGATCAGGATGATAATGTGGTGAACTGGATCAGCAAATTTGTGGATGACACCAAGATAGGGGTGTAGTGGACAGCGAAGAAGACTATCATGGCTTGCAGCGGGATCTGGATTAAAATGGAAGAATGGCCTGAAAAATGGTGAAGGAGGAGCTTAGGAGGAGACAATGGTGCCTAATTGCAACTCCTTTGTTTCCATCTTTGGAAGTAGCTCTATTTCTGTCTTTAATATCTCTGATTTTTCCCTTTCAGGGTTCTTTTGAAGACCCTGACCTGGAGTTACATGCTGACTTTGGTTCTTTGTGGAAATGGGTGCCACTCTTGGGGTTTCATGACTGGCCGTTATTCGACGTGCCAAGGACGTGGCCTAAGAGCTTTGCTCGCCTTCGGGGATCTGAGATTTCGTGGCTCTGGAGACGGGCGGACCAAAGGTTGGTGTCTCTGCAGGAAACTGGTGTGTCTTGGGAGACAGAAGATCGAAAGCAGTGAGCTGGCTGCTGGCTGTGTGCCCAGAGACCCGAGTTCTTTGAGCACAGAGCTCGGGAAAAGAGACGCAACAGACTTTTAACATCGTAAATCAGCGGGTTGTTTGTTATCTTTCTGTGAAATGGAGATACCTGTTTCTCCCTTATTAGGGAGAGAGAGAGAGCCTGTGGTATGGGTGAATGAGTAATCTTTGGGGTACTGCAAGTCTGTGTCTTTGCTGCACACTTGAGTGTTTGGTGGTGGGTGCTGATGCTTTTTTTTGCTGGTGGGGAGGGGGGATCGTTGCTTTGCTGCTGCTTACGCACAGGAGGGGGAGCTGGGGGTCTTTGTGATTCTAACATTCATCTCATTCATTCTTTGCGGGCACTCCTCTGTTTCTGTGAATGGTTCCGATGAAAAAGTATCAACACTTCCTTCTGCAATACTGGACTTGTTAATAGTGAGGCCATAGTCAGTCTGTGTGGGAAGCAACATCTCCTGACCCATTACGCTGATCATTGGCGCTCCCCAAGGCTGTGTGCTCAGCCCGCTGCTGAGACATGACTGTGTCACAGGATCCAGCTCAAACCGTGTCATTAAGTTTGCAGATGACACAACAGTGGTTGGCCTTATCGAGAATGATGATGAGACGGAGTATAGAGAGGAAGTGGATTAGTGTGAGAAGAACAACCTAAGCCTGAGTGTGGAGAAGACAAAGGAAATCATTGTGAACTTCAGGAAGATGCAGACAAACCATCCCCCTTTGCAAATGCATGGCTCCTCCATAGAGAGAGTTAAGTGCATCAAGTTCCTGGGAATTCACATCGCGGATGACCTCACCTGGTCCTTTAATATCACCTCCCTGAACAAGAAGGCACAACAGTGCCTCTACTTCCTGAGAGGATTGAGGCAAGCAAGGCTCCCCACCCCCATATTAACTGTGTTTTACAGGAGCTCCATTGAGAGCATCGTACAAGTTGCATCTCCTTCTGGTATGGGAGCAGTCGAGCATCGGACCAGAAGTCTCTACAAAGGACTGTGAGAAAGCTGAGAGGATCACAGGGGTCTCCCTATCTTCCATCGGGGACATTTTATCAGGAGCGTTGCATATGCAGGGCCCTGAGTATTATTAAGGATTCCACCCAGCCATCCTGCATCCTCTTTGACTTTCTACCATCAGGCAGGAGACTATGATGCATAAAAACAGAACAATCAGGATGAGAGACAGTTTCATCCTCCAGGCTGTTAGGCTTTTGAACTCCCAGCTGCTTCATGTTCAAAGTGTCCCCAGTTAATCTGTTCCATACCTTACAATTTTTAATATTAATGCACTTTAGTTTGTTACTTATGTGTGATTCTTCGATAGATTTTATCCTTACCTTCATAAGTTATCATGTGTATTGTGTGCTATGTGCACTACTGTGTTTTACACCCTGGCTCGAAGAAGCGTTGTTTCATTTCCATATATATTGTATGGTTATATATGTTATATACAGTACATGTATATAGTTAAATGACAATAAACTTGACTTGAATGGTAGGGCACCAAAGAGTGCATTAGAACAAATGGATCTGGAAATACAGGTCCATAATTCATAGTAAGTGGCATCACAGGTTGATATGGTTTTAAAGAAAGCTTTTGGCACATTGGCCTTCATAAATCAAAGTACTGAATACAGTGGATGGGATGTTATGTTGAAGTTGTGTAAGACATTGGTGAGGCCTAACATTAAGCATTGTATGCAGTTTTGGTCGCCTACTCACAGGAAAGATGTCAGAAAGGTTGAATGAACACACAGAATATTCGCAAGGATGTTGCTGGGTCTGGAGGACTTGAGTTATATGGAAAGAATGAACAGGTTTGGACTTTATTCCTTGGAATGTAGAAGACTGAGAGGAAATTTGATGGAGGTATAAACAATTGTGAGGGGTACTGACAGGATAAATGCAAGTAGATTTTTCCATTAAGGTTGAATGGGACTACAACCTCAGTTAAGGGTTAAGGATAAAAAGTGAAAACTTTAAAAGGAAGTTGAGGGAAACTTCACTCAGAAGGTTGTGAGAGTGTGGAATGAGCTGCTAGTACAAGTAATGCATGAGAACTCAATTTCAACGTTAGAGCGAAGTTTGAATATGTACATGGATGGTTATGGTCCTGTGCAGGTTGATGAGAGTAGGCAGATTAAATGGTTCAGCATGGACTAGATGGGCCAGAGACTTGTTTCCTTGCTGTGCTTTTCTATGACTCTATGACTGTAAAATAATATTAACATAATAATATTAGCACTAGTCCTTGAGTGGCATGGCCTGAAGATTGATGGTGCATAGGATGTTGACCTAGAGCCACGTTTCTATAAGAATAGCACACAGCAGTTCCTCATCTCACATTGGGTCAGTTGCAGATGAAGTTAATCAGGGATTGTTTTTCTGGAAACAAAACAGAAGAGTAGTATTAATGAGAAAGCCAGCTTGTAGGGGTTAGCCTTTTAACCTAGCACAGATTTCAGCATGCTTTCTCACACCACTTCCATTGCCACATCCCTGGGTGGCTGTAACAGGCGACACAGTGATATGAGGGCTTGGAGGGCATTGTCCTTGCAATAACCCGAGGCTATGCATCTCCTCTGCTGTCGGTCTTGCCAACGAACCAGACTTACAGTATTTTTTATTATTAATGTCCACCAGGGTCTTGCGATCATCGGGAAAACATGTAAGACAAAATTTTGCACCATTTGTCTGGCTTGTTTTCATGTAGGAGAAACAGGAGTTAATTTTTCTAACTTTCAAATGCTTCTGAAACCTCAATTCTATAACTCTGTTCTTGTCCATTCTGCGGACTTTTCAATTTACTCACATGGAGGCTTGGTGCTCATTTTCTTGTCCTCTACCATTGAATGAGCCTGAAACAATTCTTCAAGTTAAAGGCAAGAACAACGTGTTGAATTGCACCTGTAAGCAGAAAATACCCCAGGTTACTTCACAGGAGTGTTATCAATAAATTTCAACAGCAAACCACATGAGAAGATTTTAAGGGAGATGGCCAGCAGTTTGGTTGAAGTAAAATGTATTAAGAGGTCTCTTAAAGAGAAAGAGAAGGCTGGAAATGCAGAGAGGACTTGAAACAGCTGATAGACACAACCCACCCCCTTTTAGGTTAGCAGGCAATTGTTGTGTGGGGATCTTCAATTCAATGCTTGTTCACAATGTCCCAGCCACAGTGTGGTTACATCCTCTTGGAGCCTCAATTCACTATAACCCTATCCTTTTATTCAGACTTGCAGTCTTTCCTGCTCGAACTTATAACAGGTAACTTTTGAGAACTTTGATCGTATGCATCGCTTGTAGCTCAATGGATAATGGGCTTCCTTCAAAGCTGAAGGTTGCAGGTTCAAATCCTGGTGCAGAAAATGAGGTGCAAAATCTATGCTAACCCTCCATTCTGGTGTTGATGGTTTGATGTATTATTAGAACTGCTGTATTTCAGATTCAATGACTGATTCAGGCTCACCTCTGAATAAAAGAGATCAAATAATGAGATTATTAAAAACACAGGTACTGCAAGACATTTACACAGGTACTGCAAGACATTTCACAACATATGCCAGTAGTAGTAAACCCGATTCTGATTTTGATAGGCCTCAGTTGAGGTAGCATTTCTGGCCATCACGTTATAGAACATATAATCACAAGAGAAATGGAGCCGAACAAATTTACTGCACAAAGTTGTCTCCAGGTGTAGTGAGTTTTAGTTATGAGGAAAGAATAGATGATCTGGTGAAAATTAGTTACATTGTTTAAAACCAGGGTGGTTGCCAAATAGGATGATGAATAGCAAATCATTTCTCTAGGCCCATGTCTGGAGGACACAATTGGAAGAAGGATCCTCAATAAATCCAAAAGGGCAGTGGGTGGGGGGGGGGGGGTCTACAAATCACTGTAAGTGAGGTTGATGGAGGTACACATTCTTACCACATTTAAGAAGTACAAGGGTGAACATTTGATGATCCAAAGACCTTACATTTTCAGAAAGGTAGCTGGTAGGTTGCATTTCCTTGTTTGCCTCCTTTATTGGCTGGCAAGGACACAATGGAATGAATGGCCTTCTCCTAATTTGCAATGGCCAATAATAAGATCCTGATCACAAGCAATACTTCAGTGTATTTGGCAGTACTTGGTGTCACTTAAGTGCGGCTATTTCTCTGAAACATCTGCAATTAAGAAATACTCTCAGAATCCAGGCAGATGTCGGCACACACTCCTGCCAACTTACAGAAGCAGACACCTCTTAGAGGCATCTGACCTTCAAGAAGACAAAGTGAATGTGTTCACAAGAGGGTCATTCAGACAATTGGCAGTGGATCAGCAATAATGTGACTTTGAACAGGGAGAACGTTCAATAAGCCTCAAAAGAAATCATAATGTAAAAAAGCACTTCAAAAATATCCAACTCAGAGAGGTTTAGAATAGTCAAATAGGGAGCAATAGCTTACAGGAAGGTAACATCAAGTTTCTTAGCAACCTTCTTGTTGTTATTCACTGGAGAGGATCATTGTTGTAGCTGTAGCTTTTCTTGGTGATTTCACTTTTTTAAATTTTAGGTCTTAGAAATTAAATGTGTGGTGCCATGTAATTCATTCCTCTTGCTTTGTCAGTAATTTAAACATTGCAAGTCTCAAGGCTTCAGTCCTCATTCACCTTTACACTATGAGTCATTCCACTGTTTCCAAAAATAGTTTTAATTCTTTTCTTGCCTCTTTTGCACTACCTGCTCTTCACTTGCTGAGGGGATTAACTGCTTGTAAACATTTAAAAAAAAATGTAATCACAAAATGTGGGTGCTAAAGATGATGCAGTGGAGCTGCTGTCTCATAGCTCTGGGTCACTTCTTCAGGTTCAAGGTCCCGACTTTGGGTAGTTTCTGTGTGGAGTTTGCTCTTTCTTCCTAGGGCTGTGCTCCTTTCCTCTGGGTGCCCTGGTTTCCTTCCACATCCCAGAAGTATGTGGGTTGGTAGGTTAATTAGCCACAGTAAGTTGCCCCAATGCAAGGACGAGTGGTAGCATCTGCAAGGAGCCAATTAGGAATGTTGGGGAGACTAAGATGGGATACCAGCACATTGGTTGGTGCAGGCTAAGTGGGCTGAAGGACCTTTCCTGTACTATATGACTATGGTTCTATGACAAGGTCAATCATTTTTTTTGTATTCCATTGCCCTTAAACTGAAAGCTATGTCCTGTTTGCTATGAGTCTGAAGTCACAGATGTTTTAGTAAGAAAACTAAACAGTTAGGGGACAGTGTTGATCATCATGAATGTTTAAAGCAATCTGTGTGTTCCATGGTCATTGTTACTAGAATAAGCTTTCCTCATTTTATCTTTAGAGATACAACATAGTAACAGATCCTTCTGGCCCAATGAACCCATGCTGCCTAACTACACCAATGAGACCAATTAACCTATTAATCAATATGTCTTGGAGATGTGGGAGGAAACAGAAGAAAACTCACATAGTCACGGTGCAAACAACAGTGGAATTGAACCCAGGTTGCTGGCACTGTGATAGGTTATGCTAATTACTATGCTCCCTTGCCATCCTTCCAGTGGTTGACAGGGCATTTCTACAATAGTATGACACCATGTGCTTTGTTTATGTTTTATATGCCCAGGTACCACAATGGGATTTGTCTCTATAGACCAAGGCCTTTGAAGGACCTGCCCATTGACCATTTTACCACTGTTGCCTACACCACTGGCTCTCAGAATATTTCTCTAACAATCTGCCACTATATGTCATCTTTACCCATTTAAAGATTTCACCAAAAGTAGACTGGTAAGTTATTTTCATGTTTTAATCAAACTAGTAGCTTTCAAAATTTATATGTCTCATTGGACTTTATCTCAGCTGATGTTGAAGTTAGTTACTTTTGCTCTTCCATATGTTATGACTATTTACTCAGAATGCTATTTTTGCTTTCTTGAGTTTGGTGAGAAGGTGAAGTGGATGAGGATAGCATGAACCATATCATGAGGTTAGTCGATAGGCTGATGTACTACCACTGATGTTGCTTTAGTCTTCCTTTAATAAGTCTTATACTTGACTACAGTTGTGGATTCAGCTCTTGACAGATCCATTGTGAGATCAATAGAGTTTCTTTGGGACATAGATAGTTCTTAGAGCAGAGTGATCTGGAGATGCCCATCCCTGCCATTGACTTGTGGAGAGCTCCTCTTTCTTATGCCGTGTCTTGGTTTTACTCATCCCATGTTGTCACATAATCTCTTCACCCGGGCGCCATGGTAGAATAGCATTTAGCAGGACACTATTACAGCTTGTGGCGTCAGAGGTCGGAGTTCAAATCTGGTGCCATGTGGAAGGAGTCTGTACATCCTCCTATTGAATGTGTGGGTTCTTTTCCCAGGTGCTTTGATTTCCTCCCAAAGACGTGTCATTGTAAATTGTCCTGTGATTGTCGGGGGTTGCTGAAGCATCACAGCTTGAAGGGTCAGAAGGATCTACTCTGTGTTGTATCACCAAATAAATTTGAATCATTAATTGGGTGCCAGTATAGCCAGCAGCACTAACCATGGAATAGTCTCTACTGATTTTCATTGGACCAGACCAAGTAAACCTGGGTCGACAGCAGCTTGGGGTTCATATAGCATAAAATTGGTTAATTAGTATATTATTGTCACATGTGTTACAGTTATAGGGAAAGTGCAGTGCAAATTGACAATAAGGTGTGTGGTCATAATGAAGTAATTGAGGTCAAGAGTCTATCTTATCATATTAAGGAACCGTTCGATAGTCTTATAACAGCAGGATAAAGCCTGGTAGTACATGCTTTTAGGTATTTGTATTTAGTGCCTGATTGGAGAGGAGTGTGTGGGAGGAGAAGGGAGAAGACTGGAGTGGGTAGTGACATGGATTATGCTGGCTACTTTACTGAGGCAGTGAGAAATGCAGACAGAGTCCTTGGAGAGGAGGCTGGTGTCTGTGATGAGCTGAGCCTTATCCACAATTCTCTGCAGTTTCTTGTGTTCTTGGGCAGAACAGTTGTCGTTCCAAGCTGCAAAGCCTCTGGATAGGATGCATCAATAAAAATTGGTGAGGCCCAAATGGGGCATGCTAAATGTTTTGGCTTCCTGAGGAAGAAGAGGCAATAGTGAGCTTTATTGGTTGTGGCGATCATGTGGTTGGATCAGGACAGGCTATTAGTGATGTTAACTTATAGGAACTTAATGCTCTCAACCCTCTCGACCTCAGTAAACAGGAGTACGCGCATCATCCTCCTTCCTGAAGTCAATGACTAGCTCCTTTGTTTTGCTGACACTGAGGGAAATGTTGTCATGACCCATATCTCTAGCTTTCTATCTCCTTCCTATATTCCAACTCATCATAATTTGAGATTGGTCCTGCTGAAGGGTTTTGGTCCGAAATGTCGACTGTACATTTTTCCATAGATGCTGCCTGGCCTGCTGAGTTCCTGCAGCATTTTGTGTATGTTGCTTGGATTTCCAGCATCTGCAGATTTTTTCTTGTTTGAGGTTTGGCCTGCTGTGGTGGTATCATCTGCAAAGTGCAGATAGAGCTACAGCAGGATCTGGCCACGTAGTCATGAGTGTACAGGGAATAGAGTTGGCGGCTGAGGAAACAACATTTTGGGACTTTATTGTTGAGGATAATCATGGCGGAGGTGTAGTCACCTATCCTTACGGATGCAGTCTGTTAGTCAGGAAATCAAGGATCCAGTTGCAACAGATGTTGAGTCCCAGGTCCAGGAGTTTGAAGATGAGTTTGCTTGGAATTATAGTAATGAAGATGAATCTGTAGTCAATAAACAATAGTTTAATGTACTGCAGGCTTCTTTACCATCCGGATGCTCCAGAGGTGAGTGTAGGACCAGGGACCTACGTAGACCTGCCATAGACCTGTTTCAGTGCTAGGTGAAATTTAGTGAGTCAAGGTTGCCTGGGAGGCTAAAGTTCATGTGTGACATGACCAGCCTCTCAAAGCACTTAATGGTGGCGGACATCAGAGCCACTGGGCAGTAGTCATTAAGGCATATTATTATGTGTTTTTCTAAAGTACTACTATGTACCTCATACGTGTACCTGACCCACCACAGTGATCTCCTCTGCTAACCAGTATCATTATTTATTCTGTTAAGCCTTCCAGTTATCACTAAGCAACAAGGTACTATTGACTTATTCCACTTGGCGCTGACTGAATTTCTTTAAGTATATTTAAGTCCTATCAATCAGAACGTCCTGTCAGTGGTTGAGTTGGGGCTGTAATACCTATTTGGATGCTTTAGTTATTTTAGGCCTCTCTTTCTTTTGGTTTCAATCAGAGGATAGCAGATATCTGAAAGTCCCCACTTGCCTACTCGTGATAGCCCAATTGAATCCTTTAAATCTGTTAGGAGCTTTCCATCAAATAACACCCACCTGGCTCCCAGTAGGACATGTGTGGTCCTATATTGCTATTTGGTGGGGGAATAGAGGAGTTTTCCTCAGTGTCCTGGCCAGTTTCTCGAACATAGTGGTTCCCAAAATAGGTGATGTCACCCCCCCCCCCACCCACTGTTCTCTCAGACTTTGCTTGAAGTGTGGTATAACTGTTGAAAAGTAATGTGACGCTTCTGTATTTGGTATATCATGAGAAATCTGAAGAAATCGTGTTATTTCCTGGCCCAGCCCACACATTACTGCTGTCTACTACATTTAGCTAGTTAGCTAGTACAATTCCTCAACTCAAATCACACAGTGATGCAATCCCTATGAATTAGGGTAATGGCGTTCAATGAAGTAAAGTTCAGAATCTGCACTTCTGAATGGTCTTGATCACATTTCTCTAGCCCACGGTCCAACCCAGATATAGTATCTGCCCCACTTTAAGTGCTTTCAGGCAGGAAGACAGGTTTTGCCTGAGCTATGATGACATTATAACTTTCCCCTTTATTGATCACAGTGCCTGAGGTTGACTTAAACAACAGGCAATTGACCGTGGTTGTCAATCCATAATGAAAATGAGAAAATGAATTTGATCTGAAGCCAAGGTTCAAAAAATCATAGCAAGCTTTTTGGTTGCAAAAAGAAATCTCTGAGCACTATCCTGCTCTGTGGGAAATGGTCGAGATCTTCTTTATTGCCTTTCCAACATCATATCTAGTGAAGCGTGGTTTCAGTGCAGACACCCAATGTCTTTGAAAGCAACAAAACAGACAGTAAATTACTGAACACGAGGATCCAAGACTCCTGAGTGACACTCAGCCTGATGTTCAGAAGCTGATATCACTGCACCAAGCCCATCCATCTGACTGAAAGATGAGAAAAGCAATCAGGTAGTGAATAGTTGAACCAGTAATGTGCGCTCTAAAATTGTTGATGGAAATTGTGTTTACAGTAATTAAAAGTATTTGTAGCACTGAAAATTTGAATAATTTTTGCAATTATTTGTCTCTGCTTTGAACTTGCAGTTCATCTTTTCTTTCATTGTGCATCATTAATCAAAATTCTTTATAGTTTTTATGTAACTGTCTGGAAAGGGGGAGGGAGGCACTGGAGACTTGGTCTGGGAGCCAAAAAAGTTTTGGAACTGCCACTCGAACAATACCTCTAAACAAATTATTAGGTCATTGTCACATTGCTGTTGTGATATCTTAAAGAATGCAAATTGTCTATTGCAATTGCTACATACGAGTGTTGATTTTATCTCTGAATCACTTTCAGACAGCTTGAGGTTCTGCATAAAATGTTATATAAATACACACCTTTTGTTATATAAAGGGTCAGGGAGCATGGGTGGTTCAGAATCAAATCAAAATCAGTCAGGTTTGTTGCACAGAGTTGACATATAGTTCAGACATGAGTTGATGGAATGGCTAAATAGACTAGAGAGCCTCTTGCAGGAGCTCAGTCTATCAACATCAAAATCTTTAATAGATAAAAGCTGAAGTCCATTAACAGAAGCAGAATATGGTTCATTATTGTAACCACACATCTCCTGTCTTTCAACTGATTACAAATCCATCTCCCAGGGCTGCCACAATTTCACTCTGATATGTTTTTCTTATTCTCTCTTATGTACAATTAATAAACATGTGGTTTTGTTAGACAATGTCTATAGACCATACCGGACACATTCAAATGTTGTAAATCTGATGCTGTAGACCTGCCATAGCAGTTTCAGATTGTTTTTAAAGAAGGAATAATGACAATTCTCAGACGAGCAGAGAAATGAGTCAACTTTCACTACTTGGCCACCAGTTAACCATTAATTTCAATCTGTATTGAAGAAGAAGGTATATGTTTGAGGCTGTGGCCTCATTAGGATTTGGTCAATCAGCCACACACCAGTAAATAATTAGTAGCTAGCAGCTTGCTGGATTCAGACCTTCTGGCAGTGACCAAGACAAGAGAAATAATAAAGAAAAAAGAGAAGTTGTTATTATCATTTAGGGTAGTTTTTTTCCACTGTGGAATTAATCCATCACCAGGTGTAAAAGATGACTGTTACATAAACGGTAATTGCACAGGGGAAAAGGAACAAGATTAAGTTGTAAAGTCAGTTCCCACAATTAAATGATGAAGGATCTTGCATTATCCTTGGTTCACACACACTATCACTGTTTTGCTTTCAGAGCAATTGCAACAGCTTTGTGCCTTTCCCTGTTGCAATTAAGCAGATTATTCCATCTGTCATAATATTGTCTGAGATTGACATCCATCAAGATCTGGTCTGATTGCACACATTGTTGATGACAAACTTATTGTCATTGTTTAAGCTGTTCAGCCTAAGCATACAAATCAAAACAAAATGATATTTCTAATGTGGCTTTCACATCTGTCAAAGAAGCATTACTTGAACTATGGATACTATTGGACATCAATAATTGTTTCTGCTATTCTCAATTGAAACAGTTTTATGGGATCACTTTTCCAGATGATATCTGAATCTTACATCTTCTTTCTGACAGTGCATAACTCTCTAAATCCTCTAATGGATCAGCAGGCGTAGGCAGTTGTGCTCAATTTTTTGAGTGGAACTTGAACCTATGGCCTTCTGACTCAGAGGCAAGTGTAGCTACAGCGACAGGGACTGTTTTCTTTCTAAGAGAATCATGGACCATTAGAATAAATCACTGGCTGGTGTAGCAATGCCAGTTTTCTACTTGCCTTCAATAAGGAGCTGTGTTCCTAATTGGGGTGGAGGGCCCATCAAATAGCATTTTTATTAACACGTGGTTTAAGTGATCTCCTGGACTATTTTTGATCAACTGAGGAGATGATCAAAACTGAGGAAAAGAAACAGAATAGAGTTCTTTTACTTTTGACTTAAGTAAAAACAGAAAAGAATTTTCCTTATGTTTTTACAGCAACTATGGACAGGTATAAAGAGTCGATGTTTTGGGCAGAGACCCTTCAAGAGGACTGGAGAGGAAGGGAAAAAATCCAGGATAAGTAGAGGAGGGGAAGGGGAAGAGTACTAGCTGGAAGTTGATACGTGAAACCAGGTGGATGGGGGATGGTGGGGGTTTAAAATGAGAAGCTGGAAGGTGATGGAAAAGGCAGATGGCTGAAGGTGAAGGGATCACATAGGCGAGGAGAATGGACCATGAAAGAAAGGGAAGGAGGATGGACAACCAGAAGGAGGTGATAAGCAGGTGAGGAGAAGAGAAGGGATAAGAAGAGTAAAGGGTAAGAGAGGAGCCAGAATGTGAAATAGCAAAGGGAAAAAGGGGAAGAGGGAGAAATCAATGTTTGTACCATAAGGTTGGAAGCAATGCAAAAAATGAGTTGTATTTTGGATACCTGACACCTGTCCTCATCTGGGTTTACAATTGATGAGAAAGCCTATCACAAAAATAGCTGAGAAACAGAATGCTTAAGTATTAAGTACTTGAAGATTATTAATTGCTTTCATCAAAATATTAAGACCATAAGAGATAGGTGCAGAATTAGGCCACTTGGCCCATTGAGTCTGCTCCACCGTTCCATCATGGCTGATTTATTATCTCTCCCAACCCCATTCTCTGTTCTAAATGGATGTCCCTCTATTCTGAGGCTGTGCCCTTTGGTCCTAGACTCATCCGTGAGAGGAAACATCCTTTTCACATCCACTCTATCAATAGAGGCCTTTCAATATTTAATAGGTTTCAATAGAACCCCACTTCTAAATTCCAGTGAGTACAGGCCCAGAGCCATCAAACACTCCTCATATGTTAACCTTTTCATTCTCAGAATCATTCTCGTGAACTTTCTCTGGACCCTCTCCAATGCCAACATATCCTTTCTAAGATATGGAGCCCAAATCTGTACTCAATACTGCAGGTGTGGTCTGACCAATACCTTATAAAGCCTCAGCTTCACAGCCTTGCTCTTATATTCTAGTCCTCTCTAGCATACTAGCATTGTATTTGCCTTCCTTACCACTGACTCAACCTGCAAATTAACCTTTATGGAATCCTGCACAAGATTGCCCACATCACTTTGCAGCTCCGATTTTTGAATTTTCTCACCATTAAGAAAATAGTCTACTCCTTTATTCTTTCTACCAAAGAGCTGGGCCATTCACTTCCCTATAATCTATCTGCCACTTTTTTTGCCCATTCTCCCAATCTGTCCTTCTGCAGACTCCCTACTTCCTCAGCACTACTGTCCCTCCACCTACTTTTGTATTGTTTACAAACTTGACCACAAAGCTATCAATTTTGTCACCCAAATTGTTGACATATAATGTAAAAAGAAGTGGCCCCAGTACCAACCCCTGTCACTGGCAGCTAACCAGAATAGGCACCCTTTATCCTGACTCGTTGCCTCCTGACAGTTAGCCAATCTTCTGCCCCTGCTGTTACCTTTCCTGTAACATCATGGGCTCTTATTTAGTTAAGCAGCCTCATATGAGGCACCCTGTCAAAGGCCTTCTGAAAATCCAAGTAAACAACACCCACTAATTCTCCTTTATCTATCCTGCCTGTTACTTCCTCAGAAATTTCCCCAATAGTTTTCTCCTTAAGGAAACTATGCTGACTTTAGCCTACTTTATCCTGTGGCTTAACATGCTCTGAATCCTCAATAATAGATTCCAACATTGTCCTATTCACTGAAGCAAAGATAGCTGGCCTATAATATCCCTTCTTGTGCCTCCCTCCCTTCTTAAAGAGTCGAGTGACACTTGCAGTTTTCCAGTCCTCCAAAACCATTCCAGAATCTAGAGATTCATGTAAGATCATTACCTATTGTGTCCACATTCAGCGAACTCCTTCAGAATCCTGGGATCTCTTGTCCACAGGACCTACCTACTTTCAGACCTTTCAGCTTCCCAAGCACCTTCTTCTTGGTAATAGGAACTACGTTTACTTCTGCTCTCTGACTCTCTTGAATTTCAGGCATTCTGTTAATGTCTTCCACAGTGAAGATTGATGCAAAATACTTAATAGGTTTGTCAGCAGTTCTTTCTCCCCCATTACCACTTCTAGAGTGCATTTTCCAGCAGGCCATTATCCACACTCACCTCTTTTACTTTTTATATATCTGAAAAAACTTTTAGTATCCTCTTGAATATTTTTTCTAGCTTACCTTCATATTTCATCTTTTCTCTCCTTATGTTTTTTTTAGTTGCCCTCTGCTGGTTTTTAAAAGCTTCCTAATCCTCTAACTTCCCACTAATTTTTGCTTTATTAATATGCCCTCTCTCTTGCTTTTATGCTGTCTTTAACTTCCCTTGTAACTCATTATTGCCTCATCCTTCTTTTAGAATACTTCTTAATTTTTGGGATGTATCGATCCTGTGCCTTCTGAATTTCCCCCGGAAACTCCAGCCATTGCTGTTGTGCCATCATCCCTGCCATTGTCCTCTTTGGCCATCTCCTCACTCTTGTCTCTGTAATTCTCTTTAATCCACTGTAATACTGATACATATAACTTTATCTTCTCCCTCTCAAAATGCAACTTCCATAAAGGATAAATTTTATGATCACTGCCTCCCAAGTGTTCCTTTACCTTACGCTCTCTAATCAAATCTGGTTCAGTAAGCAACACCCAGTTTAGATCCGCCTTTCCCCTAGTGGGCTCAATCACAGGCTGCTCTAAAAAGCCAGTTCATAGGCATTCTACAAATTTCTTCTCTTAGGATCCAGCACCAACCCAATTTTCCCAATCTACCTGCATATTGAAATTGTAACATCGCTGTTATTACATACCTTTTCTATTTCCCATTGAAATTTATGTCCCACATCTTGGCTACTGTCCAGTGGCCTGTATATGATTCCCAACAGAGTCATTTTATCCATTTAATCTTTTCACTCTACCCACAGGGATTTTATATCTTCTGATCCTATGTCACCTCTTTCTAAGGATTTGGTTTAATTTTTTACCAACAGAGCCACCGAACTCCCTAATCTGTGCTAAGATTTCTGACTAAGCAACCAGCCTTAAGAAACCACTTAAAATCATTTGGAAAACAGGTTTTATTTCCTAATGATTCAGACTCCATGAGAATATTTGGACATATACACTGGGATTTCTTTGATAAACTTGCTTTATTATAATAGCCCATTACAATATTTCCTGAGAGAATACACATCCTTTCACATTCTTTCCTTAGAGGGAGGTTGCACCATTGTAAGAGGTTATTGATCAATCCACTTCATTTCAGGCCAGTCCTCATGAATACCATTTCAGTTGTCCATGTCACAAGGATCCTCATGTACAGTAGCTCTGGGGAGAACCATTTCAACACAATGGGTGCACTCAATCAATATAAAGACTGTACACTCTTCAGGGTTGAGACTACTCAATAATATTAATACTGATGAGTTTGCTCAGCTACTAGCATTATATTGGACTTTTCTTGTAATGTGTGAAGCTGCTGCTTTAATACATTTTATGGTAGGGAAGAAGGCCTTGTGGACTTCATAGTGTTCCTCCTACTCTCTGTAGTGCCATGTCTCGGATGCTATATTTTTTAAGTAATTGAAGAAGAAAGAGCATTCAAGGGAAAATGAGAGAAACTACAAGACATACAAACTGCTGAACATCAAATCTGAGAGAGGTTCAAGTCAATCTTGTCCATGTAAATCTGCCCAATTACAGATGTAAAGCCTCTTTCAATTATATATGGATGGGAAGCACCTTTGTAAATATAAAGGTCAGTCAATTACATCCACATACAACTTCCATATACTGTATATGGGCATGGAAACCTTATGCACTTGTAGGTACAAAGCTTTCTGAATAGTGTAAATCTTCTTTCCTAATGCACTTAATCCTTTGTCTACTCTAATATGAAAAAACATTCTGAAATATCAATACATGTATAGCAATGACATTGAAAACTGAGGTGCAGTACTCATTCCATATTCTTGCTATTCCTGATTTTAACTCATTCGCCTCAATTATCAATTCCATTGTTAGAATTCAGCCGGTGTTTTTCATTACCATTGTGGTGACAGTCTCCATTAAAAGCTGTAATGTGCCAATTATTAACTAATATGTGCAGGTCTTAAACTTTGCAAATGGCTATTTGCAGTACATTTGTTGCAGTTTCATTAACATTAAAATGTAGACAAAGTAGCTAATAACTGCTGCTTTAATTCCTTAGAACATAATGAAGCATGACTTACAATGCATTCTGTTGAAGTAGTCAAGTAGTCTGCCAATAAAGCTTATTTTAATGATAAAGTGATATGTACTATTATAATTCTGGCTGTGTTATGCAGGGAACAACAGGGGCAGGTGCCCAGCTTTTCTGAGAGAGAAAGCAAGGGACATTCTTCATGTTCAATATTTCTCTGTTGAGAGGATAGTCTAAATGTTTGACAGCAAAGAGCCAACATTTTAAGCTTAATCATAAAATGTAGCTTAAATACACTCAGTAGCCACTTTATTAGGCACACCCTCTCATTAATACAAATATATAATCTCCCAATCACATGGCAGCTTACAGAGTATGATCTGAAAAGTAAAAAGACAGCTAGTGAGTGGCAGACTGGTTCAAGCTGACAGGAAGGTGTTAGTAACTCAAATAACCACATATTACAACAGTGGTGTGCAGAAGAGTATCTTTGAATGCAAAACACTTTGAGCATTGAAGTGGATGGAATGCTGCAGCAGAAGACCATGAACATAAATTCAGTGGCCACTTTATTAGATACAGAACATACCTAATAATGTGGCCACTGAATATTAATAATGCAATATTTAAAGATGTAAGCTTAAACGGCAATGTTTCTGATACTGTACATCATACATTTTAAATGTCACTGTGTATAGCAACATTTCCAAAAATGTTTAAAGGTGCCTCTGTATTAATATAGCATAAGGTTGAGTAGCAAAGCATGATGGTCAATTAAGATTAAAAAGAATATTGTTGGTGATAAAAATGTGCTAAATCTGGAATCAGCTTGAACACTGCAGGCTTGAAAGGCAGGATATCAGGTAGTGAATGAACTTCAGCAGTGTGATGTTTGAAACAGACAGATAATCTGGCAATGGAACATTAATTAAATTTGCAAGAAAAGTATTAAAATGGTATAGTTGTTGAAATTGGGAGCATAGGGCAGAATATTGATTAAGTGACATAGATGAGAGCATTCTAACTAGTTGCGTTAGAGCCTGGTATACAGTCTACGATGCACAGGATCCCAAGAGGCTGCAGAGGGTTGTAGACTCAGCCATTTCCATTGTGGGCACAACCCATCCTACAACCAAGGACACCTTGAAAATGCAACGCCTCAAGAAGGCAGCATCCATCATTAAAGACCATGAGATGCGCTCTTCGCTTTACTACCATTGAGGAAGAGGTACAGAAACCTAAGAGTACCTTCTTCTCTTCCACCATCAGATCTCTTGCAAAATTTTGCCACTGTCTGTTTCTGCTACTTTTAGGATTCAGTTCTGTCTAGCTTGGTATTCATTTCTGCAGCAGACTACAATGGACATTAGTGAAATCATTTGTGTCCCATTTGTGCCCTCTTCTCATTACTACCATCAAGGAGGAGGTAGAGGAGCCTGAAGACCTACACTCAACATTTTGAAGACCTACACTCAACATCAGGCTGTGAATGCATGAGCAAATCACCTCATTATTTGTCTTTAAGCTATTAATTTATTATTGTTACTTATAATAATTTTTTAGTCTTGCACTGTACTGCTGTCGCAAAACAACAAATTTCACGACATTTGTCAGTGTTAATAAATATGATTCTGTTTTTGACTTTTCTAAGCACTCAGCAGTAGAATAATGAGAAATATATACCTGGGTACAGTAAATATATACCTGAACCCATGAACGAGGGAGATCTGAAGATGCAAGAGAAGAAACAACCCTGGCTTATATAGGCTTGTGAATCTACATAGGGCCGATGCAGCTTCAGAGATTGTCAGTCATTAAGTAAAATAAAAGAAAAGAAGTACAGAGTTGAAGAATGAAAAGGAAAAGAGAAAATTCAGTCAACAGAATACAGCAAGAGGAAAAAGTACAATGTGACAAGCACTTAGAGAGAGCGCTGATATATGAAGAAAAGAATTGGAATCAGTATCAGCTTTATCATCATGGACATATGTTGTGAAATTCATTGCTTTTCACTGGTAGTATAGTGCAAGACACAAACATTTCTATAAGTTACAATAAATAATAAGTAATAGGTCAAAAGAAGAATAGCAAAGTAGTGTTCATGAGTTCTTGGACTGTTCAGAAATCTGATGATGGAGGAGAAGAAGCTCAAAATGTTGAGTGTAGGTCTTCAGGCTCCTCTGCCGCCTCCTTGATGGTAGTAATGAGAAGAGGGCACAAATAGGACACAAATGATGTCACTAATGTCCATTGTAGTCTGCTGCAGAAATGAATACCAAGCTAGACAGAACTGAATCCTGAAAGTAGCAGAAACAGACAGTGGCAAAATTTTGCACTATGCGATCCACACTTGAATTTATTTTGCATAGATCATGTTCACTATCGTGGAAAGTCCGGGGAAAAGTTTGTTACAAACCTCATTTATTACCCTGAAGTCTATGGCATGTTGAAGATCATTTCCAACTGCAAAATAGGATTGAGGATTCCAAGCACTTCTCACGTTTACCTGGCACTGGGCAGACACATGGCTCGACTGGTTGAGCTCTGCATGGTTCCACATGTACCAATGTAAGTGAGAGCTCAAAGCTTCACACAGTAATTATTATGGGCTAAGAACTCGTCATGCCACATTCTCGCTTCCCTAGCTCCTTAGAGAGATACTATACCATCGCAGGGAGATGTGACAGGGCAGATTCAGCAAGGAGTTCGGCCTGTTCATATGCTTCCCAAAGTCACATAGTGTGCTACCACTGACATTTAGCTGATAGTTCAATGGGGGCACTGCAGGCCGCATTCCACTACTGGGGACTTAGGGGTGGATGTAGCCGGTTACTAAGGGTGTGACACAGACTTTGGGGCATATGGTGAAGACCTGACCATCCACAACATCTATTCCTAAAGAGTCTTTAGAGACAGCACATGTTGCCTGGATCTGTCTGATTATCAGTGTATTTGAAGGCTCAGGTCTTTCGTGCCTTGACTGCTCTGTCTTTGGAGGTAAGAGTGGCAGTGACTCTTAATTTTCTGGATACTTTTTATTGCTCAGACTCACACCAGATTTCACATGTTTTACTGCAGCATTAGGGATCACCAGGTTCTGTACTCCTAGAGGAATGATTTTGTCTCTCGATTTGAAAGAGTACAAAGTATTTTCTCAAGTCTTGGGATTTGTCAGTAGTGCTGGCAGGCATTGTCTGCATGCACAGGCTGTAAGTCCTCTCATTAGAAATTTGGAAATTTTTCTTTTAATCAATGCATGGTTTAATGCTCTCTAACCTGGCTGTCAATCAAGAGAATATTCTGATGGCCAATGTCACATTTTTTGCTGCATGCATGACTCTTACACTCTCGGGCAGTTCACATTATCGAACATTTAACACAGCCAGCATTACTAGGAAGAATGAGTTCTAGTGGTTAAGATCTGTGCTCTATTTCCAGGGTTGCTTGCATTAATTCCGAACCCACTTGCATCGGCTGACTATTGATGCGGTGAGAATTCATAGGACACTAGAGTGGTTGTGAAAAAACTTCTGTCTCTGTGTCAGTGTGGGGGTGTGCCCTGCAGTTTACACTATCCAGATATGGAGACGCCATTGTGTTCTGCTGCATGCACCATCAGTACAGAAAGAAGAGCAGCCAAGGTTCTCCCAAACCTGAGAGCCGGGAGACTGAAGATCAGTGGAAGTAAGAGGGTCAAGGCTAATAGGAGAAGGTCTCAGTTCAATATCAAGTTTCATCTTTCAGTTGAGTACATATTAAGTAATGACTACGCATGACTCACTGATGGACGGATCAAGAGCCAATTTAATATAAGTCCGGGATGCAAACAAAATAAGATTATTGCCAGAAGCAGGTACAGTAATAATCAAATGGAACAGCTCAGGTAATTCCCTCATATCCTCCTGTGCATTGATTATAACACTTTAATGATGGAATTCATTTATATAATCATTATATTTCCTAATAAATAACACCTAATTTTAAAAACCTTTTCACACAATGCACAGTTTAAAGTAACTCTACTTTGTAGATGGAGACATTGGTTTTCTGCTCAGTGTTTTTGGAGGATCATTAAAGTTGTAGACAGTAATGCTCGTCACAATATTTTGATAACATTAGTAGGCAAAGGGCAAGGAGATGTCTGAGGGTTTAGTATTTTAAACTAATACTTCAGCAAGAAGAAATCTCTTCTGGAACTCCAAGTGAGGTTCATTTGAAGGTATTGTACAAAATGACCATTTTAATATCTGCAATTGAGGAGAAATGACTATATCTCAGCAAAAGAAGCTCTAAATTTCATTCTGTTCACAAATGAATCTGATCAATACTGTGTGATGTTTTCCTGCATTTGCAGACTATTGATTAACGCTACCTTGTCCCATCTTGTTTCTTTCTGTTTCACGCATTCAAGAGTCTCCTGGAGACTGGGCAGTACAGAGCAGATACTTCATTTCATCACCTAACCTCATTCAAATTTTTCAGCCTCTCATAGGACTTCTTATCTTGGCAGTTGCCACAAAGATGTTATTGGAATAGAACAACAGCAAAGAAGAATGCAGAGAAAGGAATCAAATTCCAGTGAAGGCCATGAGCAATCTTTATCAGAGTAGAATGGCAAACTATATCATCATCAGTCTTGTGTTCTGCAATGCAATACATTTTTTTGGGAAAGCTCCACTTATCGTACATTGGGCATCAAGGTTTACTTTGCAAATTTTTTTCCATTAAAAACAAAGCATTGTTATTCTAAGACAGTAGTTTCCACAGCAGTGTGACTTAAGTTGGCAGAATGAAATATGAGCATTTGAGCCAAGAATCAGTTATACCATAACACGATCAAGTAATGTATAAATGTAAAGTCAAAGCATTTGCTGCTGAATTAAACATCTTAGAGCCTTTCCTCTTTCCCCTTTGATATCTTGGATGTGAGTTTGGATTTCTGAGTGTTATGTTGTAGGGTTCTTTCTGTGGCTGCAATTTGGTCATTCTCTTTCACTTTGAGCCTACTCAGGCCCCATTAGTGATCTATGAAAAGCTCTGTCTCAGAAAGGCAGGCCTTGGGCAGCTTCCCATGGCCAACAGAAGAAGCAGCCTTGGTTAGTTCACAAAGGACATTGGCAATGCTGGCTTGGTGCTCATATTGGCAGATGATCTAGCAACTTCATGGACGCCAATGTTCTGACCTGTACAGCATGTGACCTGTTGAGTGACTGGGTGCACAATACCAGTCAGAGTAATTTCAAACTCCAGCCCTGCTGACTTGACGAACAAACTCCAGATTAATATGTTACTATCAGCTCATTCTGGAATACTGTCTCAGGCTTACTACATGTGGATGTGAACTACTTTTTTCACTGAGGAATAATGCACAAGTGTCAACAGACACTCCCACACCTGATGGAAGGAGAGTGATAAGAAAGTGACTGATGAAGCAGCTGAAGATGGTTGGGTCAAAACACTGCTCTGACGAATTCTGACAGTGGGATGATTAACCTCCAACAACCACAACTGCCCTCCTCAGTGAAAGGTATAACTTTGCACATTGTAATATATTTGGGCAGCATGGTAACATAGTGATTGGCAGAAAGCTTTACAGTACAGGTGACCTGGGTTCAATTCACGCCATTGCCTGTAAGGAGTTTGTATGTTCTCCCTGTGACAGCATGGGTTTCCTCCAGATGCTCCGGTTTCTCCCACAGTCAAAGACCTACCACTTGGTAGGTTAATTGGTCACTGTAAATTGTCCCGTGATTAGGCTCAGTTTAAGTCGGGGGATTGTTGGGTGGTGTGGCTTAAAGGGCCAGATGGGCCTATTCCACACTCTATTTCAATAAATAAGCAATAAATATATAAGTATTTCCCTTGACACTCATTGGCTTCAGTTTCAGTTTCACCAGGGCTCCCAGATTCCACAATCTATTGAATGCTTCACTTATGTAAAGGACAGCCCTTTTAATTACACTTCTGGAATTATCTGTGCATGGGCCAGAGCTGTGATGAGTGTAGTGAATATTAACTGATCAGTATGGGCCACCAACAAAACACTAGTGCAGCAATTAGTTAGTCCAGATGCCTTGTTGTTCGGCGTGGGCGATCATGTCTCTCCAATCATCACGGTCCTTGACCCTCCGAATTGTAGTTGTTGCCTCTCCTGTTTCTAACCATGATGTTAATCCATCTGTCTTTTTCATTCTCAGTCTGCCTCTGCTTCTTTCTCCTTCCAGCTTTCCAGTTGTAACTACATGTTCGAACGTCTCTCTTCGCATGACGTGTCCAAAGAATTTTGATTGCTGTTTTCTGATTTTTTTTTAAGTAATGTACATTTTGTTTTCGTTCTCTGTAGAACTTCTTCGTTGGTTATACTGTCTGTATATGATATGCATAGCATTCTTCTGAGGAACCACATCTCTGCTGCATTGATTTTTTCCCCATTGCATTTGTGATGGTCCATGACTCGCAGCCATACATCAATATAGGAAGGATGTAGCAGCTGAGAGTTCTATGGCGGATGTCAAAAGTGCAGCAATAGCAAACTAAAAACAATTATTCTTTGGATATTTATTAGTATACAGAACAATACTCACAGGAGCATTCAAAATGCCAATAACAACTAATTCCTTCTGCCTGCACATTGTCCATATCACTCAATCACCGCCTGTCAGGTATTGTACTTGTCTAAATACCTCTTCAAAGTAACTATTGTATCTGCTTCTGTTGTCTTCCCCGGTAACACGTTCCAGTCATTTACCACTCTCTGTGTAAGAGTCAAAGAGAATTATAGCACTGAAATAGACCCTTCAGTCCATCTAGTCTGTCCTGGCCCAATTTCTGCCAGCCTGTACTCATACCAAGAAGTCCATGCTTCTCTTTTCCTTGTACCCATCCAAACTTCTCTTAAATCATGTTTGAAATCCTTTAGATTTCAATTTATACATCTGTATGTAGATTTATATAAATCTAAATATCTAAGAAATCTCTTGAATTTGAATTAATAAATGAAGGAAGTTTGTGATATTCACACAATAGTTCTGAACTTTCAGATACCTGGCAGTGGGGTGCTGGTGATGATGAGCTAGGGACAGGGATGGCTGTGGATTGCTAACTGTTCCGTTTGGAACTCCCGTGATTTCGCAAGAAAAATTGATCTAATCAATCTTGCCTTTTCTTACTTTGCTTGACGATGGCGATTGGGGATTGCTGTAGAAATCGTGTACTGTCTCTAAAAGGACAGGAAAGGACCAGTAGTTGCTAAGTCTTTATTCAAGGTTAATAATTAACTGAATTAAATTTCCCTCATTGCCATACTGAAATTTGATTTCACAGATTCTGGGTGGACTAGAGGACCTCCACTCCCTGTTGAAGATTTCATATTAGAAATGACTGTAAGAAGCTTCAAGTAAGAAAGATAGCCATTAATTCAGAAATCTTTCAATCTTCTAACAATGGTTATTGCAACTATGGGAAACATTACTACTTGTAAAATGACCATGTTTCTTTTAGCCAGCTGGTTACGGGTGAGATGAATTACTGTTAGTGGATAGTATCATTTGGAGTTAACTGGTTGAGGATGAAATTAACATGCAGAACTATGACAAAGTTATTGAATGGTGCATGAGATCTAATGACGATAGTGTAAATTGGCTGTAGCATTCAGAGGCATCTGTATGGATGGCTTTACATTTCTATGTTTGTGATGAGAGAATTAATTATTGCAATATTTCTTTTATTCATTTTAAAGGATGTGAAACTGTGGAATTTGGTAATGAGTTGATAATTTGTAAGCATGTCCTTCACCTTCAGGTTTCTAGATGATCACTCCTTAATACAAAACACACAGGACATGAAAGCATCGAGATTCACTGGAAATGGTTAAATCTCCTTGAAAGCAATATCATCTGTTAACAATCCACGTGAACATATTTGCCCTGTGGTGAAATAAATTACAAAGTTAATCTTCTCTTTCAGGATAATGATATCTCTGCTTAATTTATGAAAATAAACATCAGCAATATTTATTAGCTAGATTCTGTTTAGGGTTTGAAATGCTAACATATTGTAAAAAGAAATGCTAACAATGTCAATAAGCAACAAAGAAAACTTCCATTATACATGAATTCAATCCAATCTTCATTTATATTTAGGGACTATTGCCCCAGGAATTGTCAGAGTTAAAGGTGTTTATTAATTTAAGCCGCCTTGCTTAAAGGGGAGAAATGATATAAAGCATTAAACAATCATTAGTGCAATTAAGCACCAAGCTGCAAATAATGCATAATATCAGTTTAATTACCAGTATTATTCCATGTCTGAAATGAAAAGTTCTGATACTGCCACCAAAAGATAAGGCAGCAGATGGTTTAGCCTAACTAAACTGAGATTAGAGCTGCTTTGAAAAAATAATTTGTTGCTTTTTCCTGTACTTCTCTAGAACACTAGCTGGCAGCGAATGTATGGTTTCATAAAAGACAGTAGCCTTCAGGTGACAATTAGTGATTATGTGAGATTTGACAGGTTATAAGTTGTGGAGGAATGCACAGCTGAAAGTCTGGCCTATCTTGGACTCCAAGACATTGGCTGTGTCCTAATGTGTCAGGTTCTGATTCTCTGATTCGGATTATTTTGGATGCAATCCCACTCCAGGAAGGCCTAAAACAAGCACAGGATCTAGGTGGGTGCCTCAGTAGAAGGAAGAAGTGCTACATATTCTGAGGTTGGATTTTTTTTTGTGTGTGTAAGATTCTAAACTAGAGACCTAGCTTCTCTGGGGTGGAATAGAAGGATACCACAGCATTATATGAATCATTGTTGGAGCTCTTCCTGCTCTTGGCTTGTTTACCTACATAACAGCAGTAAAGTACTTCAATGTATTCCTTCAGCAGTAAAGTACTTGGAATAGAATGGGGAATAGAAGCAGGAATAAGCCATATAGAGCCTCAAACCAGCTCAGACATTTGCTAAAATCAAAGGTGATCTTCCTTGCCCAATATGATTTCCCAAGTGTCTATTGATTCCCATCTTGAATATATTTTTCAGAAGGGCAATCCACAACCTCCTATGTCAGGAAATTTCTATGATTTCCTATTCTATAATAGAATGATTTTCTCCTCATATCAGGAATAAGTGACCAACCCTTTACGTGAGCTGTGAGGAGAATGGAGAGAGGTTCAGAGGATAAGGGTAGGCAGAGTGAAAAGAGGGAGATGGAATATAATGTGAAAAATGAGACCTCTCAGTAGAAAAAAAGTAGTAGTAGGCCAGTCATTGATCAGGGTCAACCATGGATGTTGTGTCTTAGCTGTCTACACCAAGCCAGGGCAGTACAATATGGAGAGCAAGCTGTTGCCCATACAGTGGGCCCCCTCTCTACACAGCTGATGAATCCTAAGGAATGTCAGAGATCGATGCAGTTTGACACCAGCAGTGCCATAGGAGTTGCCAGTCAGCATTGAATTCAACGTAGGACTACTTTAGGGACTCCAGCTCTGGATTTTTCCTTGGAGTTTACTCTCTGTGGTGAACTACATATACCTGTCTGGACTGCTCCTGTGGCTCCTCCCACAGACCCCTGCTGACTGCTTCTGTGGCTCCTCCCACAGACCCCTGTATAAAGGCGATTGAGGCCTGAGCCCGGCCTCATTCTCCAGGATGTAGTGTTGTTCATTCTTCCAGTCAATAAAAGCTGATATCTCGTTTCTTACATCTCAGAGTGAGTTATTGATGGTGCATCACTCTCAAAGTCTTCCCCATGAGTGAGTATGACTGCAAGGCAGCAGAGGTTTGAGATCAGACTTTTCCTTCTCCCAGATGAGCTGCCAACCACGGCTGACTATGCAATCTGACTGGAGCAGCTGGTTTTAAGGCACCAGTAACTCGCCTGTGCCTTGCCTCATGTCAGCAGAAACCGTTCCGCTGGGCTTAGTAGCTAAGTCAAATGTGAAGGCCAGGAGCTGGACTTGGTAGTCAGAGACTATTCGAGATGCATGCCATTGTGAGAGCTCAGCCCCACTATCCCCACCTCAGGGCTATGAGAACGGAGGCAGAAAAAGTATGAAACAGCATATTTGAAATAGCGAGAGACTGAAAGGTGTTCAGAGGGATCTGGGTAGGTGCAAATAACCGAAAGTTAATACAGCAAGAAGTTACGAAGGTAAATTGTTTGTTGGTCTTTTTCATGAAAGCCAAAATATCTTATTGAAATTATATTGTACTGTGGTGAGTCTGCAGAGGTCCAGTCAAACTTTGCTTTGAACAATATAAGTCAACATAATGAACTTGCAGATAGGAGTTAAAGTCAGGGCCAGTTTATCTCCTGACTCCAATAAAGGATGAAATTAAAATCATAACTGGGTCATTGCAACTTTAGATATCAGAGAACTTCCCCAGAAGGGTATTTACTAGTGAGGAGAGCCTGAAAATTACTTTTCAATTTACAGAATCTTTTTCTTGAGTTCTTCTCTTTTTTTCCTTTCCAGTGTGAAGAACCGTCCTTCTTGACCTCTCTTGCTCAGGGCTGACCATGGACGTTACGTCCTAGCGGTCAAAGTCAGCACGCAAACCAGTATGCAAACCAGGGCAGTACAATATAGAGAGCAGGCTGTTGCCCATGCAGCTGATGAATTGAAAGGAATGGCAGAGACTGATACAGTTTGACACCGTTAAATAGATAGTGGGAGCTTATCCTCACTAACCCCTCCTGGCTATAAAAACCTTAAGGAAGGACTGTAACAAAATAAATAATGGTAAATGTTAGAGAGGCCACAATGGATTTTGATTGATTGTGGAGACTACAGACGATTGCCTTGAATTAAAGTCGCAAGTACCTCTCTGTACCAATATCACCCGTTTTTGGTAATTCCATCATAGTTCAAGCAATGTACTTTCCTGGAAGATATGAATCATGTAGGTTTTGACAAGCCTCAGCAAGGCTGGAGGGAAGATTACACTGTTAGAGGCGGTGTATTGTAATGTTACAACCTCACTATGCTATTGTATAGCAAAATGATTGACAAGGGATCAATAAAATTTCAAGCATTGATCAATCAATTCTGGGGGAAAGAGATACAAGGTCATTGGAGATGAATATGACTGCCTAAATAAACATAACTAAATATAATATATACTTTAATATAGTTCAAGCCACAGAGAACATGAGCTTGAATCTTGAGAATTTTTTAATTTTAATAATAAATATATAGGTAAAAATGCTCATACCACTGGGAGCTGCAGGTTGTAAAGCTGTGATAAAGAGCAATTAGTTAATATAAAACAGTTTAACACAGGAATAGGCCCTTCAGCCCACAATACCTATGCTGGCCATGATTCAAATTTAAACTACATTTGCTTGCAATTCTCTGTCTATTTAAATGCCTCTTGAAAGTTGTTATCATATCTGCTTCAATAATATTCCCTGGCAATAGACTGCTGGCCTCATGAACCTCTATTCAGCTTTTCCCTCTTACCTCAAACCTAAGGTAATTGATATTCCCATTCTAGTAAAATGTTAACCATCTACCTACCCTATTCACGTATTTCATAATTTTATATACTTCAATCAGGTTGCCCCTCAGCCTCCAATGCTCCAGACAAAACAAATCCAGGTTTATCCAACTCTCCTTATAACAAATACTTTAATCCAGGAACATCCTGGTAATCCTCTTCTGCACTACCTATAGCCGTGCCTCCGCATCGTTCCTGAAATAAGGTGACCAGAAATGCACTTGATACTACAAATGTAGATTAACCAAATTTTTATGCAGGCCTTCTTTGGGATAAGAACATCTGAGTTACAGACCCTTTCTACGTACAAATGAACTCTAATAATATTAATAAATTCAAGAGGCTAATGTTTGTACATACATTCATTCCCCTCTTTCTCCACTTCTAGTATTTGTTCTTTCCCATCAGTTTTATGTGCCTTTGATGTCATTCACTACAATACTATAGAGATATGGTCAGCACATTGAATGATTTTTGTGTATTTTCCAACTCAATCCAATTTATGGATGTCTGTAAAAATAAAACCTGTTTGTTACCCTGACACAGCCTGTACAGGTGCAACATGACTTATTGCCTTTTATTCTCAACACCCAACTGATGAAGACAAGTATGCTAGATGCCTTCTTTACCACCATATCTACTTGGAGAAGACTTGCACCCTGAGATTACTCTATACATCAAAGCTCCTAAGGAGGCTACCATGTGCTGTATACTTCCCTTTTAAATTTAACCTGCCAAAGCGCAACACTCTCACACTTGTCTGTACTAAATGCCTTTTGTGATTTCTCTGTCTGCATTGCCAACAGATCTATGTCCTACTGAAAGATAGATGTTTATAAGATTATAAGACCATAAGATGTAGGAGCAGAATTAGGCCATTTGGCCCATCGAGTCTGGCCCACCATTCCATCATGGCTGATTTATTATCCCCCTCAATCCCGTTTTCCTGCCTTCTAGCTGTAACCTTTCCTGCCCTGACTAATCAAGTACCTATCACCGTCCATTTTAAATATACTCAATGACTTAGCCTCCACAATGAATTCCACGGGTTCACTTATGGAAGGCAATCTGTGTAATTTGCATTTCAGTCCAGTCCGACATTCATGCTGGTCTTCTCGGTGGTCAAACATTTTAATTCCAATTCCCATTCCGGTTCCAAAATGTTGGTCCATGGTCTCCTCTTGTGCCTAGATGAGGCTCTCCTTATGTTGGAGGAGCAACACCTTATATTCTGGGTAGCTAATGAATATCGATTTCTCCTTTCGAATTTCACCTCCCCTCTCCTCTATTACTCACTCTGACCTTTAACCCTTCCTTATCTGTCTATCAGTTCCCTTGGGTACTCTCTTTCTTCCCTTTCTCCAATGGTCCACTCTCCTCTCCTACCAGATTCCTTCATCTCCAGCCCTTGACCTTTCCCAGCCAGCTGGCTTCAGCTATCGCCTTCTAGCTAGCCTTCTTCCCCTCTTGCATCCTTTTCATTCTTCAGTCCTGAAGAAGGATCTTGGTCCAAAACATTGATTGTTCATTTCCATAGATGCTGAGTTCCTCCAGCTTTTTGTGTGTGTTGTTAGTTTTAGGGTCTCATTCTGAATTTGGTCAAAAATAAGGCAAACCGTTGCCATAAATTACACATATTGTGCCTTCCACCAGATTGGTTCCATCTACAAGGGTTAAATAACATTTAATCATCTCCATACTGCCTAGCGTGCATCCTGAACAGTTCCTAAACTTATGATAGCGAGGCCTGAGACAAAATATTAATCAGACCAAAAACCCATCAGTTCAACATTCTGGTGACCATTTCAGGCTCCCTTGTTTCCCTGCAACCGTCACAACCTGTAACTCCCACCCCACACCCCGCAAATAAAAATTGATACTTCACTGTGAATTATATTAATTTGAAATACTTTTACAAGCACCATCATCAGAAGTGAAATCCCTTTTTATTGGGTGTCTCTGGAAATGTGGCTCGTTAGCTCTTCATTAACAGCCACAAGACTCCACGGTGAGAAACCCACCATTCGCAGGCTTCAAACATCTGGGGTATGTATGACTCTTGCCCACCCCCACCCCAGTTTGTGTGAATGCTGTGTGACTTACTGCCCACGGCAATCGTCCATCAGCAAGAAATAACAGATCGTACACTGCATACAATTATAAAGAAATATATTTAAGAATGTTAAGCAAACAGTTATTAAAGGAAAGAAAGAAAATAACACTAAGGGCCCATTCTTGTTAAGCACTTAAGTTGGAGCTCATCTTGAACTTGTCTGTAACTCATGTGCTGGACCCAAACTCTGTGTGAAAGCACACGCCAGCTTTCGAATGTTGCTCGGAATCCATCTTGAACAAATGGGCTCTCCCATGGGAATATTAGTTCTTCCTCCTTGAAGCCATTCATCTTCACAAAGCACCTTTTGTAACAGGAATGACACCCTCAGCCATCTTCCCTTCTGTCTTCTCCCAGCTCCCGCCAAAAAAGATCCCGACCTACACCAGTATCCCTCACAAAACCTCTCCGTCCGGTGTTCTCCACAGCCTTCTCCCAATTCCACCATCCTGATTGGCTGTCACCACGTTCCTAAGTTGAACAACAAAGCCTCTTATCTCAGCTCAAACCCAAACAGGCTGAAAGCAGAAAAGACTGCTTTTAGAGAACTGCTAAAATGAAATACCTACAGCACAGCAGTAAAAATCTTAACCAGGGCGTTACAGAGGCAAAAGCAGAAAATGTCAGAAATGTCCAGCAAGTCATACAGTGTCTGTGGGCAAAGAAAAAGTTAACGTTTCAGGTCTGACATCTTTGGTTAGAGCTGGAACAGAGAGAAAGCAGCTTGGTTTTTAGTTTTCACTCTGAGACCAAATAAGGTAGCAGTCAGGTTTCCCCTCCTCCACCATTTATTTATTTGTTTATGTTTATTTATTTATTGAGATGCTGTGTGGAGTAGGCCCTTCTGGCCCTACAAGTTGTGCCACCCAGCAGCCCCCTGATTTAAATAAATATGAAGCTGGCAAGAAGGAGGGGTACCAGAGGCAGGAAAAGAGAAGAGAAGGGGTATGAGGGCAGCCAGAATGGGGAATGGAAAGAGAGAGAAGGAGATTACCGGAAGTAAAATAAATAATGTTCATGCCATCAGGTTGGAGGCTACCCGGAAGGAACATAACCTGCAACCTGAGAGTGGCCTCATTATGCCAGTGGAGGAGGTCATGGGCTGACATCTCGGAATAGGAATGGGAAATAGAATTAAAATGTGTGGCCAGCTGAATGTCTGCATGATTACTTTTAGAGTCATCAGCAAATGAAATCCCCCACCATAAATAGAG
This sequence comes from Hemitrygon akajei, assembly GCF_048418815.1. NCBI lineage: Eukaryota > Metazoa > Chordata > Chondrichthyes > Myliobatiformes > Dasyatidae > Hemitrygon > Hemitrygon akajei. The sequence goes on along the minus strand of NC_133134.1, from coordinate 36,211,160 downwards.
AGGCTGGCCAGAACCCGGTGCACAACAGAGTTTGCATGCCAAAGTCAGTGCTAAAATGGGGCTTGTGCATTTCCGAACAAAGCTTACATACTTTGTTGCACTGCAGCAGAGAGGTGATCAACTCCTAATGACACTGGACAGACAGATAGCAGTAGCACATATATTGGCTGCCATAAAGGAGACAGAGGAAGAGAGAAAGAATACTTGAAATCACTTGAGGGTCCTGGTCAATGAGAAGCACAGCAGGAGGGCAGTCCTGAGTACTGAAGGGCCAGGATCCTCACAAGACCCACGACAAGAACCTGACAGGAGCCGCTTACAGTTGCCACTGCTGGGAGTGACAAAAGGCAGCAGTATGGAAAGAAGGTCATGTTCTCTCAAGGTTCCTCATTGCAATTTGCATGATGAAGGGTTGCTGCTGAGTTTCATTTAACAGCAGCTGGGACTTGAAGCGAGATACAAGAGTTTAAAAGAGGTAGGTCTCGGGACTTGATGATGAGTTTCACTTAACAGGAATCTAAAAGAGGTATATTTGCATATTATCAGTTAATGGTTGTTTGGCTAATAAAGGAGCCAATAAAATGAAACTTGTGTCAAGCAGAGTGGTAATTTTGGAGCAGCTGTTGTAACAGTGGACCAGTATAACAGATTTTGCTATGAGGGAGGTGGTTTGCATATAGGATGGAGACTGAAAATCTGGTTGAGTACTGACACAACAACCTCCCACTCAACCCAAAGAGGAGATTGTAGACTACGGGAAAAAGAAGCTGAAGGTTCATGAATCTGTCCTCATTAGGGACAGAAGATGGAGAGGGTCAGTAATCTTAAATTCCTTGGTGTTACCATATCAGAGGAACTGCTGTGGGACCAGCATGTATGTGCCATAACAAAGAAGGCACAACATGCCTCTACTCTCTTAAAATTTTGTGTAGATTCTGCACGTCAACTAAAATTTTGGCAATCCTCTATAGATGCTGAGTGGAGAGTACCCGAACAGGCTTAGTATGAGACACCAATGCTCAGGAATGGAAAAGTCTATAGGAAGAGGTGGATACAGCCCAGTCCATCACAAGCAAAGCCCTGCTCACTATGGAGCTTATTTACAAGGAACGCTGCAACAAGAATACAATCCATTATTAAGGGCCTTCACCATCTAGGTCATGAGTTCTTCTTTCTGTTACCATTGGCTAGGAGGCACAGGAGACTACGTTACCACACGACCAGGTTCAGGATCAGTTATTACCATACAACCATCAGGCTCCTGGACTGGTATTGATAAATCACTCATCTCAACTCTGAAAGGATTCCACTACCTACTGATCCACTTTCAAGAACTCTGCAACTCATGTTCTCAGTGTTATTTATTCATACAATTTATCCTTTGTACATTGGTTGTTTGTTAGTCTTTATTTATGTATAGTTTTTCAAAAATTCTATTGTGTTTCTTTATTTGCCTGTAAATATCTGCAAAAAATGAATCTCAAGGTAGTACATGGTGACCTAAACGTACATTGACAGTAAATTTACTTTGAAGTTGACTTGAGTGTTTAAACTAGACCGGCCAGGGGATTCAAAGTGACATTGTTTAATGTCATTTCCAGTATAAGCGTATAAAGGAAAAGAAAATGATTGCTACTCTGGATGTGATGTAGCACAAAAAACACTATAAGATAAAGAAGACATATTAAAAAACACAATAAATATAAATACATAAGATAGCCTATATACATGGATTGGTTGTATGTACACAAAGCGATAACAGGCACAGGACTGTCTGTGCATAAGGTGACACTGACAGAAAATGATAAATGAGTGGTGGTGAGAGGGTTGTGAAGGAGTGAGTTAGTAGGTGGAGGTGTTGACCAACTTTACAACTGGGGAAAGTAACTGTTTTGTGTCTGGTGGTCCTGGTATGGATATTGCCTCCTCCCTGATGGGAGTGGGACAAGCAGTCCATCGTTGGATCTTTCATGATAATGCTGGTTTTTTTCTGGCACCTTTCTGTATATAGGTCCTTGATGGTGGGTAGGCTGTAGCTGGTGATGCATTGGCAGTTTTGACTCTGCGTTGTGGAGACTTCCTGCCCACTGCAGTGCAGTTTCTGTACCGTGCAGTGATGCAGTGTGTTTGGTATATCATGATGCTTTCTACTGCGCATCTGTAAAAGCTCGTGAGCATTGTCCTGCTCTCTTCAACCTCCTCAGAAAGTAGAAGTCAGTGAGAAGGAAGTTAGTGAGAAACCAGCAGGGTATGTGCAGCAGCTAGTGTGTGTAGTTCAAACAACCAGAATAGCCATGTCCACAGTTAAAGGGCAGATCAGACATTGATTTCAACTGCTTCTGTTTCAATGCACGTAACAATAGGTAAGGCAGATAAACTAAAGACGTGCATTGACTCTCAAGACTGTAATGTTGTGGCCATAACAGAAATGTGGCTGAGAGAAGGGCAGGACTGGCAGCTAACATTCTGGGATGCCAAAGCTTTAGGTGTGACAGAAGAACAGGTTAGAGTGGAGGGGTTCTGCTTTTTTGATAATGATGGACATAGAGAGGACGTGCTTAAGAGATCACCTAACAAAGCCATTTGGATGGAGCTTAGAAATAAGATGGCCACCTTGGGTAGTGCTCTATTATAGATTACACCCTCAATAGTCAGTAGGGACTTGAGGAGCAGATGTGTCGTTGGCATGTAGTTGTGAGAATAGTCAGGTGGTACTAGTGGGAGATTTCAAATTTCCTGGTACTGACCGGGCTACCCAGAGTGCCAAAGGCTTAGAGCTGGTGGAATCTGTACAACATGACCAAGATGGTTTCTTCAAGCAATATACAGAGGAATATTGGACCTCCACTTCGAGAAGAGGTGTGCTCAGTAAATGGCAGTTGGAAGCTCTGTGGGTCTAGTGACCTTAGTTCTATTAGTTTTAAAATAAATATGAAAGAAGATAGAACAGGCCCACAGGTTAAGGTCCTGAATTGGATCTTTGAGGGCATTAGGCAGGATCTAGCTGTGGTCAATTGGGTGACTCTATTTTAGGCAAAGGAACAGCTGGCAAGTGAGAGGCTTTGAAAAGGGTTATATCAAGAGGCCAGGGACAGCGTGTTCGTGTTAGAACAACATTCAGGGAACCCTGGCTCATGGGAGATCTTGAGGCTCTGTGAGAAAACAGAAGAAAACATACATTATGGTTAGGCAGCTAGGCACAAATGAATCCCTCATTGAAAAGAGAACTTTTAACACCAGGATTGAAGAAAAATCAGGAGGGCAAAAAGAGGGCATGGGATGGATTTGGCAAGTGGATTAAGACCATAAGACTCAGGATGCCATTTAGTGCATTGATTCTGCTTCTCCATTCCGTCATGGGTGATTTATTTTCTATCTCAATCCCATTCTTCTGTCTTCTCCCTGTACTGCTCTTTGCTGCCCTGATTAATCAAGAACCTATCAACCTGCACTTTTCCAGACTGAACTGCATCTGCTACTCCTCAACCTAGCTCTGCATGCTGTCCATGTCCCATTGTAACCTGTGACAACCTTTTACACTATCCACAGCATCACCAACCTCCATGTCATCTGCAATTTACCCTTCCACTTCTTCATTCATGTCATTTATTAAAATGACAAAGAGCAGAACACCACCATTCATTGACGTCCAGGTGTAATACACTACATCTACTACCATACACTCCTTTCTGTGGGCTAGCTAATCCTGAATCCATGCTGTCATTTTTCCATGGAACCCATATCTCAAGATTTCCTGAATGAGCCTTCGATGGGGAACCTTGTCAGGCACCTTACTAAATCCATCCATCACTCTGCCTTTATCAATTTGTTTTGCCACTTCCTTGAAAAAGTCAATCAGCCATGCAGGGCATGAGCTGACTCTTACAAAACCATGTTGACTATCCGTGATAAGACCTTGCCGCTCCAGATACTCATAACTCATGTCCCTAGGAATTCTTTTTAAGAAATAAGATTCACTGGTATATAATTCCCAGGATTACAGGATTATCCCTATTACCCTTGAACTTCTAGTACTACTGCTGTGACAGTGAGGATGCGTAGTTATAGACAATAGACAGTAGGTGCAGAAGTAGACCATTCAGCCCTTCGAGCCTGCACCGCCATTTTGAGATCATGGCTGATCATCTACTATCAATACCTGGTTCCTGCCTTGTCCCCATATCCCTTGATTCCCCTATCCATAAGCTACCTATCTAGCTCCTTCTTGAAAGCATCCAGAGAATTGGCCTCCACTGCCTTCTGAGGCAGTGCATTCCAGACCCCCACAACTCTTTGGGAGAAGAAGTTTTTCCTTAACTCTGTCCTAAATGACCTACCCCTTATTCTCAAACCATGCCCTCTGGTACTGGACTCTCCCAGCATCTGGAACATATTTCCTGCCTCTATCTTGTCCAATCCCTTAATAATCTTATATGTTGCAATCAGATCCCCTCTCAATCTCCTTAATTCCAGCGTGTACAAGCCCAGTCTCTCTAACTTCTCTGCGTAAGACAGTCCAGACATCCCAGGAATTAACCTTGTGCATCTACACTGCACTTCCTCTACAGCCAGGATGTCCTTCCTTAACCCTGGAGACCAAAACTGTACACAATAGTCCAGGTGTGGTCTCACCAGGGCCCTGTACAAATGCAAGAGGATTTCCTTGCTCTTGTACTCAATTCCCTTTGTAATAAAGGCCAACATTCCATTAGCCTTCTTCACTGCCTGCTGCACTTGCTCATTCACCTTCAGTGACTGATGAACAAGGACTCCTAGATCTCTTTGTATTTCTCCCTTACCTAACTTTACACCATTCAGATAATAATCTGTCTTCCTGTTCTTACTCCCAAAGTGGATAACCTCACACTTATTCACATTAAGCGTCATCTGCCAAGTACCTGCCCACTCACCCAGCCTATCCAAGTCACCCTGAATTCTCCTAACATCCTCATCACATGTCACACTGCATCTTCATCTTCAACACACCAGTAATCTGTTTCTTTGCTTTTTCTAGTATATATCCCAGTATATCCCATCTGGCCTCAGGAAATACCTATCATAATACTTTTCAACACTGCTTCTTTCCTAACCTCAACATGCTTCAGCATTTGGTCTGTTTTACCTCACACTCATCAAGGTCCCTCTGCCTGGTGAACACTGAAACAAAGTATTTATTAAGAATCTCCTCTAACTCCTCCGACACTAAACACATGTTTCCTACTTCATCCCTGAGTGGTCCTACTCTTACTTTAGTCTTGTTCTTCATGTTCATGTAGAATCCTTGAGGTTTACCTTAACCCTCCTTACCAAGGTCTTCTTACTTTCCTAAGCCCCTACTTAAGCTCTTTCTTGGCTACTTCATATCTTTGAAGCACACTGTCTCATCTTTCCTTCCTAAACCTAAGTACTATAGGAAGGATGTCAAGGAAAGGGTGCAGAAGGGGTTTACTAAGATACTGCCTGGATTAGAGGGCACGTGCTATATGGAGTGGGCGGACAAACTTGGGTTGTTTTCTCTGGAGTGGCAGAGGCTGGGGGAAGCTCTGATAGAGGTTTATAAGATTATGAGAGGAATAGGTGAGAGGGGGTAATTTTAAAGGAGATGTAAGAGGAAAGTTTTTTACACAGGGATTGGTGAGTACCTGGAATGTATTCTTGGCAGCTACATTAGGAACTTCTAAGAGATGTTTATATAGGCACATGAATGTGAGAAAAATGGAGGGACATAGACATATGTAGGCATAAGGGATTAGTTTAATTGGCCATTTGATTACTAATTTATTTGGTTTGGCTACATTATGGGCTGAAGAACCTGTTCCTGTGCTGTACTGTATATGTTCTATGCATCCTTCTTTCTCCTGACTAAAAGTTCCATCAATCTTGTCAATCATGGTTCCTTCATCCTGTTTTAATGGGACAGGCCTATCCCGAACTGCATGCAAATACTTTCAAAACACCCTCCACATTCCTCCTCTGCATTTCCCTGAGATCACCTGCTCCAAAATTATGGTTCTAAGTTCCTGCCTAATACACTCATAATTAGCCTTCCCCCAATTAAATACTTTCCATAAGACCATAAAACATAGGAGCAGAATTAGGTTATTTGGCTCATCTAGTCTGCTCTGCCATTCAATCATGGCTGATCCTTTTTTTCTATCTCCTCCTTAACTGCATTTCCTGGCCTTCTCCCCATAACCTTTGATGCCACGTCCAATCAATAACTATCAATCTCTGTCTTAAGTACATCCAGTGACCTCACCTCCACAGCTGCATGTGGCAACAAATTCCACAAATTCGCCACCCTCTGGCTAAAGAAATTTTCCATATCTCCATTTTGAATGGATGCCCCTCTATCCTGAGGCTGTGCCCTCTTGTTCTAGACTCTCCCACCATGGGAAACATCCTTTCCGCATCTATTCTGTCTCGGCCTTTCAATATTCAAAAGGTTTCACTGAGATCCTCCCTCATCCTTCTAAATTCCAGCGAGGACAGATCCAGAGCCATCAAACATTCCTCAGATGATGACCCTTTCATTCCTGGAATCATCCTTGTGAACCTCCTCTGGACTCTCTCTAATGCCAGCACATCTCTTCTAAGATGAGGAGTCCAAAACTGTTCACGATACTCAAGATGAGGCCTCACCAGTGCCTTATAAAGCCTCAGCACCACATCCCTGCTCTTATATTCTAGACCGCTTGAAACGAATGCTAACATTGCATTTGCCTTCATCACCACTGACTCAACCTGTAAGTTAACATTTAGTCTGTTCTGCACAAGGACTCCCAAATCCCTTTGCATATCAGATTTTTGGATTTTCTCCTCATTTAGAAAACTGTCGGCACGGTTATTTCTACAACCAAAGTAGATTTTTCAACGTTATATTTCATTTGCCACTTCTTTGCCTGTTCTCCTAATCTGTCTAAGTCCTTCTGCATCCTACCTGTTTCCTCAACACTACCTGCCCCTCCACCAATCTTCAAATCATCTGCAAACTTGGCAACAAAGCCATCTATTCCATCATCCAAATCATTTATATACAGAATAAAAAGGAGTGGTCCCAACACCAACCTCTGTGGAACACCACTATTCATTGGTAGCTAACCAGACAAGGACCCTTTTATTACCACTCACTGCCTCCTTCCAATCAGCCAATGCTCTAACCATGTTAGGAACTTTCCTGTAATACCACGGGCTCTTAACTTGGTAAGCAGCCTCATGTGTGTCAAAGGCATTCTGAAAGTCCAAATATACAACATCCACTGCATCCCCTTTATCTATCCTACTTGTAATCTCTTCAAAGAATTCCAACAGGTTCATCAGACAGCATTTTCCTTGAAGGAAACCATAATGTCTTTGTACTATCTTGTCCTGTGTCACTAAGTACTCCATCATCTAAACCTTAACAATTGACTATAACATCTTCCCAACCACTGAAGTCAGACTAACTGGTCTATAATTTCCTTTCTGCTGCCTTCCTCCTTTCTTAAAGAGTGGAGTGACATTTACAATTGTCCAGTCCTCTGGCACCTTGTCAGAGTCCAATGATTTCTGAAAGATCATTTCTAATGCCACCACAATCTCTAATGCTATCTCTTTCAGAACCCTAGGTTGCATCTCATCTGGTTCAGGTGACTTATGTACCTTTAGGTCTTTCAGCTGTTTGAGCACCTTCTCCCCTGTAATAGTAACCGCACCCACTTCTCTTCCTTCACACACTACAACATCAGGCATATTACTAGTGTCATCCACAGTGAAGACTGATGCAAAATACTCCTTTAGTTCATTGGCTATCTCTTTGGCCTTCGTTATTATTTCAACTGCCTCATTTTCTAGTGGTCCTATGTCCACTCTCATTTCACTTTTATTTTTCACATACAAAAAAACTTTTACTATCCACCTTGATATTATTTGCTAGCTTGCTTTCATATTTTATCTTTTCCATTCTAATGAGCTTTTTAGTTGCTCTCTGTAGATTTTTAAAAAAAACTTCTCAATCCTCTATCTTCCCACTAAGTTTTGCTTTGTTGTATGCTTTTTCTTTTGCTTTTATAATGGCTCTTGTCAGCCATGGTTGTACTATTTTACCAGTTGAGTATTTCTTCATTTTTGGAATACATGTGTCCTGCACCTTCCTAATGTTTCCCAGAAACGCACACCATTGCTGCTCTGCTGACATCCCTGCTAGCATCTCCTTCCAATTTACTTTGGCCAACTCTTCTCTCATACCACTGTAATTTCCCTTCCTCCACTGAAATCAGGCTTTACTTTCTCCCTATCAAATTTCAAGTTGAACTCAATCATATTGTGATCACTGGTCCCTAAGGGTTCATTTAACTTAAGCTCCCTAATCGCCTTCAGTTCATTACATAACACCCAATCCAGTAGAGCTGATCACCTAGTAGGTTCAACTTTCCTAACCCATCTGGTTCTATCATTTCTATGCTTTGCTGACGTCCAGGTAGTGATAGACACTATCTCCAAAATGCTCACATAGGTTTATTTATTATCAAAGTATAAAACTTGAAATTCTTCTTCTTCAGGTACCCGTGAAACCAAGGAAGGAAAGAAAGGCAGCACTATCATCAACCCCCAAAATCCCTCCTCCCCACACAAAAAGCCAACAAAAACAGAACAGTCGCATCAAACCCTAAATCCCACCTTCTGCACAAAAAAAGCGAACAAAATGGAGCAGGCACATTGATCCCCAAATCCCTCCTCCCATCAAAAAAAAAACCAGAACAGAACAAGCACACTGACCCACAAATCCCCCTCCTGCACAAAGAAAAACAAACAAAACGAAACAGGCACATCGACCCCCATATCCCTCATCCTGTTCAAAAAAAAAGGACACACCAGAACAAGCACATCAATCCCAAACCCCCTCCTGCACAAAAAAACACAAGAAAGATTGGGCATAAACTCAGAATATAAATAACAATAAGACTGAAAAAAGTCTATAGTCCAAGTCCACAATCAAAAATATAGAAAACCTAAGGTCCGCTCTCTGGGCCCAGTGACAGACCTTTCCCTGTCCATAGCAGAGCCATCGCAAGACAGGCAGCCTCTGCTCTCGCCTTGATGTTTCAATCTCCCTCATCACTTTAATCAGTGAACAATGGAAGCTTTAATCAGCAAAATGGAGTCGAGCAAGGGCTTGCAGCCCATCACGCAGCCTTTTGTCACCAACCTTGTGCCTGGTGCCTCCATCGCCCAGAATCCTCTTCGAGACTGTAGAGCGCTGAAACACTCACTCATCAAGAGACCTTTCATCAGACCAGGTTCATCGCCTGGTGCTAGATACAATATGGCCTTTCCTTGGCTAGGAATTTCTTCCTGGACACACCTAACAAATGTTGCCCATTTGAGCCTCTTGCACTATGGAGGTGCCAGTCAATATTCGGAAAGTTGAAGTCACCCTTGACAACAACCCCGTAATTTTTTGCATCTTTCCAAAATCTGCCTTCTTATTTGCTCTTCAGAGTCCTTTTTGCTGTTGGGGGTCTATAGAATATTACCAATAGGGTTATTACTCATTTTCAATTTCTGACTTCCACTACACTGATTCAGTAGCTGTTTCTTGCATGCCATTTTCCTTTTCTGCAGCTGTGATAGTACCCCTCATTAGCAACACCACTCTCCCACCTCTTTTACCTCCCTCTCTTTCTCATTTGAAGCATCTAAGCCCTAAGCATCAAGCAGCCAATCTTACCCTTGTGATAGTCAAGTCAAGTCCATAACATTATAATTCCCTGTACTGATCTATGCTCTAAGCCTTTGTTCTGAATACCTCTTGGATTAAAGTAAAAACATTTCAACCCATCCACCTGACTACATTTATGCCCTATCCACTGCCTACTCTTCCTGACAATGTCTCTGCAAATTGCCTCTACCTTTACACCTACTGCCCCAACATCTGACCCAGAGATTTGTTTCCTATCCCTCTGCTAACCTAGTTTAAACATTTCCCAACAGCTCATTCAAGCTTGCTTATGGGAACCATTTGTCCCTCTTGAGTTCAGATACAAACCATCCCTTTTGTACAGGTCACACCTATTTCAGAAGAAATCCCAATGGTCCACAAATCTGAAAACCTTTTCCCTGCAGCAACTCTTCAGCCATGCATTTATCAACCAAACCATCCAATTTTTATCCTCACTACCCTCAATACCTTTGATGCTGTGGACCCAATCCAAGATGTACCTGACCCTGGCACCTGGGAGGCAACATACTCTCCAGGAGTCTCCTTCATGTCCAAGGAATCCCCTGTCACTACCTCTCTGTTATCTTCACCTCTTCCCTTCTGAAGAATAGGCAGACTCCAGAGACCTGGCCACGATGCCTTTCCTTTGGCAGAACAAACCCCCAAAGTAACAGTGTGTAATTGATTTGGATATGAACGTACATGGCATGATTAGCAAGTTTGCTGATGATACTAAGCTAGCAGCTCTTGTTGACAGTGATGCAGGTTTACAATGAATAGCAAAGAGATCTTGATTAATTAGGAAGATGAGCTGTGGAATGACAAATGGATTTCAACTTAGGTAAGTGTCAAATGATGCATTTCAGACAGTTAAGCCAGGATAGGACTTGTATAGTGAATGGCAGGGCACTAACAAGAGAGGAGCAAAGGGGACCTTGAAACACAGGTGCAAGGTTTAAGTGAATGCATCTGCACAAGCAGATAGAATGATGAAGGTGTTTAGCATGCTGGCCTTCATCAGTCGGGATGTCATGTTTAGGAGTCAGGACATTGTGTTGCAAGTCACTGGTGAGGCTGCACTTGGAGTATTTGGCACAGTTTTGGTCATTGTCATAAGAAATACATTGTCAAGCTAGAGAAGTTGCAGAAGAGATTTACACAGTGCTGCCTGGACCAGAGGGCATAGGTTATAGGGAGAAGCAGGCGAGGCTGGATCGTTATTCCTTGGGGTACAGGAGAATGAGTGGAAACCTTGGAAGTTTACAAAATCATGGATAAGTGGATGATCATGGTCTTTTCCTCACGGCTGGGGAGACCAAAACTAGAGGGTGCATATAAAAGATAAGAGGGGGACAGTTTTAATGAAGAAGAAGAAGAAGAAGAAGAAGAAGAAGAAGAAGAAGAAGAAGAAGAAGAAGAAGAAGAAGAAGAAGAAGACCCGCCTTTAACTCCTGGTGGAGTCATCGGGGTGCCATCATGACAAGCTTTTTGCACCGATCTTCTTGGTGATTGCTCATCATGTGGCATTTCTGTAGCATTCTCCAGTATCTTTTATAGCTAGCTCGATGCTCAACCCAGCACGGATGGAAAATATGTAAGGGAACCAGCTGGATTTGAACTTGGGACCATTCACCCCAGAATCCAGCGCTGATGCCATTATGCCACCAGCCGTGTTTTAATAAAGACCTGAGAGTTAACTTCTTTACACAGAGGGTGGTGAGTTCCCAGAATGAGCTGAGGAAGTGGTCGAAGCAGGTACAATTGCAACATTTGAGGCATTTCAATAGGTACGTGAAGAGGAAGAGCTTGGAGGTTTATGGGCTGAACATGAACAACTGGGAGTAGGAGGGAGGAGGTTGACATGGACCACTTGGGCTGAAGGTTCTATTTCTATGTGGCATTACTGTATGACTCGATGAATCCCTGAATCCACTAGGCATGTAGAGCAAAGCTCCCAATTAGATGCAGGCAACAAAACTTCATTTCAAGGAACTGAGGTGCTTTTCTGCAAGCATCTTGGCATTCACATCACTCTCATTGTAAATGCACTCATTTTCAGTGGTGGTGTGAGGCAGGAAAGCGGAGGGTGGCTATTGTCTTCAGGGTTCATCTCTGCAGACAGTGAGGTGAAAAGAGACTTGGGAGCCCTAGTGCAGGATTCCCTAAAGGTTAACTTGTAGGTTGAGTCAATGTTGTTGCCAATCTGAACTGAATGAAGTCTGCAAGTGAGGAAATTGAAGATACAATTGCACAAGGAGGTATTGAGGCCAAGGTCTTTAGGCTTATTGATCAGTTCTGAGGGGATGATGGTATTGAATGCTGAGCTGTAGGTGATAAAGAGCATCCTGATGTATGGATCTTTGCTGCCGGATGTCCTAGGGTTGAGTGATGAGCCAATGAGGTGGTATCTGCTGTGGACCTAATGCGCCGGTAAGCAAATTGGAGCGGATCCAAGTCACTTCTTAGGCAGGAGTTTATATGTTTCAGCACTAACCTTTCAAAGCACTTCATCACAGCAGACATAAATGCTTCTGGATAATACTCATTGAGGTAGATTACCATGTTCTTAGGCAATGGTATAATTGAATCTTGCTTGAGACAGGTTGTTATGTTAGACTGCCAAAGGAAGAGGTTAAAAATTTCAGTGAATACTCCAGCTAGTCGATCAACACATATCTTTATTACTCAGCCAGGTACCCCATATGTGCCGAATGATTTCCATGGGTTCACTCTCCCGAAGGATGCTTTCACGTCAGCCTCAGAGACAGAAAGCACAAGGAATTTGTGAAGGTTCCTCCATATTTTAATTGTCAAAGTGAGCATAGAAGGCATTGAGCTCCTCTGGGAGTGAAGCCTTATTGTCACCTATGTTGTTTAGTTTCCCTTTGTAAAAGGTGACAGCATTTAAGCCCTATCACAGCTTTCCAGTAGCCTTCTGTAATTCAGATTTGGTCCAGAATTGCCATTTCACATGTGAAATGGTTTTCCCGAGTTCATACCTGGACTCTTGAATCTTACCTGGTCACTAGGCCTGAATGCCTCTGACCTGGCCTCAGAAAATTGCAGATCTCATGGGTGTTAGCTTTCATAAGTCGAGGGATAGAGTTTAAGAGATGCAATGTATTGATGCAGCTCTATAAAACTCTGGTTAGGCTACACTTGGAGTACTGTGTCCAGTTCTGGTCGCCTCACTATAGGAAGGATGTGGAAGCATTGGAAAGGGTAAGGAGGAGATTTACCAGGATGCTGCCTGGTTTAGAGAGTATGGATTATGATCAGAGATTAAGGGAGCTAGGGCTTTACTCTTTGGAGAGAAGGAGGATGAGATGAGACATGATAGAGGTGTACAAGATATTAAGAGGAATAGATAGAGTGGACAGCCAGCGCCTCTTCCCCAGGGCACCACTGCTCAGTACAAGAGGACATGGCTTTAAGGTAAGGGGAGGGAAGTTCAAGGGGGATATTAGAGGAAGGTTTTTCACTCAGAGAGTGGTTGGTGCATGGAATGCACTGCCTGAGTCAGTTGTGGAGGCAGATACACTAGTGAAGTTTAAGAGACTACCAGCAGGTATATGGAAGAATTTAAGGTGGGGGGTTATATGGGAGGCAGGGTTTGAGGGTCGGCACAACATTGTCGGCCGAACGGCCTGTAATGTGCTGTACTATTCTATGTTCTATGTTTATCCCTGGCTTCTGTTGGGGAACACTGAATAATTTTGTGGAAATACATTCAACTATAACTTTTTTTATAAATCTGTGACAACTATGGTGTATCGATTCAGATCCTCTAATGAGTTTTTTTACGCAGCCCAGTCCAATGACTCGAAGCAATCCAGTAACTACTTCTCTGCCTCCCATGCCCATCTCTTTGTTGTACTAATCACTGTAGCCTTGCTTTTCAGTTCTGCCAGCATGTAGGTGGGAGAAGGACAGCCAAGTGATCAGATTTCCTGAAGTGCGGTCTGGGCACGGTACAGTAGGCCTTCATTATCGCAGTATTGCAGTGTCTAGTATGTCGGGACCCCTGATGTTGCAGGTTATATGCTGATCATGAATAGGCAGATATTTCTTCAAACAAGCATGATTGAAGTCCCTGACTATGAATTAAAATGTGTCAGGATGGACTGTTCTTTGTTTGGTAATGGCAGCATTCAGTATCTCAAGTGCCTGATTATCATCAGCTTTTGGTGGCCTGTCATCTGCAGTCAGGATCATGGAGGAGAGCTCTTGATAAGTGGAATGGCTGGCACTTAATCATTAGATGATCAGAGATTCAGAGTTCAGAGTACATTTATAATCGGAATATGTATAATTTATACAACCTTGAGATTTGTCTGCTTTCAGTCCAGCCACAATGCACAAAACCCAAAAGGACCCAATTAAAAAAAAAGAAAGACCAACACCCAATGCACAATGAGAAAAAAACCCACAAATCATGTCAACAATAGCAGCAAACCAACAGCATTCCGAGCCAAACTGAATCCTTTGACCTGAATCTCTGGAGCAACTGGATTAGGCATAAAGCCTTGGTCTCAAGTCCATCACATAGCGGGGGCAAGCTTCTGTGAGGCACGCAGACACGAAGCATGTAGCAGTGGGAGCAGACTCATGACCTCAGTGCTGCGGAAAGAGGAGTGAAGATCACGGGAAAGCAAGTGAAATCTCCCTGACCCTCACCTCTGGTCCCAGCACTCTGTCTTTCCAGTCTGGATGGACTGGCGTTTAAATTGTCCAAACACTGGGTCACGCCCCGGCAGTCCGCAGCTCAGGGCCTAGACTTTGCCGCCCAGCCTGAAGTGGTTCGTCACCTCTCCAAATCGGCTCAGCGCTTAGAACGATTCAGCCTCACATGGGCAGCAGAATTTCTCCACCTGGACTCCTCTTCAAATCACTTGCTCCAACTCTGTCTTCTTCTCTGAAATCACCTCGAACATGTTGCACCCTGACCAACCAGCACGGCTCACCCCTCGAGTCAGCTTCACCTCCACTTGCCTCTTCATTGTTTGCGGTGATAGTATACCGCAATTTACCTCATGAAAAGTGTTATTCATGATATTTTAGTCGTATTTCTTGCCTTCTTAACTACCAGCAAACTGATGGTAGAGTCAGCTGACCTTGATTATTCATTTATGTATTCCACTATCTGATTTGAAGCTGTCAAACCAGATTTGGGGTTAACTTTGGTACCTGTCCTGCCCTCTTAGCCTTCTCACATCCACTTCCAAGCAGATTGTTGTAATCACACTGTTTTACACCGGAACAGAAGCTAATGGTGGAAGATCAACATGCAAAGTGGATAATGAACATTGTGGATTTGCTGCTGTATATGAAGTAATTTCTTGTGCCACGCACGCACCATGCACAATGCTGTCTGATAGTCTGACTCAGGGGTGGCAAGATGACAGCCCACTTTATCTCTCTCCTATATGGTCAATATTTTCCACATTAAGAACAGACTTGTCCTCTAATAGATAATCTGATGGAGGGTGAATGTTTAACTGAAGTGAGCTATTGCAGCACTTTTAATTTCATGACCAAATTTCTATATCAGTGATACAATTTGACCTAGGCATCTCTCATGCTGAGCATTGTACCAAGGCTAACATAAAAAGAGCAGGATTTACCAGTCTGCAGAAATATGTACATCTCCAAAAATAAAAATAATCATGCAGAATATTTGTAGGATGCTGTATTTGCTCTTTACTTTGCAGAACAAAAATACATCTGTTATCGAGCAATATACCTTGCATTAAGGCTGTAAGATCAGTGCAGAGGAATGGAAATAATAATGTACAAACTCCATTTTCAGAAAAGTTGGGATATTTTCCAAAATGCAATAAAAACAAAAATCTGTGATATGTTAATTCACGTGAACCTTTACTTAACTGACAAAAGTACAAAGAAATGATTTTCAATAGTTTTACTGACCAACTTAATTGTATTTTGTAAATATACACAAATTTAGAAGTTGATGGCTGCAACACACTCAACAAAAGTTAGGACAGAGTTAAAATAAGATTGAAAAGTGCACAGAATATTCAAGTAACACCGGTTTTGAAGACTCCACATTAAGCAGGCTAATTGGTAGCAGGTGAGGGATCATGACTGGGTATAAAAGTAGCGTCGATCAAAGGTTCAGTCTTTGCATGCAAGGATGGGTCATGGCTCACCCCTTTGTGCCAAAATTCGCGAGAGAATTGTTAGTCAGTTCAACAGGAACATTTCCCAATGCAAAACTGCAGAGAATTTAGGTCTTTCAACATCTACAGTACATAATATTGAGAAAAGATTCAGGGAATTCAGAGACATCTCAGTGCGTAAAGGGCAAGGTCGGAAACCACTGTTGAATGCGCGTGATCTTTGAGCCCTCAGGCGGCACTGCCTAAGAAACCGTCATGCTACTGTGACAATTATAGCCACCTGGGCTCGGGAGTACTTCAGAAAACCATTGTCACTTAACACAGTCCGTCGCTGCATCCAGAAATACAACTTGAAACTGTATTACGCAAGGAGGAAGCCATACATCAACTCTATGCAGAAACACCGGCGAGTTCTCTGGGCCCAAGCTCATCTCAGATGGACCGAAAGACTGTGGAACCGTGTGCTGTGGTCAGATGAGTCCACATTTCAGCTAGTTTTTGGAAAAAACAGGTGTCGAGTTCTCCGTGCCAAAGATGAAAATGACCATCCTGATTGTTATCAGCGAAAGGTGCAAAAGCCAGCATCTGTGATGGTATGGGGGTGCATCAGTGCCCACGGCATGGGTGAGTTGCATGTATGTGAAGGTACCATTGACTCTGAGGCGTATATTAGGATTTTAGAGAGACGTATGTTGCCATCAAGGCGACGTCTCTTCCCGGGACGTCCATGCTTATTTCAGCAGGACAATGCCAGACCACATTCTGCACGGGCTACAGCAGTGTGGCTTTGTAGACACAGAGTGCGTGTGTTTGACTGTCCTGCTGCCAGTCCAGATCTATCTCCTATTGAAAATATATGGTGCATCATGAAGAGGAGAATGAGACAACGGAGACCGCGGATTGT
This sequence comes from Hemitrygon akajei, assembly GCF_048418815.1. Classification (NCBI taxonomy): domain Eukaryota; kingdom Metazoa; phylum Chordata; class Chondrichthyes; order Myliobatiformes; family Dasyatidae; genus Hemitrygon; species Hemitrygon akajei. The sequence continues at coordinate 36,194,416 of NC_133134.1, read as the reverse complement.
TGAGCAGCTGAAGTCTTATATCAAGCAAGAATGGACAAAATTTCCAATTGCAAATCTACTACAATTAGTATCTTCAGTTCCAAAACGATTAAAAAGTGTTATTAAAAGGAAAGGTGATGTAACACAATGGTAAACATGCCTCTGTCCCAACTTTTGTTGAATGTGTTGCAGCCATCAAATTCTAAATTTGTGTATATTTACAAAATACAATTAAGTTGGTCAGTAAAACTATTGAAAATCTTTTCTTTGTACTTTTGTCAGTTAAATAAAGGTTCACGTGAATTAACATATCACAGATTTTTGTTTTTATTGCATTTAGGAAAATATCCTAACTTTTCTGGAAATGGGGTTTGTATATGACATCGGACCTCAAGGATAAATGTCTGAGCAAGTCCACTCTAAATCAAGTTTCTTTTCTTCATATAGACTCACCTGAATATTTATTATTAGTTATGTACAAGAAGGGCCAGAGTTGCCTCTACTTCCTGAGGAGACTGAGGGCCTTTGGAGTATGCAGGCCTCTCCTTCACATGTTCTACTAGTCTGTTGTTGCCATACAGTCTTCTATGCAGTGGTATGATGGGGCAATGGCATCAACACAGGTGATGCTAGCAAGTTCAATAAACTGATTAGAAAGACTGGATCTGTTATAGGAATCAAACTGGACATACTGGAGGCTGTGGTAGAACAAAGGTCTCTCTAGAAAATCCTAACAATTCTGGACAATGTTTCTCACACTCTGCATGCCACCTTGGCTGAACAGAGGAGCAATTTTAGTAATAAACTAAGACAACTGAGCTGCTCCAAAGAGCGCTATATGAGGTCATTCTTACCCTCAGCCATTAGGCTCTATAACGAATCCAGCTATAGCCGGGGAAGTGATGACCTCCTCCTGTTAGACTGTTTTAACCTCCGTTTGCCAAAGCTCTGTTTACCACACCCTGCTATTGCGGGCACCCTACATAATACTGTGCACTGCTACCATCACTTCTTATCTGGATGGTGTGAATGTTCACCCATTACTGTACATTGTGGTAATTCTTCCACTACCATCTTAACAGTGTGAACTTATAAATCTTGTAATCTTTGACTTGTAAATCCTGTACATCTTATTTTTAAGGTAACTTACTTTTTATTGTTTCTTATTGCTCTTCTAATATTTGTATATCCGTGCGCTTGCAGTACTACTGTGACACTGTAATTTCCTTTGAAATCAATAAAGTATCTATCTATCTATCTATCTATCTTATTTCTCATTTAACCTGCCTGGACAGTATGTGAGAACTAATTTAGAGATTGTAGGAGCGACAATCAGTTCTCTATTTGCTTTGTAGTCTGCGTTGTGTGTTTATTATATTTATTATGTGACCAGTCACATGAGCAGGGGGCAAGGTAAAAGCAAAATGAATATTCTTGCTTATTTCATGACAGTTTGTGGCTTGGGACCGGTGGAGGTCATACCTTTGTTGACCACTTAATATTGCTTCAGGATTGCATGTTTGCTAATTGCTAATAAAGGATTTGACTCTTGGGAACAATCATTTAATTGGAGCTGAGGGCGTGCCATGCAAGTATAACAAGCGGCAAAAGTTTTGTTTTGACTTTGAATTAGCTTTGCTGCCGCTATGATTGTTGCACCATTGCAAGAGTCCACAGATGGCGGAAGGCAAACTGGTCATGGGGCCCTAAAGCAAAGTAGCTTCATTTCAGCTGCTGATACTGCTAGACAAGATGAAGCTGGGGGCTGCAAGGTAGAGTAGGGGGCAGTACGGTAATGTAGCGATTGGTGTAATGCCAGCTACCTGGGTTCAGTTCCTGTCGCTGTCTGTAGGGAGTTTGTATGTTCTCCCTGTGACTGGTTGGCTTTCCTCCGAGTGCTCTGGTTTCCTCTCCCATTCCAAAGGTGTTTGTGTTAGTAAGTTATTCGGTGTAATTGGGTGGCACGGGTAACATACCCAAAGTGCTGGAGGATCTCAGCAGGCCGGGCAGCATCTAGGAAAGGAGTACAGTCGATGTTTTGGGACGAAACACCAACTGTACTCCTTGCCTAGATGCTGCCTGACCTGCTGAGTTCCTCCAGCATTTTGTGTGTGTTGTTTGGATTTCCAGCAGCTGCAGATTTGTGATTGGGTGGCACGGGTTCATTGGGCTGGAAGGGACTGTTACAAAGCTGAATCTCCAAGCAAATAAACAAGTAAATAAATAAATAAATGCAAGTTAATTAAGGGACTGAATGAAACTCAGACCAAGCTGCATGCTTTAACACACGACAATTTTGTGATAAGGGCAGGTCAAAAGCTCCAAAGATGCCATGAATATTGTCATGCTTGGGGCAGAGTTACTAAGCTCCTTCCACAGTAGATAATATGTTATTACCATTTGTGAACCTAATGTTTAAAAAATTTGATGTTTAAAAATAGGCAGGTCTATGTAATTAATGCAAGATTTATGTTTAGCTTATTTTGTATAAATTATTGTCAAACGGACTGGCAGACTACTTTCATTCCTGTTTAAATGTACATATACAGTATACAGTGGATTCCGGTTATTTGGTTCATCAGTTAATTGGGGCAGCCGCTTATTTGGAACAACTCTTAAAGAACAAAAACTAATTGAGAAAATAGCCAGGATTCTCTTCATTTATTCGGGACACTATGCCACTTAATTATGGCAGGAGACTGTTGTTGAACAACTTCCAACTTGCGTCTGTCACATGCATTTGTGTACTGTTAGACAGAACGCCATGCTTAGAGAGAGCAGTTTTTGAAATTGCGTTAGTTGTGTGTGTTTGCATTCAAAAAGCAACAACTTTTGTCACTGATAGTTGATGAGAAATAAGCAGCAGACAATTCAGAACTGTTTTGCTCACTGCAGTTTCAAACACTTAGGCTTGAAGATGCCGGAAACCTCTGGGAGTGAAAATGATTTGACAACTTCAGCAAGTTAGAATCTATGAAGAATTTAAAGTATTGTCAATTATTTTCAGTGTTACAATGAAAGTGAAGATTTGGAGGATGCAATCGTCGACAGCATTGTATGATGCCAGTCCATTATCTGCATTAGGTGTCTGCACTGATTTTGTTCATTTACAGTCAAAAAAACACGATGCGGATAAATTCCTCCTCCGATAAGTATTAAGAACTAACATGCAGTTTACAGTACTGCAGTAGTATTGGTAATGTTCTAATTTATTTTATGTTTCATTTAAACACATAATTTGTTACTCAGTTTGTCTTTTTTATGCATTTTTATCTATTTTCATGAAACTTTGACTGGGCCTAAATTACTGGTTCCAATGTGTCCCATTTAACCAGAATCCACTGTATATACTTATTCGTTAATTGTATTATTTCATATATCCAACTAATAAATGATAGTTTGATTTAAGTGAGTGTGAATGTGAATTTCAAGCTGTTTGTACAATGTGGTGAGACTTTTGATGCTTAATGCTACCAGCTGCTGATGCTGACTGAGAGTTGAATGTCTTCAGTAAAGTGTTTTTTGGTACAGTTACCTTTGTTGACTCTCTGAGTCATCAGCAACATAAGAGAGCGTACAGCCTCTGCAAGTTCTGCAACGGAAACTGAGACACTATCCATCAGTCTCTGGTTCCACAAGAGTCCAATTTCTGTGCAGCGCCCCAGGTCAGATGAGTGCTGAATTCTTTCATGCTCCTCAACAACAATGTAGCCTTGAGCTGCATTCCCAGCACATGAGGCATTTCAGGTATATAGGACAACCTATGGACTCACTTTCATGGGCTCTACCTCTCATGGTCTCAGTTTTATAGATTTACTATTCATTTATTATTATTATTTCTTGTATTTGTGTTTGTCTTCTGCACATCACTTGATTATCAGTCTTGGTGTATAATTGTTCATTGATTTTGTTGTATTTCATTGTTCTACTGTGAATGCCCACAAGAAAATGTATCTCACTGTAACTTATAGTAACATATACATATTTTGATAATAAATTTACTTCGAACTTTGATTTGGGTGCACACCCAGCTATCTGTTTCTAAAGCCCGGTCAACAAAGTCATCATTTGACCTCTGGAGACCGAGAGTCCGCTTACTCTTTTCCACTTTCTCTGGCTCTGGCTGACTTATGTGGTGTGAAGCATAGGAATATCTGATAAGGACACTACTTGGTGAAAACTGTTGGTAACTGAGCAATGGTTATTGTTGGCAAATGGTCAGTGCCTAAGTCTAGTGGTCAGCAAATATGCATTTGTTGACCCTGGCAACTAGTGTAAGCTGTTGCATTTCATCCTGCAGTGCACCCATTGCTTTGACATTAATCTGTTGGCATTGTTTCCTTCTTTTGCTTTGGAATACTCATATGAAGTGACCTGCAAACTTTTGCTATGTTAAAGATGCAAAAGGAATCAATGTTGTTGCTGTATAAATGGGAAGCAACTAATGATGTTCAAGAAATTTTGCTTGAAGGTTAATGTTGATGTACCAACTGGTCTTCCCCCTACTTAAGTAAGTTCAGTTTGTCCATTGTACAATGATGACAAACATTCTAGTCATCTGTAACTTGGAGTGGCTGGACTGGTCTCTAGGTACACAGATGGCTGGGGAGGCTAATCGACACTTTAAAAGTTCTTTGACAGTGTGGACAGAGAATGGCAGCCATGTTGGGTTTCCAGTAGCTGTGTTGGGCTTTCCTGGCCAGTCTATATCTCTCTGTTCCAATTGTCCTTTCTGCCTCGTGTCACTGCAGACTTATGGAGGGAAGAACACCCATTCAACCTGATCCTGGACAATAAGTTCCCATGTGTCTGGGTGTCTTTACAGCGTTTCCTTTGGTCTAAAAGGGAACATCTTCTTTCTGTAGTTTGCCATAAACAGTCTCTTAGGCAGCCAGTGGTCTAGCTCAGTGTAACTGGGATCGTATCATGATGGTGTAGATACTGGGCAGACCTGGCTTGGTAAGTATCTCAGTGTCAGGGATTCTGTCTTGACACTTAATGTTGAGAAGCTTTCTGAGGCAGATTGTATGGAAATGGTTCTGTTTCTTGGCATGTTGTTGACATGCTGTCCATGTTTCACAGGTGTAAAGCAGAATGGGAAGGACTATAGATCTATACACCTTCAGCTTTGCTTGTAGACTTCTGTTCCAGATGTTGGTATAAAGTCTGCCAAAGGCTGCATTTATTTTGTTGATCCTCACATTTACTTCATCATCAGTGATAATGCTCTGGGACAGTGTGCTACCAAGGTATGTGAACCTGTTCACTGGGTTGAGTTGTTGATCTTTGATTGTGAAGTTTGGCTCAATGTATGATTCCACTGAAAGTGTCTGATTCATTAGTTCAATTTTCTTGGTGTTGCTGGAAAGCTCAAAGTTGGTAGACATCAGAAAACCTGTTGACACAGCACTGCATATCATCTTTTGAACCAGCACTGAGGCCACAGTCATCAGCAAAAGGGAAACCCCTGATAATGTCTGTCATAACCTGAAAACTTGCTTGGAGCTTTCTAAGTTGAACAGTTTCCCATCAGTGTTGTATATAATACCAATGCCATTGCCACTGGCTCTGAAGGCATCAGTCAACATGGCGGAAAACACTAGATTGAATAGCGTTTGCACCAAGACACAGCCCTGCTTGATGCGGTTTGAGACAGGGAAGGGCTTGGATGTCATCATCCTGAACGCAAACTTGCATGCCATCGTGGAGTTGCTGACCGTGGTGATGTATTTCCTTGGGCATCCGTACTACAGTATGATCTCCCACAGACCCTCTCTACTAACAGTTTTGAAGGCCTTAGTTAGATCGATATAGTAAGAGAACATATCAGCTTTTGCTCCTGAGATTTCTCTTGCAGCAAACACCACGTCAATAGTCCCACACTCTTTCCAGAATCCACGCTGGCTGTCTAGTAACAGTCTTCAGTCAAGGTGTAGTGTGAGACAGTTGAGACAAATCCTGCAATAGACAAGAAGGATATTACGTGATAATTGTTGGAGCACTGTTGGTTTCCCTTTTGCTGATACAGGTGGGTTTTAGATGCATTGTTAAATTCCTGTGCAATTGTCTCTTGCTGCCACATGAATTGGAAGAGCTGGTGGGACTTTTCTGTTAGCACTGCACCACCTTCCATGTAGGCCTCAGCTGGTGTTGAATCTGTTCCAGGCGCTTTGCCATTAGATTGCTGATGTAACACTTTTTGGGTCTCGGCTGAGGTCAATGGAACATTCAGTGCTTCATTAACAGGTACTCGGGCAGGCGATTAATGACTTCATCATTTATAGTCGAAGGATAATTCAGAATGTGCTCAGCCCACCTATACCTCATAGGTCAGAGTGATCCCATCAGAACCAACGAGAGGGAATAATTCTGATGAAGTGGGGCCACTGACTTCTTTTACAGCAGCGTAGAAATTCTTTAAATCATGATTGTCTGCATACGTCTGGATCTCATCGGCTTTATTGTTCAGCCTGAAATCCTGTATCTGGCGAAGTTTGTGTTGTAGAGTCCTTTGTATGTAATTGAAGGCATCCTTCTTTGAGATGGACTTAGGGTCACTGAGGAAAGATTTATGGAGATGGTATTTCTCATCCTGCACTTATTTGCTGTTGACAGTTTTCTAGTCCTTGTGCTGTCAGGCAGCAGGCCCCAGAATCTCTGTAGCATTGATGTAGATCAGCTCTCAAAGGATTGACCAGTTTCCACATTCTGATTGGCCAGTGGGGTGGAGTTTAAGCAGTCTTCCAGAGAGTCAACAAAAAACTGCTTTATGTTGCTGCTTTTCAGCTTGGAGACATTCAGCTATCTTATGGCTTTCTTTCCTCGTGGGCGTATCTTAGGTAGGATATGGTTGTTCAGTTTAGAAGCAATGAGACAGTGGCCTGTCTAGCATTCAGCACCACTCATTGATCTTGTCCTCCTTACATCCCGCCTGTGTCTCTTCCTGACTGTGACATAGACAATTAGATGCCAGTGGGGATGCATCCATGATGTTCTGTTATGGGTAGGAAGGCGAAAAAGGTGATCGACAATTCATGTTTAGCACATGTTTTTTATTGGCTTACCTCCATTATGTCCTGTCTAAGCTTAGAGAAAATAAGTCGGACATTTGATACATCCTTTAAATTTGAAGAAACCTGGCGACCTTTTATTCAATATTTTCATATGGTTTGATTTATTGCTCTTCCAGTCTTCTCATGATTTATTGCTCTTCCAGTTACTTTCTCGAAACTTTGGATTTGATCAGAAAGTTTCACTTTTTTCTTGCTTTTACTCTCAGTATGGGCTGTCCAGTCCCCTTTTTTCCCTCTTTTTCCTTTTTTTTGTTTTTTTTTGTTTAGTTGTTTTTTTTTTGTGTTTATAAAAATTATAAAAGTTTCTTTATCTTTTTTCTTCTTTTCATGGAATAAGAGGAGAATTGATTATCTTATTTTTTATTATATACTATGTATGATCTTGATAATGTTTATTTTACCTTTTATATGAATTGTTATCAATATAGATATTTGAGATAATTCTCCTCTTGTTTATATATATGTACTTTTTTAATTAATAAAAAGATTGATAAAGAAAGACGGAACACACATGCCTGGTGTAGCAGAAGACTGTTGCTGTTGCAGCAGCCAACGTTGTATTTCCAAATGACCCCATCCCAGGAGGTGTTGTCAGCGCCTACTCTTGCATTGAAGTCACCAAGGATGACAAGCTTGTTTGCTTTGGGAACAGTGGCAATAACTAAGTGTAGTTCTTCATAGAACTTGTCCTTGACATCATCTGGATAGCTCCTGGTTGGGGGTGGGGCATAAGCATGCTTCCTGCCATGTGACGGGGGGAGTTTCACAGTCATGAGCCAGTCATTCAAGCCCTTTGGAGGTCCAGCAGGCTTGCCGGTGATCCTCATCTTTGCAGTAAATCCAACCCCAGCTTCATGTCTTGATTTCCTCTTCCACTCCAAAAGGATGTTTATCCCACACCCCTTTCACAAGGTTTGTCCTCTTCCACAAGCCAGTGTTGCTATTTCAATGTTATATTGGGCCAACTCTCTGCCTATTAATGTAGTTCTCCTCTGAGGTCTGTCAGCGTTGACTCTGTCCAACAGAGTGCACACATTCCACACACTTAGGGTGAGGGGAATAGACCATAGTTTTTTCTTTGATGCATTTTGACTGCTGTGATCGGGGCCCTGCCCCACAGTAAATGAGCCTGGGAAAGAAAGGAGCAGGCAATGTTTAGGGCACCTTTTTCTAGGCCCTTCCTCATACTGAGCAGGTGAGCAGTGCATTTCAGACCAGGGCTGCTGCCAAAAGCCACTGCTGCTCCATGTCGGTGGATAACGACCCTGTGGCGTTAGCCGCCAGTAGGCAGGATTGCTGCTGTGGCTGGCAGTGTACCCACACCTGCCGCTTTGTCGTTAGCCTGTCGCCACAGGAATTAGTTAGTTTGGGTTGGAAAGGATGGTTGGCAAGAGTGATTTACACAAAGTCTTAGTTTAAAGTGAGGAAGAGTTGCTCAGTGTTGACCTCAGTCACTCGCCTGAGATGACCTGTACCCAGTTGCAAGGCATAGTTTAGACGGCTGTAGGTGGAATCAGATGCAATGGATGGCCGTGATGTTCTCAGTGCGTCGTCATGCTCTAAATGCTCCAGAGCACCTTGCTGGGTCTGCCTTCCTGCCTGTTGAGCCAAACTAGTTGTTACCTCTGTGCAGTCTGCTGGATCCAGTCTTCACTAGCTCAGATAGGCAAGTCTGTACTCACGGAGGGGCTAGAACCTACTGGTTACCCTCACCTTGTTTAGCTCACTTGTCAAAGCGGTTACCAGGGTGTGGCCGCTGTCGCTAGCAAACGGCTGCTTGGAGCCACAGGAGAGAATTGGGACCAATGGTGAATGAATTACTCCCAAGGGAGGATGGCATGTGCACCCCATCAGAGGCGCAACCCCTTCCTGACACCCCATACATCCCACGTATGCTCCAACATACCCAAGATCACTTGCTTAGTAATTCATGAACATCATTGCTCAGAACGTGCAATTTCTTTCTAGTTCTCTAGTCACTCATTCTGCGGGTCATTATATACCAATCTGAATGACTGAGGTAGGTTGTACAGAATCCATTTCTGCAAATGTATTGAACATAATATCTGAGGCACTGCAACTTCATGAAGTGGCTGGATTTAGCAATAGACTTGCATCAAACGGCTTTATTAAAATGTTAGTCTCTGCCCATATCTCAAAGTATCTGCAACAGCTCCTTTCAAAATATATGGCATGTGACATATATTTGCAGGACCTTTAAAAACGATCTTAGTTTATAACAAAAGCATTCAGCAAGCACTTGGTAGGCAAGCTACTTTCCTCATGTCTGCATCTGTTATCCAGTAATGTGTTTGGAAAGAAGAGTCTGGAAGAGACATGTTCTACATTGATGTCCAATGTCTGTAGCACTCTGATGATGCTTAAAAGACCCTGGCTATAACTGCGTCTTTTTGCACTAATGTGCAGTGGATTCAGCCAACTCTGGATGAGGGGGTATCAAGTCTGTTAACCAATTCATTGTCTTCAGTTCTACAAGCACATACCTGTAAGACTTCTCACACTGCCAATTAAATATTGTATACCTTTTGAATTAGATATGGAACATTCCAAAAAAAAAACCCCACAGCTGTTCAGATTCTGCCCAGCCCACTCTACCTTCTGGACATCTTTGACCATGAGGTGTCTCAGCCCCACATAGCTCACTCCTACTTTCTGCTTGCTTGAACTGCTGATTATTACCAGCATTTTCTGCTTTGATCATAGAACATAGAACAGTACAGTACAGTGCAGGCCATTCAGCCTAAGTTGTTGTGATAACCTATATAAACATACTCCATAATCAATCTGTCCATCTCCCTCATGGGCACTGGTCTCCTCACCATCGAGAAATCCTCAAAAGGCGATGCCTCAAAAAGACATCATCCATCATTGAGGACCCTCATAACCCAGCTTCTCAAAGCTACCATCAAGGAGGATGTACAGGAGCCTGAAGACACACTTTCAATGGTTTAGGAACAGCTTCTTCTCCTCCGCCATCAGAATTCTGTATGGATAATGAACCCATGAACACTACTTCACTACTTTTGCTCTCTTTTTGCACTATTTATTTAATTTCATTTTAAATACTTACTTCATATTTCTTATTATAATTTATAATATTGTGATACTCCGGTGGGAGGGGCGTCAACAACCTGTCCTTGCATTTCTAACGACTAGCATTGTTTATGGTTCTTGTGTTAAAATGCTTTTGTGGAATTATGGTGGGAAGTTTCAGTTCATTTGTTGTTCCATTTTAGCTTGGGTTATAAAGTTATTTGCTTGTGTACTTGTGGGTCACCCTAACCGTAACCTCCCCCATCGGTATGAAACTGAGCTGTTCTCTCTCCGGGTTATGGTGCCCAGTCTGTTGTAGTGTTTATCACAATAAAAACTGTTGTTGAGTTTAAAGAGCTTCCTCGTCTGTCATTATGGACCAAATGCTTGCCACAATGTACTTACTGTACTGTACTGTTGCCACAAAACAACAAATTTCACCACATATGTCAGTGATAATAGCCCTCCATTTTTTTCTTAGATCCATGTGCCTATCCAAGAGTCTTTTAAATGCCCCTCTTGTATCAGCCTATACCATTGCCTTTGGAAGTGCATTCCCAGCATCTATCACTCTCAGTGTAATAAAAACCTACCTCTGGCATCCCTCCCAAAGCTCTCTTTCACTCTGTTACATGGATGTCCTCTGGTTTTGACCATTGCTGTTCTGAGAAAAGATGCTGGCTGTCCACTTTATTTATCCCTCTCCTAAATCTCATACACCTCCATCAAGTTGCCTCCCAAACTTTTTCTTTCCAAAGAGAAAAGCCCTAGCTAGCTCAGCCTTTCCTCATAAGGCATGTTTTCTAATCCTGTCAACATCTTGGTAAATCTCCCCTGCACCCTCTCTAAAGCTTCCACGTCTTTCTTATAATGAGTCTACCAGAACTGAACACAGTTCTCCAGGTAACAACCACAAAATGCTGAGAGAACTCAGCAGGTCAGGCAGCATCTATGTAGGGCAGGGATTTCCAATATTTTTTCGTGCCATGGACAAATACCATTAAGCAAGGGGTTCTGTGGATCTCAGGATGGGAGCCCCAGATGAAAGGAAATAAACAATTGACATTTTGGGTTGAGGCTCTTCATTGGGAATGGAAAGGAATAGGGAAGAAGCTAGAATAAGAAGCTGGGGGGGAGGGGAAGGAGGACAAGCTCACCTTCAAACTTTCAGATCTACTTTACATTTAATATCTTGGTGGTTGAAATCCATAGCACTCTGCTTCCCAGCCCAAGTTGTTTGTAGACCACATACATATAATATATTTGCTGCATCTGATGTTAAATCACGTAGTTCACACTGTGTGGAGTGTCAACATATTCCCAGGTGCCTTTGTGTGAATGTACATCAGCTGCCTACATGAATAGCACAATAATTACTCAATTTACTACAGAGAAATTTCTACAGTCTTATGTTAATATTGTACCTTTTCACAATATTAGTAAAGTTCAGAACATCCCAGTGCTGGTAAAAAGAAAAAAAACCCTGCATTAATGGCAAGCTCTTTACAATCCCAGGGCATCTCCAGAGACGCCTCCAGTCAGTGAACTACCTGTTGATTTAGAATCACAATTGTAATGGCATGGATTTTGTCTCTAGTGGTAAAGGAATGGCTTTTACCATTGACTTCACGTACAGTTACTCTGAGATTTCACAGGCTTGTCTGCAGGAATTGCCACTAATTGGTATCTGATTCAGCATGGCCCTTTCTGCGGGTGATCTGTGGGGAGGTGAGCAGCCAAAGCAACAGCATAGCTCATCAATCAATCAGATCAAAATATCCTGAAACATCCAGACCGCAAAATAGAAAGCATGGAAACAGGAAATTGAAATTATATTGAAATCAATGTACAGGAAGCAAAGTGTGGCTAGGAATTCACAGCTTGAATTAGAGGTGAAAGAGCAAAGCAGATAATCTAAGCGAAACGATCAATTTTATATGATATATAACATTAATTTTCTTCTGAAGAAACAAGATTCCACAAAATTAATATTTTAAGACCATCTGTTGTTCAGAAATAATTGTCAGTTATAGCTACAAAACTTTACTCCAGATTGCATTAGTCCTCTGTCATTAACTCTGCAGAACTCCCACCCACTGCCACAAAATCCATAGTTCCCTTACCCTGCACTGATCACTTCTACCTCCTACCCAAGGTCCACAAACCTGGCTGTCTGGGTAGGCCAATTATCTCTGTCTGGCCCTGCCCCGCTGAAACTCGTGTCCTCATACCTTGACTTTATTCTTTCCCCCTTGGTTCAGTCCCTTCCAACCTTCTCATGCTCTCATTCTCCTCACTAACTTTCTAAACCCTGGCCCTAACAGCTTATTTTCACCATAGGTGTTTGGACCCTATGCACTTCTATCCTCCATCCAAAAGGCCTTAAAGCTCTCTGCATCTTTCTCAATGTAAGATCCAACTAGATGCCTCCTTCATTATCTGCCTTCAGCTGGCAGAACTAGTGTACAAGATGATGAGAGGCATTGATCGTGTGGATAGTCAGAGGCTTTTTCCCAGGGCTGAAATGGCTAAAAAGAGAGGGCACAGTTTTAAGGTGCTTGGAAGCAGGTACAGAGGAGATATCAGGGGTAAGTTTAAGTGTGTGGAATGGGCTGCCGGTTATAGAGGTGGAGGCGGATACGATAGGGTCTTTTAAGAGACTCCTGGATAGGTGCATGGAGCTCAGAAAAATAGAGGGCTATGGGTAACCCTTGGTAATTTCTAAAGTAAGTATATGTTCAGCACAGCATTGTGGGCCTAAGGGCCTGTATTGTGCTGTAGGTTTTTTATGTTTCTATGGTCCTCACCCTCAATAACTTTTCCTTCAGCTCTTTCCACTTTCTCCAGACTCAAGGGGTACTCATGGGCAACCACATGGGCCCCAATTATACCTGCCTTTTTGTGGTTTCATAGAATAATCCATGTTCCAAGCCTTCCACTAAAAGCTCCCTAACTTTCCCTCTGCTATGTTGACAGCTGCATTGGTGCTGTTTCATGCACTCATGCTGAACTCGGCAACTTCACCAACATTGTCTCTAACTTCTACCCTGCCATATAATTCACTTGGTCCACCTGGGATTTGGTCCTTCCCTTTCTTGATCTCTCTGTCTTCATCTTTGGAGATAAACTTTCAACTGACATTTTTTATAATCTTACTTGTCTATACTCACGCAGTCTCCTGTAAAAATGCTATTTACTTTTATTCAGTTCGTCTGTCTCCTCCGCAGCTGTTTCCAGGATGTGGCTTTCTTTACCAGGACATCAGAGATGTTCTTCTTCTCAAAGAACAGAGTTTTCCTTTCTCCGCTATTGACGTTGCCTTTGCCCACATCTTCTTCATTTTCCCACCATGCGCACTCACCCCATCCTCCTGCTGCCTTAACAGTGAGACTTCCACTTTTCCTCACTTACCACCCCATGACTCTCTGTATCCAACACATCATCCACTGCAACTTCTGCCATCTCCAAGGGATTTTATTACCAAACATATTCTTACCACCCTCCTCTGATTTCCACAGGGATCAGTCCCTCCCCACTAACCTCCCTCTTGGCACATATCCTTACCATCAGCCAAAGTGCTACAACTGCCCATTCACCTCCATTCAGGGCCCCAAACAGTCCTTCCAAGTGAGGCAATGCTTCACCTGCAATCTACTGGGGTCATCTATTGTGTCCAGTGCTCCCGATTGGACCTCCTCTCCATTGTAAATTGGGCAAACTGCTTTATCGAGCACCTCTGTTCCATCCACCAACTGCAGAACTTCACAGTGGCCAAACATTTTTAATTCTGATTCCCATTCCTATTCCAACATGTAGGCCCGTAGTCTCCTCGTGCCATGGTGAGGTCATCCTCAGAGCAGAGGAACAACACCTTATATTCCATTTGAGTAGCCTCCACCCTGATGGCATGAATATCTATTTTTCTTTCTAATACAAAGGTATCCTTCCCCCTCCTCTCATCTTCTATTCCCCACTCTGGCCTGTTACCTTGTTATGAATGCAGCAGCAACCGATATGAAACTGAGACTGAGTTTATAAACAAATCCCGAGATTTATTAACCTCTGCTCAAAACTTAGAAAAGTAAACAGTTACAAATGCAGCAGCAATGAATATGAAACTGTTCTTAATGAGTTTTCATCCAAGCACAGACCTAAAGTGATAAATTCAAAAGTCCATGTGATTTATACAATCATTAAGGAGAAACTTCCCTGAAACAAGAATTCCTTCGAAGTAATGACGAATCCCCGAGAGATGCCTTGTTTGAAGAAATCACGAGGATATAAAAGGAACTGACCTTTTGACTGGAGGGTGGTCACTGCATAAACCTTCCCCACCTTGCAGGGGTTTAACTCAAATATGCATGCCCAAATTCCTGAATTGTCACAAAGGTCTATCATTCCCCAAAATGCTGAACGACATAAATTTTCTCCAATCCTTTGAACTCGGATAACTCTGGTAATGCCTTCACGCTCCGATACTGGACTGTGAGGGAAAAATAAACGTGGAACAAACAAAACCCGTGGAGCCTCCACACCTCCGCCTAGCAACAACAATGCTGCACAAAAATAAAAATGAGAACTGCGTCATAGACCGCGGGCTTTGTTTAAATACCGTTTGGAACATGCCATCACATGACATAACATCACCCCACGGTCATGAGACAATTACATCATCCCACTCACAAGACCATTACATCGTCCCACTGTCTTGTGTTCAAACTATGAGTATGTAACAACCACTTTTCACCTATCACCTCCTCCTGTATCTCCTCCTTCTTCCCTTTCTCCTGTGGTCCTCTCGCTTCTCCTATCAGATTCCTTCTTCTCCAGCCCCTTAGCTTTCCTACCCAACTGCCTTCACCTATCATCCTCTAATTGTCCTCCTTCCCCTCCCCACACCTTTTTATTCTGGCACCTTTCCCCTTCCAGTCCTGAAGAAGGGCCTTGGCCCAAAACACTGACTGTTTATTCCTTTCCTTTGTTCCAGCATCTGTGGAATTTCCTGCGTTTTTGCATTAGTCCTAACTGGCACTTGCATTTTTGAGCAGAAGTTTGTGTTATTACACAGATTTTATTGCTGAGTCTACTGGCTAGGATTGGAACAGCATAACCTGTAGGGTAGTGGGGTATATTGGACAGCAAGAAGATCTTTCTTTATGTAGGCTACCATTAAAGTTAACAGTATCTACACAACAAAATGGGAATGCTTGGCTAATCCCCTGACAGTCAAACCTTGCTGAGAATGAACTGAGCATGTCGCCATCCTTTATTTCCTGCATTTTTGACAGAAATAGAATTGGGAGAATTTGCTGTTATCTCTTTCTCATCTTGTTTCCTCCAGCTCTTTAATTACACTATTTTCTGAGGAAAATGTTCTACCTTATACATGCAACAGTTTGGTGTAATCTTAGATGTGCCCTCACCCAATATCCAATTTATTGCCCGATAGAGAGCTGCTAAGGAAAGCTGTTTCATATTCATCACCACCTCACAGATGCCAGAAGTTGCTTTCAGATTTACTCTGCAATAACAGAGTACTGTTAGTCTCTTGTTATTTTTATGGCAAAATCCGAGCCACTTTATTGCCTATCTTTGTTCAATATGCAGTGAGGCCTGAATTCACCATGGAGAAAAATAAAATGAAAAAAAAAATACACTGCAAGAGATCAAGAAGGAGTCTAGGGAGCAATAGCAAAACCTTGATGAACACATCATCACTCTGGAATGTTACGTTTAGCCAAACACATTTACTTAACTTTGTGAATTCCCTAATGAGTATATCAGAAGCAGCATTGCACAAATATGTTAAACATTAGTACTTGTCTTTGACCCTAGTTTTTCTTGTTTATAAGCAGACAAAGCACTGTTCTGTGAATTTGAATTTTCACTGGTCTTGTCCATGGAAATTAAAATGTAACCTTCCTATAGAACTTCACTTGGATTTAATACTATAGAAGCCTAAAGTTCATACAAAATATAATCCAAAATGCCACAGTTATTTTGTATCATTTTTTCCAAATCTCGACTTGCACTTATCCCTGCTTGTCTGCGAATGCTAATTAATATTTGCCACAGTGGTTACACCTCAAAGTAACATAGAAACTGATTTTGTTATCATGTTTGAGGTCAGTTACCAGGAAAACAGTCGTAAAATTTCCATTGTCAGGAATAATGGAAGTACAGATGCCAAACAAATTGGAGCAAAAGGTAGGTTAAAGCTTTCTTATGTACTTATGTATTGTAGAATCAAATTTTTTCTTGGCCGAGAGATGTTCACAGTACTCAATCACATAATGAAATTTCCACCAGTACTATTATCATCCCTGCTTCTTCCAGTTTAGTGTAGAAAGTTAACTTTTGTTCCCAGCTACAGAGCAGTGTATTAAAGAATAATACTGAAGATGGGCTTCAGAGAATTTAATTCCTATTCTCCTGATATTCCCAACTGGGGTTGTTGGTTAGCTAAATAACTCAAGTGAGGAATGGCCAAGTTGATTCACAGAACATGCTATTTTTTAGTTGCTAAGAAGCTTCCAAAATTCTAATGTGATGAGCAGAATGTATGTGCCTATTATGGGGTAAAAATATTATGTTGAAGATGAGGCTTGATGCCCTTTTGGGAATCTATTGCAAGATTGGTTTTGCAGTTGGGCATTTAGATTTCCTCAAGAAAACTGGGTTCACTTCCAGTTTAATTTGAAGGGGCTTCGCTAGGGTAGAACTTTGCCCAACGTTTATCTAAAGGTAGAACTAGGAGAAAGCTGAACTTGCAAGTCCATATTTTGAATGTCATTGCTTCTGCCTTCGTCTTCTCGGATAGCAAGGATCAGAGTGGACTAACACAGTTATAATGCTGATAACTGAAGATGATAACTTTGGGTAGATAGAGCTTGTCAACCTGGGAAGGCAGTCCATCTAAGAGAGGGAAAACTCTGATTTCAAACCTCCGCTGCCTTGCTGCCATACCCACTCATGGGAAAGGCTTCGGGAGTAAACTCTGAGGACAAATCCGGAGCTGGAGTCCCTGAGGCAGTCCGACGTTGTCTTCAACCTTGTTCTGGCAACTCCTGCGACGTCACTGGTGCCAAGCTGTCTCAGCTTTTGCCCTTCCCTTGGACAACATCGGTGGCGTGGAGAGGGGAGACTTGCTGCTTGGGCAACTGCCGGTCTTCCATACAACCTTGCCCAGGCCTACACCCTGGAGAGGACACTGCAGTAGACTTTTCTGGCGCAGATCCATGGTCTTGTGAGACTAATGGATGTCACCACCAATGCTGATAATCTTTTGAAGATTAAAGCCCTCAAATCAAGCAGTGTGATTTCTCATGAAGACATCATTTCCTAAAAGTAAGATTATGTTTAATCTCTAATAAGAAAGAGTAGGACCAAAACAGAGAGGGAGTGGGGCTCCTGCTAGTAAGATCTGAAAGGTTCTGCCACTTAACTATACTTCCCTCTTTCATTTCACCCCCTATAATGCAGTGCCTCACACTAGTCCCAATTAAACACTACCTGCCATTTCAAGGATCAAATTTCCAACCGATCTATATCTTGCTGAGTTCTTTGGCATCTTCCTCATTATCCATAACTTCATGAATTTTCATGTTGTTTATAAATTTACCCATGAGACCATTCCATATACAAACAACATCAGATATCTAAGTGACAATGAATAACTACAGACCCCGTTGTAAAATGGCTCCCATGTTGCTATCATTCCCTTGCTGGTGAACCTTGTGTCAACTTGAACACAAACAGTGAATGTAACAGTCTGTCACGTCAACATATCAAACAAATTTTGTACATACTGTATACTCGATGTTAGACCCAGTCTAGGTCAATCCCTTGGTGCCTGTCTTCTGCAGGTCCGTACCTGTCCTAACAAACCTACGGTGTGATCTCTGTAAAGTTGCAGCCAAGCTGGTTATTTTATTTCAGAGGGAGGAGGCAGACAACATCTATGAAGCGTGAATATAAGCAGCTTCCATAAGAGAAGCTCTATTTCTGAGCTTCTGACTGAGAGGAATTAGATTGCTACTTCGACTTCTTGCAACGACCCTTGATCACAAAAGATTTGGAAAATAATTGGCAGGCAACTTTAGAAGGAAAATACTTATTGATTCACTGTTTAGTAGGCAGAATTTTGATCATCTCAAGTCAAGTCAACTTTTATCGTCATTTCGACCATAACTGCTGGTACAGTGCGTAGTAAAGATGAGACAACATTTTTCAGGACCATGGTTTACATGACACAATACAAAAAACTAGATTGAACTACGTATTAAAAAAAATACACAGAGAAAGCTATACTAGACTGCAGACCTACACTGGACTTAGCTTTCTTCCAGCTAATAAAAGCCTATCTCGCCTCACGTCTCTGAGAGTTATTGATGGTGCATCAACTGAGGAGTCTGATAGCTTGGGGGAAGAAACTGTTATATAGTCTGGTCGTGAGAGCCCGAATGCTTCGGAGCCTTTTCCCAGACGGCAGGAAGGAGAAGAGATTGTATGAGGGGTGCCTGGGGTCCTTCATAATGCTGTTTCCTTTGTGGATGCAGCGTGTAGTGTAAATGCCCGTGATGGCGGGGAGAAAGACCCCGATGATCTTCTCAGCTGACCTCACTATCTGAGATGGTGCAATTTCCGAACCAGGCAGTGATGCAGCTGCTCAGGATGCTCTCAATACAACCCCTGTAGAATGTGATGAGGTAGCTTAGCAATTAAAAATACAATATACAGTGGCATGCAAAAGTTTGGGCACCCCTGGTCAAAATTTCTGTTACTGTGAATAGTTGAGTAAATATGACCTGGTTTCCAAAAGGCATAAAGTTAAAGATGACACATTTCTTTAATATTTTAAGCAAGGTTACTTTTTTATTTCTAACTTTTACAATTTCAAAATAACAAAAAAGGAAAAGGGCCCGAAGCAAAAGTTTGGGCACCCTGCATGGTCAGTACTTAGTAACACCCCCTTTGGCAAGTATCACAGCTTGTAACGCTTTCTGAAGCCAGCTAAGGGTCTTTCATTTCTTGTTTAGGGGATTTTCACCCATTCTTCCTTGCAAAAGGCTTCTAGATCTGTGAGATTCTTGGGTCATCTTGCATGCACTGCTCTTTTGAGGTCTAGCCACAGAGTTTCGTGATGTTTAGGTCAGGGGACTGTAAGGGCCACGGCAAAACCTTCAGCTTGCTCCTCTTGAGGTAGTCCATTGTGGATTTTGAGGTGTGTTTAGGATTATTATCCTGTTGTAGAAGCCATCCTTTTTTCATCTTCAGCTTTTAATGTGATGTTTGCTTCCAGAATTTTCTGGTATTTAATTGAATTCATTCTTCCCTCTACCAGCCACTGGCTGCAACACAAACCCAAAGCATGATTGATCCAACCTGTGCTTAACAGGTGAGGTGGTGTTCTTTTCCTGAAATTCTGCACTCCTTTTTCTCCAAACATACCTTTGTTCATTGTGGCCAAAAAGTTCTATTTTAACTTCATTATTCCACAGGACTTGTTTCCAAAATGCATCAGGCTTGTTTAGATGTTCCTTTGCAAACTTCTGACACTGAATTTTGTGGTGAGGATGCAGGAAAGATTTTCTTCTGATGACTCTTCCATGAAGGTCATATTTGTACAGCTGTCGCTGCACAGTAGAACAGTGCACCACCACTCCAGAGTCTGCTAAATCTTCCTGAAGGTCTTTTGTAGTCAAACGTGGGTTTTGATTTGCCTTTCTAGCAATTGCTCGGAAAATTTTCTTGGTCTTCCAGACCTCAACTTGACTTCCACTGTTCCTGTTAACTGCCATTTCTTAATTACATTACAAACTGAGGAAACGGCTACCAGAAAACGCTTTGCTATCTTCTTATAGCCTTCTCTTTGTGGGCATCATTTATTTTAGTTTTCAGAGTGCTAGGCAGCTGCTTAGCCCATGGCTCCTGATTGTTGGGACAAGATTTAAGGAGCCAGGGTATTTATAAAGCTTTGAAATTTGCATCACCTGGCCTTTCTTAATGATGATTGATTGTGAACAAACCATAGCCCTAACAAGCTAATTAAGGTCTGAGACCTTAGTAAAAGTTATCTGAAAGCTCAAATCTCTTGGGGTGCCCAAACTTTTGCATGGTTCATCTTTCCTTTTTTTTCCACTCTAAAATTGTACAAAACAGAAATAATACACTAATTTTGCTTAAAATATTGAAATGAATGTTTCATCTTTAACTTTATGACTTTTGGAGATCAGTTCATCTTCTACTCACTTAACTATTCACAGTAACAGAAATTTTGACTGGGGGTGCCCAAACTTTTGCATGCACTGTAAGTTAATATACTCTATACTCTATTTGAAGCACATGCCAGATGGGTTTTTCAGGAGATGTATTTAAGTTCTGAGATCGATGTGAAGATCTCTTTGTTCTAATCAGAAAGGAGGAGTGAATATTTTCCAGAGCCTTTCATTTCATCTGCGTTGTAGGTGCCATCACATACCAAGGCTCTTAAACCTGGAAGTACCTTCCAAAATTAACCACCTCCTTAATGCATTTACCTCTTTGGTGATACTCCTCAGCATCTACCTCATTGACCCAGTGCTTAGTTACCTTCCTGCTATCTCCCCATGAGGTCATTGTTAATTGGTGTTCTATCAGTCTATCAGAGAATATTTTACTAAATTAAATACAGGTTACTGTTCTGGCTGTACTTAGCACTAAAATTGTCATGAATATATCTTACTTTATTTAAAATTAAACCATTGCTGTGTACAAACTTATTGTTATTTTGCTTGCATTCCTACAGTGACTACATTTCAAAAATAATTAAAGGCATCTCATAAAATTGGAGTAAAATGTACTAATTAGCCAAAGTATTCAGATCACGGATTGTTTTCCCCTTTTTTCACAGAGATAAACTCATGAGGAAAGCCCTTCAATTAATTCACAGTCATCAGCAATTTCATTCCAACTAATGCAGCAACAGGGAAGAAATGTTCTTGCTTTCAGTGATGTAACGTGATTGGACTTCAGCTTGTTCTTCATTACCAGCAGTTCATGTTAAAATTATTGCTTTTCAACCACAAAAGGTCAAATTGTAACAATTCATTATTCAGATGGTTTTCTTCCCTTACACTTCCTCCTGTTTCTCTCCTGAAGGTCATGTTACATGCTAACTTGTGACCATAAGGTTAGGGGCTATAAAATATGTCTGATACCAGCCACAATTATGAGCCGTACTTGCAGTCTTCTCAGTAGGTGTCACAGATGTAAATATTGACTAAATATTCCCCTTTAAGGCAATTTGGTGACTCTAAAAATTAAACAGGTAGAAGATTTGTAATCAAAATATAAACTGGATTTAAACCCAGGAGCATAGTTTTTTTGTTGTTTTCATTTCTGATTTAGTCAGTATTGTAATCAATAAAAAATTATGAAATAAAACATCATCTCCCCAGACTGAATTTTCACTACTGCTTGTGTGAAGAAATGCCTCACTACCTGATATGTGTTCAGCCTTGTTTTATTTTTGAGGATAAGAAGGAATACTGATGTTTACCAATGCTTATTTTGTGTGACATTAATAACTATTGTCTACAGCAAGCTTTTCAAGGTCAATTATAACAGGGATGAGACCAAAATAATTTTCTTGATAAATAATGCAAAGTAATTGTTATGTTTGGTGGAACCAAAACATAAAACTAATTGAAAGAAAGACAAGGAAGCCCAAGAGATGTGTGTAAATTTCATTTTTACTTCCAATTAGTTTTATGGTTTCGAGTTACAGAACATTACAGTGGAGATGAATAAGTTTTAAAATGAATGCCAGATGACTAACTGAATGTAAGATGCAAGATGAAGTGCAGTGAGATGTTTGAGTTAAATAAGAAACAAATTAAGCAGATTTTTAAAGTAAATGAAATAGTCAACTAGAAATGAACACCAGTTTCGCTGAGTATTATAGGTATGAAAGCATACACTTTGTTTAGAAGTTTAGCTGCTCCAACCAAACCAGCCAAAATGAGCTTTGCTATCGTGAAAGTAATGTAGGAACACTTAGAACTAAAACCATTGTTGATTGCAGAATGTTTTCAGTTTCATTAGATGAATCAAAAAGAGAGGGAGTACATTTCAGCATATGTGGTTAAATTTAAGAAATTGTCAGTTCAATGATGGACTTATTGATGCACTAAGAGATCACTTTGTTTGTGGAATCTTACAATAAAGCATTCAAAAGCTCTTTAACTAAAGCACAGGTCACATTTAACAGAGCAGCTGAAATCGCTGCATCAGTAGAAGCAACAGACAGTGACACAATTGAGTTGCAGTCAGAAATGGAAGTGAGTGTGAATATACTTATGACGTCTAAACAGAAACCTGCCTGGCTGAACAAATTGTGTTACCATTGTGGCAGGGGCTCACATATATCAGACATTACACAAAGGTGTAATGCAGAAAAAGCCACAAAGTAGGGCACATGCAGGGCAAAGAGCATGGGGCAGGTGGACAAAAAGTTGAAGTTTCAAAAAGAGCACTAATCTGCATGTTGTTAATGAAAAATTTGATAATGATGAGGGTGACACAGGTCTGAGTAGCTCTGAGGTTTATACTGTGAAAACTAACACGAGACAAGCGATATGGCTAAAGGGATCGGGGGAATGGAGAGAAAGCAGGTACAGGGTTCTGAGTTGGATGATCAGCCATGATCACACTGAATGGCAGTGCAGGCTTGAGGCCTACTCCTGCACCTATTTTCTATGTTTCTATGGCTTACGCCAGAAGTGAACGACAAATTCAGATTCAGATTCAGATTCAGTTTACTGTCATTTAGAAACCACAAACGCAATGCAGTTAAAAAAATGAGACAACGTTCCTCCAGAATGATATCACAAAAGCACATCACAAACTGGACACCAGCTTAGCTGTTCCAGTTGTTCCACAAAATAAGTTAAAACACATTTCAAAGATATTAAACTGAAGCCTGCAGATACCTACTTAGAACTTACATTGGAGAAAGGATAACTCCTGTGGGATTAACATTTGTAACAATGAAATACAACAGTCAACAAGCTATATTGGGCTTGAATATAGTAAAAAAGAGGAGGGCCTGCTCTGTGGGGATGTGACTGGCTGAGACACCTACAACTTGATTGGAGATTCATTCACCATTTTTATGCCAGACCCCCTGTAATAGAGTCAACTGAAAGTGATTTAAGAATGTTACTGAATGATGCCACAGCAGTGTTCAAGGAAAACTCAGACATATCTAGGGTAAGATAGTATTAAATGAAAATGCCACACCCAAGTTTTACAAAGCCATCGGTTCCTTACACCATCCATGATAAAGTAGCCAGCGAGCTTGATCGCATAGAAGCTGAAGGAATTCTTTCCAAGCTTAAGTTGAGCCCAAGGCCAATGCCCCTGGTCCCAGTAGCTAAGAAGGATGGATATGTCAGGACTTGTGGGATTTTAAGGTCACTATCAACCCAGTACTGAAAGAAGATCAATACCTTCTGCCCAGGATAGAAAATATCTTTGCAAACCTATCTGGAAGAAAACACTTCGGCAAAATGGACTTAACAGAGACTTATCTGCATATGGAGATGGAAGAAGAGTCCTACGTGTTTCTCATTATAAACCCTCACAAAGGGTTTTATCACGATAATGGGCTTATTTTTGGAGTAGCATGTAGACCTGCGCTCTGGCGGTAAGCTATGAACCAGGTTCCGTAAGGCTGCCCAGGCACTCAATGTTATCTGGATGACATCATTGTTACTGGTAAGGATGAGAAGGAACGTCACCAAAATCTTGAGATAGTGTTAAAAAGATTAGAAGATTATGGGTTCAGAGCGCGAAGCAACAGTGTGAAATCTTTAAACAAAGCATCACTTACTGTGGTCACACAATTGATACACAAGGATCACACAAGTGTGCTGAGAAAATTCAAGCAGTGATGGATGCCCCAAAGATAAAGGATGTGTCACGGTTTCTAAACAAGAGAAAATCTGCAGATGCTGTCACCGTTTCTATTCTTTTTAGTATTTTTCAATTACTATAACAGGTTCCTGCCGAACCTGGCTACTCTGCTCTGCCCTTGAACTCATTAGTACAGAGTGGGTAGAAATGGCAATGGACGAAGCAGCATGAGGTGGTTTTCCAAAAGGTAAAGAAAATGGTGACGTCAGACACTGTACTCACACGTCGTTCAGTGAAGCTTGCCTGCGATGCTTTGCCTTACGGTATAGGTGCAGTTACGTCACATGTTATGAGTGGTGGAAGTGAACGCCCCACAGCCTTTGCATCATGTTCACTTACTGCCGCAGGTAAAAATTATGCATAGATTGACAGTGAGACCCTGGTAAAAGTAAAAACAAAGAGTACACGTTTGTCCCGGTCTCTTCCATGTTTTTCTTTCAATTAATTTCATGTTTTGGAGTTAATCATTTGGCATCTTATTCTTAATGTAGTTTACTATTGACAGCTTTCCATTTTGGTGCTAAGAGTTGTATATTGCCCAATTTATGGTTAATGAACATGATATCTGCAATAATTAATAGGAATATTTAATAGCAGCATTTTATCATTTCCATAACTCTGTTGTTATTAAAATGTTGTCTTTCATATTCTAGTAAATGGTGATAAATTTTGTCTTTAGTTTCTATTAGCTAAGGTAGACTCAGAATGTTAGGCCATGAAGTTAAACTGTCTGTTAATAGTATTAACTGGGTCTTAAGTTGTTATTAGGGAATAGATGTTATTTGGGCAACTTTCAGTGAGTATTATCTGGAAAGGAAAAAGCTATAACATTGGATTTCATGCAGTTATAATGGAATCACTATGTGCTCGATTAAGTAGACAATGATCAGATTCTTAGATTGACTTTATTTCATGTTTTCAAGAACTGGTTATCAAAATCAGTATTATCTATAATAGTGGTCACCAACCTTTTTAAGCCCAAGATCCCCTACCTCGGCCTTAGTGAAAGGCAAGATCGACCTATTAAATCGATTAGTCACACGCATGCGCACTGGGGCAGGAAAGACCAGAAGTAAAACCCCGCAACCCGGAAGTAGAAATAATTTATGAACACCAGGGGTCAACACCCTTTTTTTGCACCGCGGACCGGTTTAATATTGACAATATTCTTGCGGACCAGCCGATGGGGTGGGGGGTGGTGTTAATCATGACAGCGATACTCGAAGCAGGTTCCTTATGTCTATGCTGCAATTTAGTTTTCGTGGCTCTCAGCACTTAGCTGCTGTCCAGCTTGCTCACGTTTTTTTCCGCTCACAAAACTCAAACGGGTTTGTCTTTAAGTGCAGGGTGCTTGGACTCAAGGTACCAGAGCAGTTTTGAGGGCTTCATTGCCTCATTAGACAGCCTCCCGCCTGCCCACCACCAGACACCTTGGCCAGGTGCGGCTGGTCGTGGGTGGGGTGAGAGGACAAGGTCAGGGCTGGAGGTCCCCGTGTCAGGGCCGTGGCAGTCGCAGTCCGGACAGAGTGACCGACCGAGCGAGGGGTGCGACAGGGTGCCCGCTCCCCCTTGTAGGATCTATCAGCTGATGAAAGTTTGTCTCGAGGGATGACTTTCATTAGATCGCAGCGAGGTAGCTGCTCTGCTGCTTATGAAACCCTGAGCCCGAATTAGGTCGTCTGCGAATATTTTAGCACCAGGTTCCCCACGAACATTCGGAGTGCTAAACAGGTTCAGAGGCGGTGCCCATCTGTCTGCGCTCCAGGCCAGTAGCAATGGCACTGATGCATCATCAATAACTCTTGGAGACGTGAGGCGAGATATAGGCTTTTATTTGCTGGAAGAAAGAACAAGCAGCAATTGACCACCACACTACATCCTGGAGACTGAGCCCGGGGTGGAGTCCCCAATTGCCTTTATACTGGGGTCCGTGGGAGGAGCCACAGGAGCAGTCAGCGGGGGGGGCGTGTCCAGACAGGTATATGTAGTTCACCACAGGCACTTCCCGCCGGCCGCGCGAGGCTGCTGGTTACCCGAGGCCAACCAGTGATCCCTGGCGCGAGGGTGTCACCACGTTTAGGTGACTGATGACCTTGCTTGTGTTCAACAGTGGGAGTGACAGAGAATGAGGAAAGGTGCAGCTGACTCATATCGTTTCCTCGCGGCCCAGTGGTTGGGGACCACTGAAGTACACTGTAGTGCGTGGCGGGGGAGCTACACGTATGCGTACTGGGCAGAAAGAACAGAACTAAAACCCCGCAACCCGGAAACAATCGCTCAACAGTATTTGTGTATTTATTTTTCATTTTTCTTTCGGGATCTACTGGGAGAGTCTCAAAGATCGACCAGTCGATCGTGATCGACGGGTTGGCGACCACTAAACCATAAGCTTATTAAATAAGTGAAGAAGTCCTCATTAATTTCAAAAGCTTTCTATAGAAGTCTGACTGAACTTCAGAACTTTAGGTACAAAATCTAGGCTTATTGTCCAGTGACAAGATGCTAGTCTGTGGTCCTGTCATTTCAGGTAGATGTAAAAGACCCCACATTATAGACATGAAATTATTTGTAATATTGTTGTTCTTCATCCAGTTTCCTTAGTGTGGGAGCTTTCGATGTGTAAGTTGGCTACTTAAGTAGCACATATAAGTGTTCAACGAACTCAGTATCTATGGAGGGATTTCTTTAATGAAATCTTTATCAGGATATGTCTTTGAACTTAAAACATTTCAATGGATGTAAAGGACATCCTTTTGCCTGGAGCCTGTGAAAGATGCAAAATAAACATGTCTTTCTATTTCTGCCTGGAGGTAGATCAGTAAAAGGACAGGGATATGCAAAAAATGCATATGTGATTTCTCTATTTCTAATTTCTCATCACTTCTGAAATAATTCAAAGTCCGGACTTGTACTCTACTCTAACCCATTGCCAACAGCTTCTACTCTAAAATCACTTACAGCTGGTTTTACGACATTTTTGTTCCCTTTACCTGGAGGGCATTTTGTTAATCTTTATTTTTCCTGTTGGATCTTGAACAGAGGGCATTTGCAGCTATGGAGACGGAACTTGCTAAGTAGCAGACCGAGTCCAGTGATTCAAAGGACAACATCTGCAGCTTTTCAGGCCAATGCAAGGGGTATTTGATGCAAGCAAGACCTTCCTGCAGAGGCAAACGGGAGCAGGGATCAGATCAGCACCTAAATTGTGGCCGACTTTGGCATCTCAAGTGTGGAGGGAGAGACAGCCACGTAGAGTTCAGCGAGCATTCATAATAACTGCAGATGGTTCTTTGAGAAAGAATGGTTACAACCCTCAGGTAAGTTGTTTAAAACCAGGCAAATGGAGGTGGTAGTATTTTACCTTATTCAGATCATTGACCCAGTGCTCCTTCATGGGTTCATATAGATCATCAAGTGTATAATCTCACCATTCGACCACTTCAGGCATATAGAAATAATGAATGCTTATTAAATCATTACATAGTCAGATAGGTAAATTCAATGGGAAGAATATTGCAGGGCTAGGGGGTGATCAGGGGAATGGAACTAATTGGACAGAACAGGAACAATAGGCTGAATGGTCTATGATTCTTTCAGTGACTGAGCAGCTCTTTCTCCATTACATGTATTTGTGGCATAGCGACCAAAATAAGTATTACTTGTAATAACTGTGATTGATTCTTTGTCTTTGTTAGTGCTTACAATTAATAATATGCACATAAGGATTGAGATGTGAAATTTTGATTAAGACTTGTAAATTGTGTTTTAATGATAGATGATCGCTAGCTAAGAGCGTTGGATGTATGATGGCAATGAAATGATATCAACTGCTTGATCTGGTGAAAGTATTTGTTTCATTGTACACAGTTAAAACTGCTGAAAATTGTTTGTTGAATTCATTGTTCCTCTGGGTCGTCGTTGTGCAGTTTGGTTATTGTTTCTGGCCTCTCACTTGGTAAAAGGATAATCGGAGGCTCAGTTTAATATAAAACACATTTCTATTACAGAGGGAGTAATAGATATTATGGGATTAACACTATATTTGTCGTGTCAGACTTATGGAGATAAAAATGTAATTTATTTGCACTAATTAATTTTGATAATTAGTAAAAGTGAGAAGAGAAGTACCAAGCGTGATCCTTTCAGCCATGAATCTGAAGGAAAATGAGAGTTTATTATTATCTCATTAAGTTTATTCCATTTTACAGGAGCAGTGCATCTTAGAACGACACAGAAAGTGACCATTCAATCCATCTTGTTCGTGCCAGCCCTTCAGTAAATATTTCCACTTTGGCACACTGTTAGTGAAGTCAACATTGTGTTTCTGTCATATGCATGAAGACGTGTATGTATACAGACGTGCAACGGAACTCTTACTTACAGGAGCGTCACGGGCAATTGACATCATATAAGCAGCATTCACAAGAAAAGAAACATAAACTGAACATAAATATATTCCAGATTTTTACAAGAATAATACATAATTAGCCGAAAGCCCATTTTAGTGCAGTGATCGGAGTGGTCATAATACTGTGAAACTGCAGTGATTACTGTTTTGCCTCTTGGTTCAAGAACTGTATGGCTGTGCTCGGTACTTTCCTGAAGCATTGCAAATATTTTCCCTTTTAAGTATACATTGAAGGAAAAACTACTGACCCATCATGTGCTCTTTTTAGGGCATGGGAACTGAAAAGTAAGTTATTTCGGGCCTTAGTTGCACAAGGAAATATTGCCTGGATTTGCTGCAATGATTCTTTCCCAAATTATCCATAATTTATCATTGAGAAATGTTTTCCCACTTTGTCATCGTAAGAAGATCTGTTTGTTGCTTTGTAATTTCAGGATTTAATGTCTTAGTCTAACTTTTAAATCATAGACAATAGACAGTAGGCGCAGGAGTAGGCCATTCGGCCCTTCTAGCCAGCACCGCCATTCACTGTGATCATGGCTGATCATACACAATCAGTACCCCATTCTTGCCCTCTCCCCATATCCCTTGACCTCGCTATCTATAAGAGCTCTATCTAACTCTCTCTTGAATGCATCCAGAGACTTGGCCTCCACATATCCACCACTCTCTGGGTGAAAAGGTTTTTCCGCATCTCTGTTCTAAATGGCCTACCCCTTATTCTTAAACTGTGGCCTCTAGTTCTGGACTCACCCATCAGCAGGAACATGCTTCCTGCCTCCAGTGTGTCCAATCCCTTAATAATCTTATATGTTTCAATCAGATCCCCTCTCATCCTTCTAAATTCCAGTGTATACAAGCCCAGTCGCTCCAATCTTTCAACATATGACAGTCCCGCCATTCTGGGAATTAACCTTGTGAACCTACGCTGCACTCCCTCAATAGCAAGAATGTCCTTCCTCAAATTTGGAGACCAAAACTGCACACAATACTCCAGGTGGGGTCTCACCAGGGCCCTGTACAGCTGCAGAAGGACCTCTTTACTCCTATACTCAATTCCTCTTGTTATAAAGGCCAGCATGCCATTAGCTTTCTTCACTGCCTGCTGTACCTGCATGCTTGCTTTCATTGACTGATGTACAAGAACACCTAGATCTCGTTGTACTTCCCCTTTTCCTAACTTGACTCCATTTAGATAGTAATCTGCCTTCCTGTTCTTGCCACCAAAGTGGATAACCTCACATTTATCCACATTAAACTGCATCTGCCATACATTTGCCCACTCACCCAACCTGTCCAAGTCACCCTGCATTCTCATAACATCCTCCTGACATTTCACACTGCCACCCAGCTTTGTGTCATCAGCAAATTTGCTAATGTTACTTTTAATCCCTACATCTAAATCATTAATGTATATTGTAAACAGCTGCGGTCCCAGCACCGAACCTTGCGGTACCCCACTGGTCACAGCCTGCCATTCTGAAAGGGACCCATTAATCACTACTCTTTGTTTCCTGTCAGCCAGCCAATTTTCAATCCATGTCAGTACTCTGCCCCCAATACCATATGCCCTAATTTTGCCCACTAATCTCCTATGTGTGACTTTATCAAAAGCTTTCTGGAAGTCCAGGTACACTACATCCACTGGCTCTCCCTTGTCCATTTTCATAGTTACATCCTCAAAAAACTCCAGAAGATTAGTCAAGCATGATTTTCCCTTCATAAATCCATGCTGACTCGGACTGATCCTTCTGCTATCCAAATGTGTCATAATTTCCTCTTTTATAATTGACTCCAGCATCTTTCCCACCACTGACGTCAGGCTAACCAGTCTATAATTCCCTGTTTTCTCTCTCCCTCCTTTCTTGAAAAGTGGGACAACATTAGCCACACTCCAATCAGCAGGAACTGTTCCTGAATCTATAGAACATTGGAAAATGATTACCAATGCGTCCACAATTTCTACAGCCACCTCTTTAAGTACCCTGGGATGCAGACCATCAGGTCCCGTGGACTTATCAGCCTTCAGACTCAACAGTCTATCCAACACCGTTTCTTGCCTAATATAAATTTCCTTCAGTTCATCCTTTACCCTAGTTCCTTTGGCCACTATTACATCTGGGAGATTGTTTGTGTCTTCTCTAGTGAAGACAGATCCAAAGTACCTGTTCAACTCATCTGCCATTTCCTTGTTCCCCATAATAAATTCACCCATTTCTGTCTTCAATGGCCCAATTTTGGTCTTAACTATTTTTTTGCTATTTACATACCTAAAGAAGCTTTTACTATCCTCCTATATATTCTTGGCTAGTTTACCTTCATACCTCATTTTTTCTTGGTGTATTGCCTTTTTTGTTATCTTCTGTTGCTCTTTAAAAGCTTCCCAGTCCTCCGGTTTCCCGCTCATCTTTGCTATGTTATACTTCTCTTTTATTTTTATACTGCCTTTTACTTCCCTCGTCAGCCACGGCTGCCCCTTACTCCCCTTAGGATCTTTCTTCCTCTTTGGAATGAACCGATCTTGCACCTTCTGCGTTATTCCCAGAAATACCTGCCATTTTTGTTCCACTGTCTTCCCTGCTAGGGTATTGTTCCATTGAATTTTGGCCAGCTCCTCCCTCATAGCTCCATAGTTCCCTTTGTTCAACTGTAATACTGACACATCCGATTTTCCCTTCTCCTTCTCAAATTGTAGGTTAAAACATATCATATTATGGTCACTACCTCCTAATGGTTCCTTTACCTCGAGGTCCCTGATCAAATCCGGTTCATTGCACAACACTAAATCTAGAATTGCCTTCTCCTTGGTAGGCTCCAGTACAAGCTTTTCTAAGAATCCATCTCGGAGGCACTCCACAAACTCCATTTCTTGAGGTCCAGTACCATTCTGATTTTCCCAGTCTACCTGCATGTTGAAATCCCTCATGACAACTGTATCATTACCTTTGCGACATGCCATTTTTAACTCTTCATTCAACATACACCCTACATCCAGACTGCTGTTTGGGGGCCTGTAGATAACTCCCATTAGGGTCTTTCTACCCTTAGAATTTCTCAGTTCTATCCATACTGACTCTACATCCCCAGATTCTATGTCCCACCTTGCAAGGGACTGAATATCATTCCTCACAAACAGAGCCACCCCACCCCCTCTGCCAGTCAGAATGTCCTTTCGATAAGATGTTTATCCTTGAATATTCATTTCCCAGGCCCTGTCCGTTTGAAGCCATGTCTCAGTTATTCCCACAACATCTTATTAAGTATAAATTTATAAGTATTTGTAAGTATAATTACTTATTAAGTATAAATTAAACATTGCTGAACACTTAAAAAGTATAGGAAAACAGTGGAATATATTTTGATACTTAGAATCTCCTTGCATGGATATTTTTGTTTGGTGAGAGTATCAGGAAACCCAGAGTAAAGGAAGCAAAAGAGGTTGAAATGCTGAGCATTCAGGATTGATGGCTGAAGATTTGGGGAGCTGAATGTCAATTTCACTTCACACATCAGATCTCCCATCCTAGTTGTTAGCACTTACCCTTTTGAGGAGGAGATTCTGGGTTCAAATCCCCTTGCAGATACTTCAGTACTTCAAACTAGGTGGAGACTCTTGTATAGTGCTGAGTGAGGTTCTGCACATTCATCTTTCAAGCTGGGGGCATCACTGGCCCATCTACTCTGAAAAGGGTGACCAGCTAGATCATTCCAGATTTTTAAAAAAATCAACCAAGTCTGGAGTCATATAGACTGTTAACAGATTTCTTGAAGGGTATTAGTGAATCAGAAATATTTCATGCCAGTCTGACCATTTTATTATCATAGAACCATATACAGCAGAGAAATAGGCCCTTCAACAAACTTGTCCACTCCAACCAAAATGTCTATTTGAATTAGTCCCATTTGCCCATGTTTGACCGTAACACGTCTAGCCCTTTTCCATCCAATACCTCTCCAGCTGTCTTTTAAACCCTCCAAGAAAAATGAAGGGCATGAAGGAGGGAAGGGTTAGTTTGATATTAGAGGCGGTTAAAAGACTGGCACAACATCATGGGTCAAAGGGCCTATACTGTGCTATAATATTCTGTTCTCTGTGTAAGTATTGTAATAAATAATAATAATAATAATAACTTTATTTATATAGCACCTTTCATACATCAAGATGGAGGCTCAAAGTGCTTTAAATAAATTGTAAAGATAAGTCACTAGCCACAAAAATATGAGGCAAAATTAAAACTCATAGGTAAAGGCTAACATTATTTAGAATAAAATGTACTGAAATATACTGAATTAGATAGATATAATCAACATCACAGGTATTAAGTAATGCTATAAGCAGGAAAAATTTACAAAGTAGGTTTTTAGAAGTGTTTTGAAATTTTCCAAAGTACCAGCCTGGTGTTTCTCAGTTGGTAGAGTATTCCGGATTTTTGGTGCATAAGAGCAAAAGGGCACATTACCAGTTCTTGTATGCTTGGCTCTAGAAACACTGCACAAACCACTTTTGGCAGATCTAAGATTATGATTAGGGATGTAAGGGGATGGACTCTCTGAAGTATATGGTGTCATTAGATTATTCAGAGCATTATATACAATTAAGAGGATTTTAAAATTGATCCGAAAGGACATGGGCAGCCAGTCTAATGATCCCAAGACTGGTGAAATGTGCTCAGATTTTCTTTTACTCTACATCTGCCTCTGACAGCTCATTCCACATACCAACCACCCTCTGTATGGAAAGAAGTTCCTCCTTAGGGCTCTTAAATTTTTCTCCCTCACCTTAAATCTATGCCATCTGATTTTGGACTCCCTTAGTTATGGAGAATAACAGTGGTTGCCCACATTATCTATGTCCTTTAAAATTTTATTCATTTCAATTATGTCATCCCTCATCCTCCTTCGCATGGAAAAAAGTCCCAGACTACCCTGCCTCTCCTTAGAACTCGCGTCTTCCAACTGTGGCAATATTCTTGTAAATCTTCTCTGCACCATTTCCACCATAATGACATCCTTCTTATAGTGTCCGGATCCACTCAGAATGGAAATAAAAATAGTTTTTAATTTCAGATTATTTCCCGGTTATTAATTCTACAGCTTTCATGGTGGAATTTGAACTCAAATTTCTGGATTGATAGTTCAGGCCCTGTGTAGTAACTTGAATACTGCATCAGAACTATACCTCCCTGCCTCCATGTTAGGGGATATTCTGTATTAAAGATGGCATGTAAAAACAAAGATTCCATCTGCCTTCTAATGGCCTTATGGCACCATTTCAAAACAGCACAGAAGAATTTTCCCTGGATGCCTGGCCTATATTTACCCCGAATAAACATCACTAAAACAACAGAACATAGGAAAGTACAGCATAGGAACAAGTAATTATATTGCAGTTTGTGGGAGCTGGCAGTACACAAACTTACTGCTAGTTTTCTGTATTAAAACAGTAAATGAAGGTCAAATATCCTTCTTCAGCTGTCCGTCTCCTGGCATGTACCTCAAGGGACAGAAATGTGTTACAACAAAGGGCATATTTATTTGACATAAATGTGTATTTTTGGTGGGAAGTCTTTTCTACTCAAACCAAGTATTGAGAGATACAGGTTTCAGGACTGAATCAAATAGGAGTGGTGGCTGATGTTCCAGGAGCTAATACTTGTCAACTTGCAATTGGAACTTCTCCAATAGTTATATTGCAGAAATAATCCTTTGGTAAATGCTGGGTGCTATGAGGCGATGAGCATGTAGAGGCCTGCTATTTCTAAAGAAAAGTGTTAAACAAACAACAACAAGAAGAAAATTTTGCGGGTATATGCATCTAATCAAATAGCAACCAAACTCAGAAAAAAAAGCATTGCAGCAAGTTACCCTATAACTTGAGAGGAGTTCTTGCATTGGTTTGAATCAGCTTGTGGCATTCCCTGGTAGCAACACTGTGCTCTGAGGCAATGCAACACCATGGGAGTTCATCAGATGAATGTTTAAACAGCCTTTGGTTGTTCTCTCAGGTGATTGTGAAAAACGTCAATCTGTAGTTTAATTTTGAAGAAAAGTAGTTGCCCTCAGAACAGAAGATCACAGAGGAACAGAATCAGGGCTAAGCAAAAGTGAAAAGCAAGGCCACTGGAACCTTTGTAGAAGCCTCATGCTGTATATGAGTATGTACAGTCTCATGTGTGTGTGTATATATATATATATATATATATATACACACACACACACACAGATAGTTGTAAGAATACATTAAAACACCAACTACATATCTTGTGGAGTAAAGCTATAATATAATCCCAAGTGCATAATATCACCACATTATGACATTTGACATATTAGTCTTGTTTTTCTACAAAATGGATTTCTTTTATTAATTCCTTGATGGTGTATATTCGAGGTACAGCCCTCTTGGTTATGACAGCCTTGGTTATAAACACAATAAAGAAGAGCCTACACAATGAAGGCTTAATGTGTGGAAGAGGTGGTGAATAGATGACTTGACGTACGGGTGTCTCATTACATGCTAAGCCTGTCTCAGTATCTATCACTCTCATTATGGATCCAAAGGTTTGGGGATTCAAGTCTGTCTTCATCGCTTAGAATACATTGTCAAAGTAGAAATCCAGCACAAGAATGAATGGGTGCTGTTTTTTTTTTGATAAGACATTAAATCATGGTCATATCTGCATTCTGAAGTTGAAACACATTAGTTTGAAGGAGACAAGGAAAGGAGGAGAGGATACAGGATTCAAAGGGAATGAAAGAGAAGGGAGCATAATGGAAAGAAAGGAAAGAGAGTGAGGAAGGGGACAAAGTAGGTAAAGGAATCAGGGAAACAGGAGGAAGGGGGAAAGTGAACAGAATTAAAAGAGATCAAAGTGGAAGGGAAAGACTGGGGTTGTATAGTAGGGAAGGGAGGTAAGTATAGGGAAGAGATGGGTGTGGAAATGGGAGCAGATGAACTGTTCAGCATTGGAATTGTTCTATATTCTGTGCCTCTTTCTTTTCTTGACTTTTCTGTCTCTATCTTGACTAGCCAGCAGCTCAGACTTTTGCAGCTAAGTTGACAACCATCTCCCCATCTACTGTACTCTCTGTGCAGTGTCCATTCCATTGGCCCAGTGTCCTTTGGTACTGATGAAGGCATCAACTACAGCACTGTGTCTGAAATATCTTCCTTTTCCTTCAATATTGAATTACCATGCATGGTTAATAGAGCTTACAATGTTGTCTGTTCCATTCCTGCACTTCCCCTCTCAATCACTCTTCTCACATCCACAAGCAAAGACAGGACTCCTTTAACTCCCATCTTCCACCCCACCATCTCTGCATCCAATAGATCATATGTTGTAGGTTCTTCCAGTATCAAACTCATTTTCCACTCTAAAGTGACTGGGCCCTCTGCAGCTCCCTGATCGCTATACCACTCTCTACCAGCACCCATTTTCCTTCTCATGGCATCCTCCTGTGCATCAGGGGAAGGTACAAAACCTGCCCTTTTACTTCTTCCCTTCCTCCAGATGAAGAAGTTGTAACTCAAATATACTCCTTCCAAAACTGTGCACTGCATTCAGTGCTCACAAAGTAATCTCCTCTTGACTGGAGAAATCAAATGCAAATTGTGTGACCACTTCACAGAGCCCCCTTGTTCAGTTCTCAAGCGTGACTTTGTGCATCTAGTTGCTATCATTTGAATTTTCACTTTTACTGACATTCTAACTTCCTGTGCCATTGCTGGGCTCATACAACAGTGGCAAATTTAAGTTTGAGGAACAACATCT
The DNA here is from genome assembly GCF_048418815.1 of Hemitrygon akajei. Taxonomy (NCBI): domain Eukaryota; kingdom Metazoa; phylum Chordata; class Chondrichthyes; order Myliobatiformes; family Dasyatidae; genus Hemitrygon; species Hemitrygon akajei. The sequence continues at coordinate 36,158,174 of NC_133134.1, read as the reverse complement.
CATCTTCCAACTAAGCACATCACAATTCAATATTTCAGATAATGCATTAAAATGTTCAGATAAGTGTGAAGTGATGCATTTTGGAAAGTCAACTGTGAAGGATTTGTACAATGAATGATAAGGTACTTGGAGAGGAATGGAAAAGAGGGACCCAGGCACAGGTCATTTAAAGCTGCATCACAGACAGGATGGTGGAAAAGGTACAGTATTCAGCATGCTGGCCTTCATCAGTCAAGGTACTGAGTATGGAAGATAGGATATTATGTTGCAATTGTGTAAGTCATTCTTGATACTGCACTCGGAGTACTGTGTACAGTTTTGGTCACCTGGTTATAGGAAAGATGTGGTTAAAATGGAAAGATTTACAAGCATGCTGCCAGGGCAAAAGGGCCTAATTTATAGGGAGATGTTGGCCAACCTAGGTCTTTATTCCTTGGAGTGTAAGAGAATGTGAAGCAACTTCTTAAACTTAAGAGAAGCCGAGAAAAAGTGGATGGTAACAGTCTATGTATTCCAGGTTAGACGGGACCACAACCAGCAGGTGTAGGTTTATAATAAAAGGGGAAGGATTCGGAAGTGAGCTAAGGGCTGACTTTTTCATGTAGAGAATGGTTAATATGTGGAATAAGCTGCCCGGGTGGTGACCAAGAAGAGCGAGATGAGTTGCCTCAGTGGTATTATCTGCATGTGATGTTTTTTTCAAATACATTTACTGGGACAAAGTAATCCTCTGGGGACAGAGATCCTGGATATCCAAAATTAATGCTGTGAGGGCTGACTATCAGTACACAGATACCCCAAATATTGATTGACCAACTGTGCTTGTGACCATGTTTGCTAAGTGACAAAATCAGTCAGGTCTGCAACTTTTCTGAAGCCAGTCACCTGTGCTCTATAGACAGGGTTATTCATTTACAAAGCTGACCCTTTAATCAGACTGATTATTGCTCCCTATTTACATTAATACTGAAGACTGATTCTTATTTACCAGAAGAAGCTGAGCAAGGAATATTGGTTAGAAGTTTAACTTTGTCACAAACAACTCTGACCTTTTGGAAAGGTTATACTGCCATGCCAGAAAGTGGAGGCTAGCAATAAGCCTCTTAGGTCCTGGAACATGAACATCCATCACATTACAAATTTGGTGATGACATCACTGCTGTTGGTAAAATCTCAGATGCCAACAAGGAGGTGTGTAGGAGGGAGATACATGGCTGGTTGATTTGTGTTTCAAGAACCACCTCTCACTCTACATTAGCAAGGCCAAGGAATTGATTGTGTAACTCAGGAAGGGGTAAGTCAAGAGAATATGCACCTCAAGTTGTGGAAAGGGTGAGCAGCTTCAAGTCCTGGGTGCCAGCATCTTGGAGAACCTAACCCTGGCACAACATAATGATGTGATCACAAGAAGGCACATCAGCAGCTCTATTTTTTTTGGGAGTTTGAGGAGATTTGCTGTAACATCAAAGACTCTTGAAAATTTCTATAGATGTATGCTGGAAAGCATTCTGACAGGTGGCATCGCAGCCTGGTATAGAGACTCCCATGTATAGGATTGCAAGAGGCTGAAGAGGCTTGTAGACTCAGCCAGCTGCAACACAGGCACAACTCTCTCCACTATCAAGGATGTCTTCAAGAGGCAGTGCCTAAAGAAGGGGGCATCAATCATTAAAGATCGTCAACATCTGGGACATGCCCTACCATCAGGGAAAAGGTACTGGAGCCTGAGTACCCATACTCATTGATTTAGGACAGCTTCTTCCCCTCCACCAGAAGATTTTTGGATGCTCCATGAACCCATGAAAACTACCTCTTTATTTCTTTTTTTGCACAAGTTATTTAATTTATAATTTATAGTAACTTTCTGTCTTTGCATTTTACTGCTGCTGTTAAAGAAAAAATTTCATGTTATGTAAGAGAGTGATAATAAACCTGATTCTGATTGAAACAATATCATTTAAAAAGTGCACGGAGGGCAAAGGTATGGCCAAAAGAGGCAATTACGACTGGTTGGGTGTCACTGAGTTTGGCATAGATTAGTTGGGCCAAAGGGCCAGTAGCTGTGCTGTATTGCTCTATGATTCTTTATAATCAGCTCCCATTTTATTTCTCTGACTCCACAGATACTGCCTGACCTGCTGACTATTTTACAGCCTTCTTTTTTTTAAATTTTGGATTTCCAGCAACTGCTGAGTTTTATAGTAGAAGAAACAGGAGCAGTAAAAAAGAAGGCCATTTGTTCCTTTGTGTCTGCTCAATAAAATCAGGTAGGATCCCAAATTTTTGTTTCTCACCTTTCTAGTCTTATTTTTCTTTTTCCCTGTTCCATTTCATTTTCTTCCAATACCATTTCTTCCAGACAAATCAGATGTTGATTGATAAGCTTCCACCGCCTTTCATTTTGCCCCACTATGACTTTTATCCTTCAATCACTCCTCAAAGGTACAATTTAATGTCCGAGAAATGTGTACAATATACATCCTGAAATGCTTTTTCTTTGTAACCATCCACCAAAACAGAGGAGTGCCCCAAAGCATGAACGACAGTTAAATGTTAGAACTCCAAAGTCCGCCAGCTCCCCATTCCCGTGCGTAAAACATTGGCACCACCACCGAGCACTCAAGCATGAGCAAAGCAATAGCAAAGACACAGACTTGCAGTTACCCCAAAGACTTCGCATTTTATCTGGTATTTGATGTACCACAGGTTCTCGCTCTCCCTAATAAGGGAGAAAGAGGTGTCTCCATGTTCCCAGCGAGCAGAGAGACGCAACAAACAACTCACTGGTTTACGATGTTAAAAGTCTGTTACATCGCTTTCTTCGAGCTCTGTGCCTGAAGATTGCAAAGATCCCGTGTCTCCAGGCATGCAGCAGTTATCCCAACTTCCCCGACGACACACGGGTCTCCTGTTGTGACACCGGCTCTCAATCCGCCCGTCTCCAGAGCCCCGAGATCCTAGGCTTCTGAATTCAAGTCAGACTCTTAGGCCGAGCCTTTGGCATGCTGAACAATGGCCATTTATGGAACCCTGACAGCAGGTCCCATTCCTGCAAAGAACTGTCGTCAGTGTGTAACTCCACGTCTGTGTCTTCAAAAGAGCCCTGAAAGATAAAATTAGAGATATTAAAGATAGAAATAGAGCTGTTTCCGGAGAAGCAAGCAAAGGAGTCTGCCTTCAGTTAGTCTTGGAGTCCACTCTTTCAAAGACATTTCCTTTTATCCTCCCTCTTCTGTGCAACTTGAAGCATGAACACTTTCTATTTTTTCTTGATTCTGACAAATGGCCACTTACCTTCAACATTGACTCTGTTTCCTTCTCCACCATTATGTTTTCAGAAAATTTTGTTTTAATTTCAGAGTTCCAGCAGCTATAGTTGTTGTTTGCATTTTATTTCATCAGAATCTTGTCCCACCAAACACTTCTCACTGGAAGTCATTTTATCTCCCCATTCAAGATATCTGTATGATTTCCTGGTCTTCATTTATGCTTTTGAGGACTTGAAATAATTTATGCTGTGAAAAAGGATTTATAAGGATTTTTCCAAACATTTACTCATTCTATGCTCACTAAATTTGATTTAGTGCACTAAATCTTAGAAGACAAACATTTCTTTTACATTAAGTAGGAAGATTATGTCAGCAGTTAAATGCAGAGTTAAATGCAAATCTAATCCAACTGCAAATGTGCTTGCATTAGGGCAAGTTTCACAGAGCAGGTCTGACTCTGCAGATTTGCAGATGACATGATGATTGCAGTTGTTGATTGTGTGGCTAGAGGGAGATATTGATATGCTGGTGAAATTGTCTGAGAAATGGCAGATGTAGTTTAATCCGGATAAAAGTGACATGATGCATTTTAGGGGCACCACTGAGGCTAGGATATACATTGGATAACAGGATCCTAGGGAGCACTGAAGAACAGAGGAATCTTTGCGTTTAAATCCAAAGATCCTAGAAGGTGACAGTGCAGGAAAATTATGTGGTTAAGAAGGTAGATGGCATATGGCATACAGGCATTCATTAGTCAGGACATTGAATATAAGAGCAGGGAGACTATCTTCCAGCTTTATAAACATTGGTCTGACTTAGGCTAGAGTACTTGTGTACAGCTCATATTATCAAGCTATGGTAAAGATGTGATAGCACTGGAGAGAGTGCTGAGGATATTTAGCAGGATTTTGCCTGGGATGGAGTATGTTAGATGTGAGGAGAGGCTGTGTCTCTTTTTCCTGCGGGAGTAGAGGAAGATAAGAGAGGTATCTAAAATAATGAAGGGTATAGATAAGGTAGACTTCAGGAAACTATTCCCCATATCAAGGTGAATAAAATTAAAGGATACAAATTTAGGTTAAGGGTTAAGAGATTTAGAAGGGACATTTCTTCACCTAGTTAGTGTTGAGTACCTGGAATATATTACCTGAAAGAGTAATGGAAGGAATGTTATTGACAGCATTTGAGAAAAGTCTACCACAAGAAAACAAATCTCAGGGTTGTATATGGTGGCATATCTATTTTATTCACCCTGATAGAATCACACTGCCCATCTATTTAACCCCAATTCTAATCACAGGTCAATTTACAATGACCAATTAACCAACCTTCAGATTCGTCTTGTCTTCAGACTGTGGTAGGAAACCGGAGCATCCGGAGAAAACCCATGTGCTCACAGAAAGGATGCACAAAATCTCTTACAGAAGCCACTGGAATTGAACTCTGAACTCCAATGCCCTGAAATATTACAGTGTTTTCCCAACCTCTAAACTAACATGGCACCAGAATCCTTCCAATCTTCTGAATAATTTGGTGAAACCTAGTCTGGTACTAGGTATATAAACACAAAACTGCTTCCTAATGAAACATTAATTCTGTCTGGTTTTTGGGAAACATTCACACCTCACAGCCACTAAGTATCTTGGGGCTAACCACACTATACTTTACCTTCCTGAAATATTGCTGATTATCCAAAGTTTCATTAACATTTCTGGTTGGCTGATGGTATTGACATTTCCAATCTTGCCTTCCTTTTCACATTCTAATTGCTGATTGCAGCTGAAATTGCGTTAGCTAATACTTAGAAGCTGACTCGAACTTGTTTTCTGTTGCTGCAGGAGTTTAGAGAGATTTTTTTTCCCAGTTAGGCAGATAGAGTCAGGGGGAGGGTGATATGATTGATGTAGGAACTATCTACTCACAGTTCTCCAGCTTCACAGAACATGGGAGCATATTAATCTGCAGATGCTGGAATCAGAAGCAACAAAAAAATTCTGCTGGGGAAACTCAGTAGGGGAAAGGTGGAGAGGAGAAATTGTTAGATGTTTCAGATTGAAGGCCTGCATCAAGTTTGTGGGGAAGTATGGGAGCTCTTGGTGGATTTCCAGTTTATTTCTTTGCATGCTGAAAGCTGATTTGCTTCTGTACTGTAATAAATTGATGTTGGTTGCTCTTAAAGCAGTTTGGGATGATTTGTGAAAACAAATGATGGCTTCTGGCCAGTCAGATCAATCTTCAACAATTACAACATCTTCCTTCATGCAAGTAACCTCTCTGACTATTGGAGTCATTTTCCCTTAATGCCCATTGACTTCATAGAGTCATTGAGTCATAGAGAAGTACATCACAGAAACAGGTCCATGCTGAGCCATTTAAACAACTGCTTAGTCTCATTGACCTACACCTACATCATAGCCCTCCATACCCCTGCCATCCATGTATCTACCCAAACTTATCTTAAATTATGGATAACTCTGAACATCCTCTACATAGCACCATCCAGAGACAGAGAAGCAGTTTCAGCGACAGGTTACTATCGATGCAATGCTCCTCAGACAGGATGAAGAGGTCAATACTCCCCAATGCCATTAGGCTTTACAATTCTACCGCCAGGACTTAAGAACTTTTTAAAAGCTATTATTAATGCTTTTTGAGATAGTGATTTAGATGCATATCATATTTTTTACTGAGTTAAGTATTGTATGTAATTAGTTTTGCTACAACAAGTGTATGGGACATTGGAAAAAAGTTGAATTTCCCCATGGGGATGAATAAAGTATCTATCTTTCTATCTATCTATATTGAGATGGAGCTTACAGGTACCATTTGCACTGGAAGCTCTTTCCACACTCTCACAACCCTCTTAGTGAAGAAGTTTCCCCTCATGTTCCCCTGGAACTTTTCACCTTTCACCCTTAACCCATGACCTCTAGTTGTAGTCCCCTCAACCTCAGTGGAAAAAGCCAGCTTGCATTTACCATATCTATACCTCTTGTAATTTTGTCTACCTCTATCAAATCTCCCCTCAATCTTCTGGAAAGAAGTCCTAACTTATTTCATCTTTCCTTATAACTCAGGTTCTCCAGTCCCGGCAATATCTGTGTAAACTTTTGCCGTACTCTTTAAACCTTACTTACATCTTCCTGCATATAGATGACTAAAACTGCATGCAATACTCCAAATTATACACCTTACACAAATTCAAAATGACATCCCATCTCCTGTACTCAATACTTTGATTTATGTCTGCATTAGATTCCATCTGCCACTTTTCAACCCATTTTTCCAGCTGGTTCAGATCCCACTGCAAGCTCTGATAGTCTTCCTCGCTGTCTACCACACAGCCAATCTAGGAGTTATCACCAAATTTTCTGATCCAGTAAACCACATTATAATCCAGGTCATTGATTTAAATGACAAACAGCAATGGAACCAGCACCAATTTCTGTGGCACTCCACTAGTCCCAACCTCCAGTCAGAGAGGCAACCATCTACTACCACTCTCTGGCTTCTCCCACAAAGCCAATGTCTAATCCAATTTACTACCTCATCTTGATTGCCAAGTAACCGAACGTTCTTGACCCATCTCCCATGTGGGACCTTGTCAGATGCCATCCTAAGTCCATGTAGACCACTTTGCCTTCATCAACTCTTCTGGTAACTTCCTCAAAAAAACTATAAGATTAGTTAGATCTACCCTGCACAAAGCCATACTGACTATCCCTAATCAGTACATGTCTATTCAAATTCTCAGATTTTTGGTCCCTTAGAATATCTTCCAATAACTTTCCCACTACTGATGTCAGTCTTACCGGCCTATAATTTCCTGCTCTATTTTTAAAGCATTTCTTACACAGTGGAATCACATTAATAATAATAATAATAAATATTTTATTGATCCCGAGTGGGAAATTCTTTCATTACAGTAGCAACATTTCAAAACACATTTAGCAGTGTTCAGACTTATTAATAATAAAGTACATAATAATAATAATCCAACATGCAATAATTTGCAATGATGTGCAATAGTAATGTATCTATCTTCCAATCAATTGGTACCTCACCTGTTGTTAAGGAAGATTTAAATATCTCTGCTACAGCAGTTCCTCCACTTGGCTCTGTAGGGTCTAAGGGAACACCTTGTTATGCCCTGGGGATTTATCTACCCTAATTTGCCTCAAGACAGCAAACGCCTCCTCCTCTGTAATCTCTATATAGAGTCCATGTTCTTGCTGCCACTTCCCAAGTAAATACAGATGCAAGAGATCCATTTAAGATATCCCCCATCTCTTTTGGCTCCACACATAGATTACATCTCTGATCTTCTAGGGACTATTCTGATCTTCATTTTTACCATGCATTAGGGTTAGGGTTAGTCCTTGATGCTAAACTTGGGTTGCCACATAGTGGAGGAGGGAAGCACTGACAGATGTCTTGAAGAATGAGGTGATCTTAGGCAGATGGCAAAAAGGAAGATAACAATCATCCTGATTAATTCTCTTTTCATTTCTGTGTTATAACTTAACATAATCTGTGGTCTGTCCATTTGGCTTCCCTTTTCCATCTTAAAGCATTTGTAGATATGTAGAACTATGTAAAATTTGTTTTGATTCTAGAAATTATTACACATAACACAACAATAACAATGTACTTATTATAGTGAAAATTCTCCATGGTTATTGCAGGAAAGTAATCAACAAAAAATTACTCAGCTAAGAGAGAAAATTGGGTCAAGTGGCTTAAAATTTGGTTGAAAAAGGCACCTTAAAAGAAGGAAAGAACAATAGTGAGATTTTGGAAAGGTATTTCCACAGCCTTCACATAAAAGGCAGAATGATAAGAGTCAGGACAGAAATGGAAGGGCATCGAGATTGTGGAGTGAGAGGAACTCAAGATGAGAAACTAGAGGTGATAGATATTCATTAGAGCACTGTTGATATGGCTGACTTTTGTTTTGAAGACAGTGAGTTGACAGGGCATAATGTTAATAATGCAACAAATTGACATCCATTTTATAATCATGATTGATAACATTATTAACTAATATGAGGTCGACATTGAACAGATTAACGAAGAGTTATTTACAATCTCCATTTCCAGAAAAGTTGGGATATTTTCCAAAATGCAATAAAAACAAAAATCTGTGATATTTTAATTCACGTGAACCTTTATTTAACTGACAAAAGTACAAAGAAATGATTTTCAATAGTTTTGCTGACCAACTTAATTGTATTTTGTAAATATACACAAATTTAGAAGTTGATGGCTGCAACACACTCAACAAAAATTAGGACAGAGTTAAAATAAGATTGAAAAGTGCACAGAATATTCAAGTAACACCGGTTTTGAAGACTCCACATTAAGCAGGCTAATTGGTAGCAGGTGAGGGATCATGACTGGGTATAAAAGTAGCGTCGATCAAAGGTTCAGTCTTTGCAAGCAAGGATGGGTCGTGGCTCACCCCTTTGTGCCAAAATTCGCGAGAGAATTGTTAGTCAGTTCAACAGGAACATTTCCCAATGTAAGATTGCAGAGAATTTAGGTCTTTCAACATCTACAGTGCATAATATTGTGAAAAGATTCAGAGAATTCAGAGACATCTCAGTGCGTAAAGGGCAAGGTCGGAAACCACTGTTGAATGCGCGTGATCTTGGAGCCCTCAGGCGGCACTGCCTAAGAAACCGTCATGCTACTGTGACAATTATAGCCACCTGGGCTCAGAAGTACTTCAGAAAACCATTGTCACTTAACACAGTCTGTCGCTGCATCCAGAAATGCAACTTGAAACTGTATTATGCAAGGAGGAAGCCATACATCAATTCTATGCAGAAATGCCGGCGAGTTCTCTGGGCCCAAGCTATCTCAGATGGACCGAAAGACTGTGGTACCGTGTGCTGTGGTCAGATGAGTCCACATTTCAGCTAGTTTTCAGAAAAAATGGGTGTTGAGTTCTCCGTGCCAAAGATGAAAATGACCATCCTGATTGTTATCAGCGAAAGGTGCAAAAGCCAGCATCTGTGATGGTATGGGGGTGCATCAGTGCCCACGGCATGGGTGAGTTGCATGTATGTGAAGGTACCATTGACTCTGAGGCGTATATTAGGATTTTAGAGAGACATATGTTGCCATCAAGGCGACGTCTCTTCCCGGGACGTCCATGCTTATTTCAGCAGGACAATGCCAGACCACATTCTGCATGGGCCACAACAGTGTGGCTTTGTAGACACAGAGTGCGTGTGCTTGACTGGCCTGCTGCCAGTCCAGCTCTATCTCCTATTGAAAATGTATGGCGCATCATGAAGAGGAGAATCAGACAACGGAGACCATGGACTGTTGAGCAGCTGAAGTCTTATATCAAGCAAGAATGGACAAAATTTCCAATTGCAATTCTACTACAATTAGTATCCTCAGTTCCAAAATGATTAAAAAGTGTTATTAAAAGGAAAGGTGATGTAACAGAATGGTAAACATGCCTCTGTCCCAACTTTTGTTGAGTGTGTTGCAGCCATCAAATTCTAAATTTGTGTATATTTACAAAATACAGTTATGTTGGTCTTACTATTGAAAATCTTTTCTTTGTACTTTTGTCAGTTAAATAAAGGTTCACGTGAATTAACATATCACAGATTATTGTTTTTATTGCATTTTGGAAAATATCCCAACTTTTCTGGAAATGGGGTTTGTAGATTGTGCACTATGTTTTATGATTTTATTTTTACAAGGTAATATTTTACAAGGTATGTTGCTGAATAGTCAACATACATCAGCCCTTTCTTTTCGTGAAATAAAATGGAACACTTATCCTCCTGATATTAGTTTGTGATCTTTCAAAAAAAGAATTCACATTTTGGCATTTAAAGGAAAGTGTCCATAAATCTCCTTGCTTGTAAATGGCAAAAGCTGAAAAGAGCATTTGGCCCCAGGGTATGAGAGTCAATCAATGGGCAGAGACTATAAATATGGCTTTTTAAACTGAGCTCTGAGTGGATTGTAAAGTAGGATAATTTTCACCGTGCTATTGAGCTATTCAATAATTCGAACCCATTGCAATCACTTGGTGTTACTTATTGTATATCCTTCAAGTTCTGACTACTTTGCAACTTTGTTTCACTAGCAATGCATATTTTGAAATGGTGCACCACTAACTCAATTTTGCCAATAATAACCAAGACTGTGTTGCACAGCCGCTACTCAAGTGTTTTTGGGTCTCAAAATGTTTGCTGGTAACCTGACACAGACTGGCCTTATACAAAGATCAAAAGAAAGTCTTCTGTTGAGTCCCTTTGAAATCATTGCCCCAATGATCAAAGTTCAAAGTAAATTTATTATCAAACTGCTTATATGTCACCATGTTCTACCTTGAGATCCATTTTCTTGCAGGCATTTACATGAAAATAAAGAAGTGCAATAGAGATCGTGAAAAGCTATAAATCATAAAGATTGACAAACATCCAATGTACAAAGGAAGCCAATAATAAATAAAAAAGTAAGTAAGTAATACTGAGAACATGAGTTGTAGAGTCCTTGTTAGTGAGTCTCTAGGCACACTATTTATACGTTACAAATAATCAAATACATTTTGAAATTTAGTCATTGTTGCAATGTAGGCAATGTGGTGGTTTTCAAGCTCCCTCAAGTCAGTAGTTAATTAGTGTTCAGTAATGTTGATTGAGAGATAAATATTGATCAGAACTGTGAGATCTATTCTGCTCTTTTTTTTCAAAATAATGAAATGGGATCTTCTCGAGAACAGATGGGGCATTATTTTTGTTCTCATCTTGAAGCACATCTTCAGCCTAGATTTTGAGCTCAGTCCTCCAGAATGGTGGTTAACCTCCCAACTATCTGATCCTGAGGCAGCAGTGCTGCCAAATTAGCCTGAGATTTCAATCACAACCAAGATTTAGCATGAATACTACTCAGGTATTTAGGGGGTGGCACAGTAGGGTAAAATGTGGTGTGGTGGCATCAGCACTGGACTTCAAGCTGAATAGGTCCGGGTTTGAATCTGGCCGGTTCCTCGCACGCTTTCCATCCATGCTGGGGTGAGCATTGAACCAGCAACTCAGCCTCAGAGAAAAAAGCAGACAAATGCAAAAGAAAGGGCAAGGTTGCCACCTGATTTACCATGAGGTGTGGAAAGGGACAACAACAGTAGTGTAAAGGATAGCATGATGCAAATACAGCTCCAGCAATACAGGTTTGATTCCCGCCGCCATCTGTAAGGATGCTCTCCCCATGACTGTGCGGTCTTCCTCCGGTGCTCTGGTTTCCTCCCACATTCCAAAGACCTACGGGTTAGTAGGTTACATGGGGGTAATTGGGTGGTGTGGGCTCATGGGACTGGAAGGGCCTGGTACTGAGCTGAAACCCTAAATTAAAAAAAAAAATTAATATATACAAAGGTGCTTTAGTTTTTCATCAGTGAGCTTAAAAGTGAGCTTAAAATAGTGGGTAGACCTTTGAATCTTTTACACTAGGGTGTTAAATGCTTGTTTGGTTCACAATTGAGATTCTTTTTTATTTATGGCTGTGCATGTGAATAATCTAATTATTTTATCCATTTAATTAAGGTGAGATGTTGGGATCACCAGAATGGCAGACATTTATTAATAATCACCTGATAGTTTATCTCTTGTTTGAGGAGGTGATTGGGCCATCTAAATCTTCATCCTGAAAGTACTCACATGGTGCTGTGGATATCCAGGGAAAATGCTTGTGCACTGAAAGGAGATTCCATTCTCTGGATTGGAGCAGCCTTGCTGTCTTTGGTTGAACTACATATTCACTCCATCTCAGTGTCTGCAACCAGCCAGCCCCCGCACACGTTATATTGATTACAAAATATGCTGATTCTTCTGTTGCCCTGCCTTTCCACGATGGTTAGTTACTTGACTGGATGATTCTTACCCATCAGTCAAACAGCATGTTACTTATCAATTTTTTTTTTGCTTTAAAACTAGTGTTAAATGAAAGGAAGGAAGGTTTTGTTAATTTTTTTTAATATTTCCCCTAGTATCATTTGTATCAACTAATATTTTTAGGTTGGTGACTCTATCCAGATTTACTAATGCACAGAGTGATTATTGACTTTTTTTTTCTATACTCTTAAGCGTGCAGCTCAAACTGCTTTTGAAGGATGAAGGCTCCCATTACTCTGATTATTTCTCTGCTGAGTTCTGTCAGTTTATCGAAAAGAATTCATTCTAAAAAGCAGAGGGCCCCATCTTCATGTGTGCGATGTTGTGGACCAATGGAGAAGCCTCCTTATCCACGTGGATTATCACAAATTCACGACATTGTAAGTGAACAACATACCTACCGCTTGCCCGAAATCAAGCCAAAGATAGACATTACAATACTGAAAGGTGAGATTTATAATTTTCTCCTAAATTCCTTGTTTCACCTCTGGGACTAAATGTGGAATGATCCCTTTGATGTCAGTATGACTCATTGGTAGCATTTTACATCTGAACAGGAGGCTCAAGGCTCTAAGCTCCACTGCTAAGAACTGAGCATGTGGTCCAGGCTGCTTATCTACCACAACACTGAGGAATCTGACGCATATAATTCAAAATCCAGATTCACAGTGGCCTGGTATATATATGTACCATACTCATCTGCATGGAAAATTAATATTCTATTGATGATTACCCTTGTGCTTGTGGAATTTGCTGAACACAAACTGGCTGTTTTGTACATGGCATCAGTGACCGCACTTCAAAAATACTTTATATATTGTTTTTCACATCCTTATTTGGACCTCATCTTGGTTGTTCAGTTAAGGCTGTAAAAGGTACTATATTAATGTAAGATTTTCTTTCATTAATACACTTAAGAAGAAGCTATGCACACATCAGAAAATAGGAGCAAGAGTGGGGCACCAGGCCTTTCAAACTTGTCCTACCACTAAATATGATCCTGGATGATTTACACTGGTCTCAACCCCGCTTCTGTACCAGTTCCCATAACCCTTAATTCTTCAATCATTTGAATATTTATTGATCTCATCTGTAAATATATCTAATGACCTGACCACCACCATCATCAGTGACAGAGAATTCCTGAGATCCACTGCCCTCCGAGAGAAGAAATTTCTCAGCACCTTGGCTTTAACTGATTGCCTCCTGTCTTGTAGCTATGTCTCCTTGTTTCTGACTCTCTCACTAATGAAAACATCTGACATTTACCCTTCGCATCTGAATAAGGTCACCTCTCAAGGAATGTAGTCCCAAATAGTGCTCTCTCAATGAGACAACCCTCTTATCCTGCGAATTCACTTGGTAAATGCATGAGCACGAGCAGAGTAAGAGCTTATGCTGATTCAATAATGAAATAAAATGAATATGACCACAGAATATACCAGGCAGCACACACAAAATGCTGGAGGAACTCAGCGGGCCAGACAGCATCTATGGAAAAGCGAATACGCATGCTGTCTTGTGTGGCCTGCTTTATGCCTCAAATTCTGTTTAAATGCATGCAAGGTTAAACCCTCTCCACGTTAAAATGCTAACAATAAAACATTAATTTCTATTCTGTAGGTTCAAAAGGAGAGCAAGGTGAGAGGGGATTGCCAGGAAAAACAGGCAAAGAAGGACTCAAAGGCTCCACTGGCATTATTGGTCCCAAAGGGAACAAAGGACTGCCAGGAACTCCAGGGAACAGCTGCAAACAGTATTATGCGGCATTTTCAGTCGGCCGAAGGAAGTGGATGGAGAGTGAAGAGCTTCAGGCACAGCTGACCTTTGACATTGAGTTTGTGAATCTCTATCAGCACTTCAGTATGTTCACTGGAAGGTTCTACTGTTACGTCCCAGGTATCTACTATTTCAACCTCAATGTGCATACCTGGAACTTCAAGGAGACTTATCTCCACCTAATGCACAACTCAGAGGAGGTGGTGATCCTGTACGCCCAGCCCAGTGACCGCAGCATCATGCAGAGTCAGAGTGTCATGCTGGAACTGCGGCTGAAAGATGAGGTGTGGGTCAGGCTGTACCGAAACACCAGGGAAAGTGCTGTTTACAGCGATGAGACTGACGTTTACATCACATTCAATGGCTACTTAGTCAAGCCAACAGAGTCTGAATAGGGGGAGGAGCTATTGAGACCCTCAGGTCACTTTCATCATTCAGATTAGATTATAGGTAAAATGGTTAAACTATGAGGATGTTGCATGAATTTAGAATCAAAATCAGCTTAATTATCACTGACATATGTCATGAAATTTATTTCGTGACAGCAATACAGTGCAGGATATAAAATTACTATAAATTACAAAATAAATAAATAGTGCAAAAGACAAATAACGAGGTAGTGTTCATAGATTCAAGGACCATTCAGAAATCTGGTGGAGGAGAAGTTGCTGTTCTTAAAACACTGAGAGGGTGTCCTCAGGCTCCCATACCTCCTTCCTGTTGATAGTAACACAAAGAGGGCATGTCCTAGATGGTAAGGGTGTTTAATGCTGCCTCTTGAAGATGTCTCTGATGGCAGGAAGGGTTATGCCCGTGATGGAGCTGGCCAAATCTAGAATGCTTTTGATTTAATCTTCCAAAGGCCTCTTGATTTAACGTTCCAAAGACCTCTTACTTTAAGAATCATTCCTTTAGATTGGAAAAGTGCTTGTAACTCAGTTATTTGAAAAAAGATGGGAGAAAGAAATCAGTGATCCCACAATCAAGGAAAAAAATACTAAGAACAGAGTGACTGAACACCTGATGGGAGCTGATTAGAGAGAGCCAGCATGAACTTGTAAAAAAGCAAGTCATGTCTGAAGAACCCGATAGTATTTCATTTGAAGAATGATTTAAAAAGTGCCTATGGATATAACTTTTATAGATTTCCAGAAGCATTTGATGAAATCCTGCAGAAGACACCAGGAGGTAAAAATGAAATTGAAGGCAAATTATCGAGCTGACTAAGAATTTGATGTGTGGTTGGGGATGGAGGGTAACAGGCAGTCATATTGGCAGATTGGCATTAAGATGTACTGCAAGGAACTTTGGTGTATTGAATTCCACAACTAGTCACTATCCTTATAGGGTAGGATAGAAAGTTACAGACACATGTTTACTGATTACATGATGGCAAGTATTAAAACTGAAAAAAAAAATAGTTAAAACTAAAGGACAAAAGGCAAGTGGACACCTACTGTATGTGTAAAAGGAGAAAAAGAACAGAATACATTCTTAACGTTGAAAAAAACTAGAAGCAGTAGATGTGCAAGATCCATTTATAAGGACTATTAAAATATTATGGACAAGTACAGAAAATAATGAGAAATGTTAATGGAATTCAGATCTTTAATGCTGGGGACTGAATTTTAAGAGGGTGGAAATTATGTCACATATATATTTGCAATAAAGTTTAGATTACATTTGTGCAATTCTGACACCAGACCTTAGGGCAGATGTGTTTACCCTGAACCTGGAAGGGTTGCTGTGTTGATTTATCAGAATCACACCTGGAGTTCAATCACAAGAAGGGATTGTACAAATAAATGCTGTAATCCTCGATTAATTGTAATCTGATTGGATCTTTAAAGATATTTTGGAGATCTGATGAAAGCTGGCGAGAAATCATTTTAACCAGTTGGCTAGTTTGACAATGCTATAAAGGCATGTTCTGCAGTTGAAAATCTAAGCTGTCAGATGTGATATCAGGAAAGACAACTTTGTAGTTAAAACTTTGTAACTTTTTATCTGATGGATTAATTGACATTGTTTGATATGACGTAATCTTTTGCTAACCAGTTATTGGAGGTTTAAACTGATAGGTTATTGATCATCCTTAATTGCATTGAATGGTGAAATGTGATTGATGGGCTAAATAGTTTACTCCTTATATTCCTGTGCTTTTGTGAAGAGGTGCAAGACAAGCGAACATAACCTTAAAACAAAGTTGTACAAGGGGCAATGGAACTTAGGCAGGTAAATGTTTTTAAGATACACACTAGCAGTTCTCCAACTGAATGACAGATCCAGCTTGAGAAGATGAGTGGGTTTAACATGTTCCTATGATTTATATACAAACATTTTTATTCATCTTAGATCCATATTTGTTCAAGCCCTCTTCTAAGTAAAGTATGTTGTGTATAATTTCATTTTGCCCCGGCATCTACTATATAATGAGATAGCAAACTAACTTTCTAAAACTTCCTGTGTAAAGAGTCTATAAAACTACAGAACTTAGAATCTATAGAAGTTAGGCAAAGCAGCAGTGAAGTCATGGACCCTATACAGATTACAGAGGAGGAAATGTTTGTTTTCTTGAGGCAAATCTGGGTGGACATATCCCCAGGGCCTGACAAGGAATTCACTTGGACCTTTGGGAGGTATGCAGAAATTGGAGGGGCCATAGCAGATATATTTAAATCATCCTTAGTGACAGGTGAGGTACTGGAGGATTGGAGGATAGCTAATGTTGTTTCACTGTTTATGAAAGGCTCTAAGAATAAATCAGGAAATTATAGGCCAGTGAGCCTGACCTCAATGGTGGGAAACTTATCAGAATGTATTTCATGGGACTGAATAAATAAGTACTTGTTTAGACAAGGACTGGATGGGGATAGTCATCACTGGGAGTGTTGATGAAAGCAAGGCAATGGATGTTGCGACATGGGCTTCAGCAAGACGTCCGTCAAGATCCTGCACGGGAGGTCGGTCAGGAAGGTTCAGTTACATGGCATTCAAGATGAGGTAGTAAATTGAATTAGAAATTACCTTTGCAGGAGAAGCCAGAGAGTGGTAGTAGATGGTTGCCTCTCTGACTGGAGGTCTGGGAGTAGTGGAGTGCCACAGGAATTGGTGCTGGGTCCGTTGATTGTCATCTATATCAATGATCTGGATGATAACGTGGTTAACTGGATCAGCAAATTTTTGCATATTGGCCCTCATACATCAAAGTATTGGGTACAGGAGTTGGGATATTATGTTGAGGTTGTATAAGATATTAATGACAACAGATTTGGAGAATAGAGTGTGGTTTTGGTCACCTACCTACAGGAATGATGTAAATAAAATTGAAAAGGTTCACAGAAAATTTACAAGAATGCTTCCAGGAAAGGGGTACCCAAGTGATAGGGAAAGATTGAATAGGTTAAAACTTTATTCTTTAGAACATAGATGTTTGAGGGGAGATTTAAAAGAGGTATACAAAATTATGAGGGGTATAGATAGGGTAAATGCAAAAAGGTTTTTTCCACTGAGGTTGGGTGAGACTACAACTAGAGGTCATTGGTTAAGGGTGAAAGGTAAAATATTTATGGTGAACTTCAGGGAAAATTTCTTCAATGAGCTGCTAGTGCAAGCGATGGATACAATTTCGATTTCAATGTTCAAGAGAAATTTGGATAGGTACCTAGATGGCAGTGGTATGGACAGCTATTGTTCAAGTTCAGGTGTGGGTTGATGGGACTAGGCTGTTTAAATGGCTCGATACAGACTGGATGGGCTGAGGGACAAGTTTCTGTGTTGTATTATCTATGACTTTAAAAGTTCTTTCTGATTCTAAACCTGAAAATCCTCCGCCAATGCATCATGGCTGATATATTTTCCCACTCAACCCCATTCTTCTGTCTTCTCCCCATAACCTTTGATGCCCTTACTAATCAAGAACTTATCAGCTCTGCTTTGAATATGCCTAATGATTTGGCCTCCAAAACCGTCTATGTCAATGAATTCCACAGATTTACCACTCCCTGGCTAAAGAAATTCCTTCTCATCTAATTCCTTCTAAATGGACACCCCTCTATTCTGAGGCTGTGTCCTCTGATCCTAGACTCACCTACCATCGGAAATATTCTCGCCACATCCGTTCTATCTAGGCCTTTGAATATTCAATAGGTTTCAATGAGATCCCCTTCATTCTTCTAAACTCTAGCAGAGGGACAGAGAAACTCAAGTGCTCCTTATACATTAACCTTTTCATTCCCAGAATCATCTTCATGAATTCCTCTGGACTCTCTCCAAAGCCAGCGCATCTTTTCTGAGATAAAGGGCCCAAAACTGCTCACAGTACTCCAAGTATGTTTGGACCAATGCCTTATAAAGCTGCAGCATTATATCTTTGCTCTTATATTCTAGTCCACTCAAAATGAATGCTAACCTTGCAGTTGTCTTCCAGACCACCAACTCAACATTTAAAGAATCCTGCACAAGGATCTCAAAGTCCTTTTGTATCTGATTTTAGGATTTTCATTCTTCCAAAATGCATGACCTTACACTTCCCTGCACTATATTCCATCTCCCATTTCTTTGCCCATTCTCTCAATCTGTCCAAGTCCTTCTGCAGACTCCCTGCTTCCTCAGCACTACCTGCCCCTCCACCTACCTTTGATTCATCTTCAAACTTGGTCAGAAACAAATTCTGCCATCCAAATCATTGACATATAATGTAAAAAGAAGTGATCCCAATAGCTACCCCTGTAGAACACCACTTGTCATCGACAGCCAACCAGAATAGGCCTCCTTTATTCCGACTCCTTGTTTCCTTGCAGTCAGCTAATCTTTCACCCATGTTTGTATCTTTCTTGTCATACCTTGAGCTCTTTTCTTGTTAAAGAACCTAATGTGTGGCATCTTGGCAAAGGCCTTCTGAAAATCCAAGTAAATAATATCCACCGACTCTCCTTTGTCTATCCTACTTGTTATTTCCTCAAAGAATTCCAACAGGTTTGTCAGAAAAAATTTCCTCTTAAGGAAATCATCTTTATCCTTCTTTATCATGTGCCTCCAAGTACCCCAAAACTCCAACCAAAAAAATGGACTCCAACATCTTCCCAACCACTGTAGTCAGGCTAACCAGCCTATATTCCCTTTCTTCTGCCTCTCTCCCTTTAAAAAAAAGTGGAATGACATTTGAAATATTCCAGAGATCTGGAACCATACTAGAATCTAGTGATTCCTGAAAGATCATTACTAATGCCTCCACAATCACTTCAGCTACCTCTTTAAGAACCCTGGGGTGCAGTCCCTCTGGTCCATGTGACTTATCTACCTCGAGACCTTTCAGCTTCCCAAGCACCTTCTCTTTAGTAATAGCAGCTCCACTCTCTTCTGCCCCCGACACTCACGAATTTCTGGCATACTGCCAGTGTCTTCTGCGGTGAAGACTGAAGCAAAATATTTAATGTCCAACTGCCATTTATGGTTATTTATTTATTTATTTATTTATTTATTTATTGAGATACTGCATGGAATAGGCCCTTCCAGCCACACTGCACAGAAACTGCCTCATTTAATCATAGCCTATCATGGGACAATTTACATGACCAATTAATCTACCAAATGGTACGTCTTTGGACTGTGGAAGGAAACTGAAGCATTTGGAGAAAACCCATGAAATCACTGGAAGACCATACAAGCTCCTTACAGGCAGCAGTGGGAATTGAAATAATTTCTCCTATACTGTAAAGCATTGTGCTAACCACTATGTTATTGTGCCTTCCATTTCTTTGCCCCAATATTACCTCTGCAGCATCATTTTCTGCTCTTGCTTCTCTTTCACTCTTTATATATCTGAAAAAAGTCTTTTAGTATCTTCCTTGATGTTTTTGGCTAGCTTACCTTCATATTTCATAGAAACATAGAAAATAGGTGCAGGAGTAGGCCATTCGGTCCTTCGAGCCTGCACCACCATTCAGTATGATCATGGCTGATCATCCAACTCAGAACCCTGTACCTGCTTTCTCTCCATACCCCCTGATCCCTTTAGCCACAAGGGCCATATCTAACTTCCTCTTAAATATAGCCAATGAACCGGCCTCAACTGTTTCCTGTGGCAGAGAATTCCACAGATTCACCACTCTCTGTGTGAAGAAGTTTTTCCTCATCTTGGTCCTAAAAGGCTTCCCCTTTATCCTTAAACTGTGACCCCTCATTTTTGGACTTCCCCAACATCAGAAACAATCTTCCTGCATCTAGCCTGTCCAATCCCTTTAGAATTTTATACGTTTCAATAAGATCCTCCCTCAATCTTCTAAATTCCAGTGAGTATAAGCCTAGATGATCCAGTCTTTCTTCATATGAAAGTCCTGCCATCCCAGGAATCAATCTGGTGAACCTTCTCTGTACTCCATCTATGGCAAGAATGTCTTTCCTCAGATTAGGGGACCAAAACTGCACACAATATTCTAGGTGCGGTCTCACCAAGGCCTTGTACAACTGCAGTAGAACCTCCCTGCTCCTGTACTCAAATCCTTTTGCTATGAATGCCAACATACCATTTGCCTTTTTCACCGCCTGCTGTACCTGCATGCCCACCTTCAATGACTGGTGTACAATGACACCCAGGTCTCGTTGCATCTCCCCTTTTCCTAATCGGCCACCATTCAGATAATAATCTGTTTTCCTGTTCTTGCAACCAAAGTGGATAACCTCACATTTATCCACATTAAATTGCATCTGCCATGAATTTGCCCACTCTCCTAACCTATCCAAGTCACCCTGCATCCTCTTAGCATCCTCCTCACAGCTAACACCGCCACCTAGCTCGTGTCATCCGCAAACTTGGAGATGCTGCATTTAATTCCCTCGTCTAAATCATTAATATATATTGTAAACAACTGGGGTCCCAGCACTGAGCCTTGCGGTACCCCACTAGTCACTGCCTGCCATTCTGAAAAGGTCCCGTTTACTCCCACTCTTTGCTTCCTGTCTGCCAACCAATTCTCTATCCACATCAATACCATACCCCCAATACCGTGTGCTTTAAGTTTGCACACTAATCTCCTGTGTGGGACCTTGTCCAAAGCCTTTTGAAAATCTAAATATACCATATCCACTGGCTCTCCCCTATCCACTTTACTAGTTACATCTTCAAAAAATTCTATATGATTCGTCAGACATGATTTTCCTTTCACAAATCCATGCTGACTTTGTCCGATGATTTTACCTCTTTCCAAATGTGCTGTTATCTCATCTTTGATAACCGACTCTAGCATTTTCCCCACCACCGATGTCAGACTAACCAGTCTATAATTCCCCGGTTTCTCTCTCCCTCCTTTTTTAAAAAGTGGGGTTACATTAGCCACCCTCCAATCCTCAGGAACTAATCCAGAATCTAAGGAGTTTTGAAAAATTATCACTAATGCATCCACTATTTCTTGGGCTACTTCCTTAAGCACTCTGGGATGCAGACCATCTGGCCCTGGAGATTTATCTGCCTTTAATCCCTTCAATTTACCTAACACCACTTCCCTACTAACATGTACTTCCCTCAGTTCCTCCATCTCACTAGACCCTCGGTCCCTTACTATTTCCAGAAGATTATTTATGTCCTCCTTAGTGAAGACTGAACCAAAGTAGTTATTCATCTTTTCTCTCGTGACTTTTGTAATTGCCTTCTGTTGGTTTGTACCCACTAATTTTTGTTGTCTTGTATGCCTTCTCTTTTGCCTTCATGCTCTCTTTGACTTCCGTTGTCAGCCACTGTTGCCTTACTCTCCCTTTAGAATAATTCATCTTTGGGATGTATCTATCCTGCACCTTTGGAACTGCCCTCAAAAACTCCAATCGTTGCTGTTCTGCCATCAGCCCTGCTAGTGTCCTCTTACAATCAACTTTAGCCAGCTCATCTCTCATGCTTCTGTAATTCACTTTACTCCATTGTAATACTGATACATCTGAGTTTATCATTTCCCTTTTAAGCTGTAGTGTGAATTCTATAATATTATGATCACTAAGGGTTCCTTTACCTTAAGCTCCCTCAACAAACAAGTTTCATTACATAACACACAAACCAGAAATCCATTTTCCACGAAAGATCTCGGCCTCGGCATTTCAATGGATGCTGCCCGACCTGCTGAGTTCATCCAGCTTTTGTACGTGTTGATTTGACCACAGCACCTGCAGTGTACTTTGTGTTCCCTTTTCCCTGGTTGTTTCATTCACAAGCTGCTCTAAAAACCCATTTCATAGGCATTCTAAATATTCCCTCTCTTGGGATCCAGCACCAACATAATTTTCCCAAACTAAATGCATATCCCTCATGACTATCATAACATTGCCCTATTACATGCCTTTTCTATTTCCCGTTGAAACTTATAACCCACATCCTGGCTACTGTTCAGGGGCCTGAATGTAACTCTTATCAGGATCTTTTTACCCTTGCAGTTTCTTAACTTTGCCCACATGGATTCTCTATCTTCTGACGCTATGTCATCTCTTTCTGAGGATTTGATTTAATATTTTACCAACAGAGCCAGCCCCACCCCCTCTGCCTACCTGCTTGTCCTTTTGATACAAGCTGAATCCTTGGATGTTAAGCTCCCAACTATGATCTTCTTTCAGCATGGCACAGTGATGCCCACAACACCATACATGCCAATTTCTAATTGCACTACAAGATCATCTACTTTATTTTGTATAGTGTGTGCATTCAAATATATATTTATACTTCAGTCTTGTATTGCTCACCCTTTTTGATTTTGCCCCCATGATGCACTTCAACATATTTCATTGAATGCAATTTTGCCCTGTCATGTGCCTGCCCTTCCCCATTGTCTCACTACACTCTGCATCAACTTGTATATCAACTGCCCAGTCTTCAGCCCTATCACTCTTGTTCCCGTCCTTCTGCCAACATAGCTTAAACTCTCCCCATTAGCTTTATCAAACCTGCCTGCAAGGATTTCATCCCCCTTGGGTTCAGGTGTAACTCTTCTCTTTTGATCCAGCAAACTGAAATCCTGCCTGTTGCACCACTTCCTCAGCCACTCATTCGTCTGTACTGTCATCCTATTCCTGACCAGCATGTGGTACTGGGAGTAATCTAGAAATTGCAATCTTGGATGTCCTCCTCTTCAACCTCTTCCTTAGCTCCCTATAATCACTGTGCAGGACCTCTTACCCCTTTCTATTTAGCTCATTGGTGCCATAATGCCCCACGACCTCTGGCTGCTCACCCTCCCTCTTGAGAAACTTCTGTAGCCACTTTGAAACAATCCGGACCCTAGGACCTGGGAGGTAACACACCATCCTGGCTCCTCTTTTGTAGCCCCAGAATCTGCTGTCTATCCCCAAACTATTGAGTCTCCTATCACTGTCACTCTTCCTGACTTTACCCTTCTCTGTTGAGCCTCAAAGCCACTAAAGTGCCACTGGCCTGTGTGCTGCTGCCTTGCCATAATAGGTCATTCTCCACCCACCAGCAGTATCTAAAGGGGTATAGTTATTGCTGAAGGGAATGCCCACAGGAGAACCCTGCACTGACCGCTTACTCCCCTTACTTCTCCTGGTGGTCACCAATCTGCTATCTGAAACTTGCACTCTGGGTGTGACCACCTCAGTAAGAGTATCATCGATGAAGTTTTCAGCCTCCTGGATGGTCCTGAGTGCATCCAGCTCCAGCTCCAACTCCCTGACCTTTGTCAGTCAGGAGCTGAAGCTGGGTGCATTTCCTGCAGATCTACTCATCAGATTGTTGACTTGAAGCATTAAGCTTTTTCTCTTTCTCCATCCTTGTCGTGTTTTTAATACATTTTTCAAGAATTTTCAGTGATTTCTTTTAGCTTTAGCTCATTCATTTCTCCATTCTTGGTTTGTACCATGCGATCGATACACTTTAAAAATACAAACGTGGCAAAAATGTACAAGTAAGGTTCCCAGTCTTAATAATAGATGTGATTAGCAGCAGCTCATTGCCACCTTTGTAAAGGCAATTACCAAAGGGCAATAAATGCAGACATCACTGGTGCAGCTTGCATCTCATGCATAAATAAAAAGTTTTGCCTTCTCCACCTCGAGGAAGAATTAGTGTTGGGTACATTGAGAATAACATGTTGTAATTAGTTTGTTCCTTTAATAATGCAAATTGTCTCCTAGGTGTTTTAGTTCAATGTTATCAGATAGAATATGGCACTGAGCCACATGTAGAGTGTTAGGGCAGTTGACAGGCTTCCTAAAGAGAAAGGTGTGAAGAAATGATAGAAAGGAAAAGGGAGCATTAACAAGGTTTAGCTAAGGGAATATTGGTATTTTAGTGCCTAGACTAGAGTTTAGTTGCCTCAGTTGGAGCAATAGAAACTGAGGATTTGCAAGGGGCCAGAATTGGAGGTAGACCGAATTGGAGGCAGAAAAACAGAAAAAGCAGCCACAAGAGAATACAAAGACTGAGAAGTATAAGGCTTTGGAGGGATTCAAAAATGAAGGTAAAGATTTTAAAATTTGGGATTTCCCTGGACTAGAGGTCAGCAAAAGTCAACAAGTGAAAATATAATGGATAAATAGGAGCTGGTCTGGGTGTGGATACTGCCAGCAGTATGGATGAACTTGAGCTGGGTTCCAAAATCTGCATCAATTAATAGCATTGTCACTGAGCAGTTAAATATAATTGGAAAATCATACACTTATGTAGCTGCTTATTAAATTTAAGGATCAGTCTGTTCTCATTATCTCTTCTGAAGCACATTTATATTTTTTGTATTCATGCTATATTTTCCAGTAAAGTGTAATTATGAATTTTGGTAATCTATGTCTTTCTGTTCTTGTTGCCATTTGCATGCCTTTGGCTCCAGGGAGAAGTTAGTTCCATCTTGAGATATTTTTTGATCCCCCTGACAGACACAAACACTGCAGGATTAAAATTACAGCCAGGAGCAGCTTTCAAATTGTAACATTTATTCTCTATAACAGGGTTTAAAAGCCACACCAATTATCACTTAAAATGTAAGCACTTTTAATTTGCTTTATTTAAGTTTTCTCTTCTTCTATTTCCTGCCCAATTTTATTTTCAAAACTAACGTAACCCAATGGGATGTTAAACTGAATTGCCAATTGCTATTTGAAGAGGACTTAAAAATTCTCATAGGTCTCCTTCAAGGAAGAGCAAGGGAATCATGCTTTGCATCCTAGTAAATATTTATCTCTCCATCAGCAAATAAAATTCAACTTCGTCCCTTTGCGACTTAAAATTGCATTAAAATTGTTGCTTTTTTTGATTTACAACAATGTAAATATATCAGAATATTTTGTTCTAAACAGCTTTGGGATGCTTGGAAGTTACACAGCATACAGTCAGAAACAGGCCCTCTGGCCCACTGTCTCAACACCAACTCTCAAGCACCCATTTTCATATTAATCTATTCACATTCCTATGAAGTCCGTTAAGATTTTACTTCCCACCTACATGCTAAGCACAGTCAACAGACCAATTAACCTGCCAAATTGCATGCTTTTGGACAGTATGAGGAAATCAAGTGCTGTGTGA
The DNA here is from genome assembly GCF_048418815.1 of Hemitrygon akajei. Lineage (NCBI taxonomy): Eukaryota > Metazoa > Chordata > Chondrichthyes > Myliobatiformes > Dasyatidae > Hemitrygon > Hemitrygon akajei. The sequence goes on along the minus strand of NC_133134.1, from coordinate 36,132,690 downwards.
TGGAATTACTAAGGGAGGATGCCCACTGGTCATCATGGGTGAGTTAGGCTGAATGGCCTGTCTCCATGCTGTGGGATTCTATGACTCCATGAATCTAAGACATGCAGGAGAGACAGATGTGGACACAGGGAGAACGTGCACACGCCACACAGGGCAGCGGAGGTCAGGACGTGTCACTGGGGCTCTGAGGCAGCAGGTCTACTAGCTGTGTCACGGTTCTGCCCGACATGTTACGGAAGAGCAGGGTCTTCCCTCAGTTCTCTAAAAAGTAGCACAAAAACTCCATTCAGTTACTTCCTTTGCTCCCACAGTCCGTTAGTGTTTTTCAAAACTGCAGTGCTGTAATCTGTTTCAGTGTTTTGTTGCATTGGATCAGAGCTGCAATGTGCCCTGCATACTGAAATCTGGCTTATTAATATACATCCAAAAGGACCTCCTGACTTCATACTTTAATATAGAAAACAACCACCTGCAACTATTAGCTGCATTATCTCCATCAGTCCGTCTCGTACTATTGTCACCACTGCCCCTTTCATTACAGGAGCTTCCAGTTTGCTATCAATTTATTATGTGGCACTTTATAAAACATGATGGACATGTTATGTCATTGGTGCATGTGGTTGAATAGGAAGGGCTACCAATGAGCTTCATTGTTGAATAGCAGCCGTGAACTATTATTGTATTGAGATGAGTGAAACTCATCCTCAGGGTACTGAGGTTGCTAAGAAAGAAGTGATAAATATTACAGTAGTGTTTTGGCAAGATACACAAATAACTAATTAAGAGTGTAATATTTTCATGAATAATAGCGTCGTTTATAGTGAATTAATCTTCCTAACAGAAAATAATAGGAATAAATGAGACTTTCACATTATCGTCCCATTTACTTTATGGTTTTATTAACTTCTATATTGTTAAATGAAGTCCATCATATTCAGTCGGTGCGCTGTAGTTCTTTTTTGAGATACATTAATGGTAATACTTGATTCTGTCTTAAACAGATGAAATAACAAATTTTTAAAAGACAAATCCATTTGAACATCAGCAGCAACTGATATTTAATGAGTGCTTTTTAATTTTGTGAGTTAGCTTAAGTTACTTCCCAGTTGCCTAATTGTGTCTAAATTGGTTAGCCAACATGGTTCAATAGGATTTGCTAGCATAGATTTTTTGGATTAATGTTTATTTTAGGGATAAATTTCGGAGTAACATGACCTGATATGATACACATATACTTCCCAATCTACAGAAGAAGCCGTTATCTTGGCAGCTTTTCCAAAGTGGCAGGAAATGTAGTCAGAGTCAATGTGTGTTTTTCATGATGTACTGGCTCTGCTCACGATATGCTGGCTGTGCTCACAACACTCAGCAATCTCTCATGGTTTTAAGCAGAGCAGTTGCTGTACTTAGCTGTGATGCACCCCATTAAGATAGTTTCTATGATGGACCATTAAAAATTGGTGTGGGTCATCAGGCAAACACTGTTTTTTTTTTATTCTTCTGAGGAAGTAGAGGCACTGCTTCCCTGGTCATTTCATCTACATGGTTGGACCAGGTCAAATTGTTGGTGATATTTACACCTACTAACTTTGAGTTCTTAACTCCCTCCTCTTTCATCCTGTTGTCTCACCCCCCCCCCCCCTTCTGTTGGGCAGAAGCTACGAAAATTTGAAAACCACAGGCAAGGAAAGATTCCGTTCCACTGTTACAAGACTCTTGTACAATAAAGATGAACTCTTCATCTCACTTCATCTCGGCATGCCTCTTGCACTTTGTTTATCTACCTGCACTGTACTATATTCTGCATTTGGTTATTGTTTTGCTTTTGTCCTGTCTTGATCTACTTACTGTACATTTTGGGTGATCCGCCTGGATATCCATGCCAATCAAAGCTTTTCACTGCAACATGTGACGAAAATAAACTAATTACAGATTACCAATAACTGCAGAAGTCTTAGTTCTATTGCTCCTTAATAGCTTCACAAATCAATCGGAACCCCAAAACAGTGTAATCATTGCCTCCAATGTGGCATGTAAACATTCATGTAACATGCATTCTATAAAAGTATAGCAAAGGGTAACTATGTCATTTGTCTTTCAGACTGCGTCCACGTAAGGCATATAGAGCTGGGCATTCTGTAGGGTGCAGCAACGTTCCTGTAGTTTCTCTGTTATTGTCTGTAGTAAAGTGATAGAAAATATACATCATACAGCACAAGGAATTTTTGGAAGCACTACGCTCTGCAGGGAGTATGGAGAGAATATGCAGTTGCCATTGATCCTTGTGTAATGCGCTTTCATTTTTATATGATTAAGATGCAAGTTAGGTCACTTGGAGATGGCCAGCTTTTCATATTGCCATTTAAAAGGGGGATTACACCCTTGTATCTTTGTTGGGCAGTCATTTACACCTCAGCACGCAAGTTTGCTTATGTCACAAGAGTGAAGTCAGAGCTGAGAAAGCAACTTCTGTGTAATGCCAATGTTATTTTCCACCTTGTGCTCACAAAACCTTCCCCACAGACTATCACAAACCATGCCATAAGCCCTAATGGACCTGGATATGAGATTCCTATTGGTCACATTCCTCTGATGTACTGACACACATCTGCAGATGAACAAAGAAAAGAGAAATTGATCTCCTCTCCCAAGAGACAGGGCTCCTTGAATGGTAGTGGTTAAAACATAGCGTGAACTGTTTTTTCCCAAGATCGTGCTGGCAATATATGATGATGTTTTGCAGACAGTTCACAAAACTACTGGATATTCTATTAGATATAATTCTTATGAGCTACGATCAGTGCAATCCACCGCCTGCAATTTCCCTTTAAGAAACATATTTTTGAACTGTCTAAACAAACTAGAGACTTTACGATCTCCCGAAGGGACTCGGTGAACCTAACTGTCAGAAATGCAGGTACAGCACCTTGAAGCAGATGAAGTTTGGCAAACCTTGGAAGAGATAGCCGAATTAGAGCATCAAGTCCTGAGAGTGGAAAGCAAATCTGTATTCAGCACTGCTATCCCTGTGCCAGCCAAGTTCCCCCACCTGAGCCTGTCCCACCTGCCTATGTTTGACCCGTCTCCATGATTTTCTCACTGATACCGTCGGGCGGCATCTGCAGGCGTCTTAGGTCCCACGATGACAGGTCCAGGAGCAGTCTTTGCCTTGCAGCCATCGGGCTTCCAGATCAGCTTCATTTGCCTCATCAGCTCATTCATGTATTATTTGTTTACTCTTTTATTATGTGGACAATTTGTCCTCTTTTGCACATTTGACGTTTGACAGTCTCTGTTATGTAGGTTTTTTTTCATGAATTCTATTGTATTTGGCTTTCCTGTGGATGCCTGCATGAAAATAAATCTCAAGGTTGTATATGGTATACGTGCTTTGATAATGAATTTACTTAGATGTTTCAAACTTCTAAGATTAAAGAAATCATAGAACTGACCATTCTCACAATTGTGTTTGAGTTTTCAAGGAGGAGATTTCAAAGGAGGTTGGTGAAGGCAGGGTAATGGATATTGTCTATATGGACTTCAGTAAGGACCTTCACGAGATGCACGGTAGCCTGGTCCAGAAGGTTAAGGCACAAGGGATCTGAGGTATTTTGGTGAACTGAATCCAAAACTGACTGCTGTTAGGAGACTGAGGGTAGTGATGGATGGGTGCTTTCCTGAATGGTGCACACAAGGATTGGTGCTGGATCTTTGTGTTTTGTACTATGCCTGTAACACCTTGGTGCACATTTTTTCTGCCATGCTGTAGGTATTTCATTTTAGCAGTTCTGTAAGAGCAGTCTGTTTTGCTTTCAGCCTGTTTGGGTTACTGTGGAAGATGAGGGATGCTTAAGAATGTTTGCCATCCAATTAGGGTAACTGGGAGAAGGTTCCAGAGAATGCCAGGGCGAAGAGCTTTGTGAGGTGCACGGAGGTTGGTCTTGGTCTTTGTGAATGTTATTCGGTGGGAGATGAAGAGAGAAGAAGTTGGAGAGAACTGGTCGTAGGATTGATCCGGTGGGAAACGTGATTCGATGGAGCCAAGGCACGGGAGTCTACTGAGTATCAGTGAATATGGCTTTTGGAAGATTTGAGCTCCAACCTGTAGCCATTTGGCTGCTTAATTATAATGGGCCCTTTTTGTTTTCTTTTCTTTCTTTTCTTTACTAACCCTTTAGTTAAATTAACGTTCACAAATATACTTCTTCATAATTTGTGCAGTGTGTGATCTGTTGTTTCCTGCCGATGGACTGTAACAGGCAGTAAGTCACACAGCACTCACACAAACTGGGGCTTGGGTGTGACATATCCCAATCCCATGGATTTGGTGGGACCAAAGCTGGATATACCCTAGGTGTATGAAGCAGGAGAAAGGTGGGTTTTCTCAGTGCTGAATCCGGTAGCTGTTAGTGAGGGGCTAACAAGCCATTTCTACAGATGCCCAGGAAAAGTGGGTTTTATACCTGTATATAAATGAGTTAGGTGAGAATGTGGGGTGTGTGTTTTGGAAGTTTTCAGACAACAAATTAGTGGAGTTTTGATAACAAAGAAGCTATTCAAAGATACGGTGGAAATTAAGTCAGCTGGAAAGTTGGGTAGAGTGGAAATTAATAAATGCAAGTGTTATGTAATTCATTTTGGGAGGTCTAAATCTGGTAAGGCACATAAAGTAAATGGCAAGGACTTGTAGAGCGCTGATGTACAGAGAAATCTTGGGATGCAAACACACAGATCCCTGAAAGTGGCAAAACAGATGGATATAGTCGTGAAAATGACATTGGTATGTTTGCCTTTGAAGGCCAAGACTTTCAATATAAAAGTTGGGATATCATGCTTCTATCTAACATTGGTTGGACAATACTTGGTATATAGTTCTGGTTGCCACACTATAGGAAGGATGTGGACAACAGAGACATTGCAGAAGAAATTCATCATGATGTTGCCTGGAATGGAGGGAGGTTGTTGTAAGGAGAGATTGGATTGACTGGGTTTATTCTCACTGGGAAACAGGGGGTCAAATGGTGACCTTGTAGATGTCTGCAGAGTTATGAAGAGCACAGATAGAATAGATAATCAGAATCTTTTTTTTTTCTAGTTATTTTAGAATTGGAGAGCACAGAGACACTAGAGACTGTAAATCTTAGCTGGGACATAGAGCTAAAAAAGACAACAAACTGCTGGAGGAACTTGGTGGGCTAGGCAGCGTCTGCGGAGAAAGAAACGTTTCAGGCTGAGATCGTGTATCAGGACTGTACTAGCTCAACTTGAAGCGTTGACAATTTCTTTACTTCCACAAAATGCTGCCTAATCCGCCAGCTTCTCCAGCAGTTTGTCTTTTGCTCTAGAGGGCACAGGTTTAAGGTGAGAAGGGAGAAATTTAAAAGCTATTTGAGTGCTAAGGTTTTCACATTGGAGGATGATAAATATTTGGAATAAGTTGAGTAAGAGCTAGATACTATTACTGGGTTTGGTCAGCTATTTGCATTGGAATAGTTCAGAAGGCTATGGGTTAAATGCAGGAAAATGGGATTAGAGTGGTGTGGCAAAACCATCACCGTGGACAAAGTGGACTGAGGAGGCCTGTTTCTGTGCTGTATAGTTCTATGATCCCATGATAAAGCAGCACAAAATGTAGCATAATTTTGACTTGTCCCCCTTGACTATGCCACTGTGTAACACTTATAATCTTCACATTTGTGATGACTAGATTTTAAAAAAATGTCTCAAACAATATGCTGAAACTATCTACACTATCAAAAAGTTTCTTGTTACATACTGAGTGTAAGACTTCAAGATCAGTACTTCTGAAGAGGAAATGAACCATTGACTACTTACCAAGATGCCAGACGGTGCACTCTAGGTAATGCAGTTGTCACACCAAGTTGATTTTCTTCCAGTTTGAAACCTGTATCCTGGGCTGATGGGAGACACGTCTCTGTTAATGTAACCTTTCCTCGCAGGTGGAGCAGAGCTGTAAGTATGATGGATTGGCTTTTCCTTCCTTACACATCAAATGTGGTGTAGCAATGACAATGACAAGGAGCGATTAGAGAAAATACGACACCTGGTAGATAGAAATAATCAATAACAGCATTAAAGAAAGAAAACTAAACCTGCATTTATAAGACACCATTCATCTTCCTTTCAGGATATCCCACAGCAAATGAATGAATTCTGAAATGTAATCACTGCTGTAATGAAGGGTCTGCTCCTTGTAGTTGAGGTGTAAATCCTGGCTTTCCACCATGAGCTTCCCAGCTCCTTTACAGTTGATGGTATTGATACCTTTAAGTGAGATGGTGGTGGATCTATTGTCCCAAACATAGAACTAACAGGCTAATGAGGGAGCACTGAACAGTTAGAAGTACCCTTGGCTTTTGAAGAGGAATCTTCCCCTGTGTTCTGGCATGTATACATCCCCTAACCAACATGATGAAATCAGATTACCCAGTCTTTCCTACTTTGGGAGTTTACTGTCTGTAAGTTGGTCACCATTGTTCTTATATTATATTAAACTTCACAAATATTTCATTGGCTGCAAAACATTCTGGAACACTACGAGAATGTGAGTGGCGTTGTGTAAATGAAGATTTTTATTTCTGCCTTTCCTACGACTTGGCATGTGATTTTTCATCGTCCTGTTTCCTGTATTGTCGCTTCACTCAATTTTCACATGAAAGCCCATATAATTATTAATCAAACTTGCCTGAGGATTGCTGGCAGCATTCAATCCCATCAACTGTCTGACTTCTTTGATTACGAGTCCACATGCTGTGATCAAATGGCCAGTAGCCCACACAATGTCATCAAACAGGTTGACGTTGAGCAATTCTTGGTTTGCGTGTAATAGCACCCAATATTTATTAATCCCACACCTTGCTGAACATAATGCTTTATGGAGTATAATTCTACTATTCACCACACTTCCTTAGTGTGCACAGTGATAAGGACCTACACATGTAAAGTATCAAATCAGTTTCAAACACTGTAAATAAAACAGGTTTTTTATAATGTATAAAACAGCTGCATTCATATTATGTTTAATGTACAGGATGTTCTGTATTTTATGCTAATGTGGTTATATTTTCAAGTGCACTCACTGCTGTGATATGGGAAACACAACAACTGACCTTTTTTCTCATCAATCTACATTTTAAATATGTAAGCTGATATGTAAGCTCCTTCATTTTAAAAAGGAACAATCTTGAGAGGTGATACTCCACATGGAATTTAGGAGGACATCTAATCCGTTATGGAAACTTTCCAAGCCCCTGCTACTCATTTGGCATTAGATCTTAAAGTCTAGTGGCACATCCATATTGGGGAGCACAAAAGATCATGGTCTCATGCAGAATTGGCAGACCTGTGCAAATATTCTGCATTAGAGTAGGTAGTATATTTAACCTTAGTGTAAAATATGAGATCACTATGCTCGAAACTAATCACTGAGCTCCTAGCCCTAGAGTTCAATACCTCCTTGTGCAACTAGGTCACTAGCAGATCCTGGTCAGTACGGATTGGCAACACTATCTTCTCCACAATCACCATCAGCACAGGTGCACCATAAGGCTATGTGCTTAGCCCCCTGCTTTACTCACTTTATACCTATGATTGTGTGGCTAAGTACAACCCCAATGCCATACTTATGTTCGCTGATGACTTGACTGAATCAAAGATGATGATGAATTGGCGTATAGGAGGGAGATTGAAAATCTGGATGAACGGTGCCGTAACAACAACCTCTCACTCAATGTCAGCGAAACTAAAGAGCTGACTATTGATCACAGGAGATTCACCAGGGGAACAGAGGTGAAAAGGGTCAGTAACATTAAATTCCTTGGCATTGCATATCAGAGGATCTGTCCTGTCATCACTGAGCACAATTACAAGCAGTGCTGCCACAAGAAAGCAGCATCCAGGGTATGTTCTCCTCTCACTACTACCATCAGGCAGGAGGTAGAGGAACTTTAGGCCCTGCACCACCAGGTTCAGGAACAGTTATAAATTCTATTGTATTTCTTCATTTTCCTGTAAACTCCTGCAAGAAAATGTATCTCAAGGTAGTACATGGTGACATATATGTTCTTTGATAAGACATTTACCTTGAACTTTGAACTAATATTCTGGAGCAAATAACCTGGTACAGATCACGTATTGGATTATTTCCTCAGGAATGCCTGTCTTATATGAGACTTGCCCAGAAGTTTCTATCAGGGCAAGTTTGGCAAAAATTGAAATATTATTTCATGAGGAAGCAGAAGAGGATTGAGAAGCCTGCACATCCACAGCTCTAGTGTGGGACAATGCGGCACATGCCAATGTCCTCATCCTTCCCTTCTGTCACCTTCCCCTCATCCCTCCCCATTGGCAGCAATATATTCAGGCTGAGGGATGTATTTTGGCTATTTGACTGTCTATGGAGGTTTAATGGGTAGCAGTACCTTCTAGTGATTAAAGTATTGGTAAGTAATACTCCAGGCATCCATTTCAGCACTGCTATAAGTACACATGGATTGGCTTTCCCTGATAGCAGTTCAGACTTCTGCCTCTATTCATTTCCCATGAAAGTTAACAACCTCAAGCATTATTTCTCTCTCCACAAATGTGTCCTGACCCGCTAAGTATTTCCAATGATTTCTGTTTTCATTTCAGATTTCCTGTATTTGTAGTACTTTATTTTTGTTCTGGCTCTATCACTTAACTTAGCAAGTTTCCCACTGTATCAGGGTGGACAGTAGCACTGGTGAAGTTACTGAATGTACTATCCACGTGACTGGGAAAGGTGAGTTTAAATCACAAACAGCATGGCAACTGATGCACCATCAATAACTCTCGGAGACGGGAGGCGAACGATAGGCTTTTATTAGCTGCAAGAGACCACGATTAGTAGCAAGAGACCACCACACAACATCCTGGAGACTGAGGGAGGAGCAGTGCCTCCAACCGCCTTTATACAGGGGTCTGTGGGAGGAGCCACAGGAGCAGTCAGCAGAGGGGCGTGTCCAGACAGGTATATGTAGTTCACCACATTCACCCCCCCCTTTGTTTTAAAAGAGAGTCCCCATGGGGCAAAGTTTCTTACAAGTATATTTACAGGTTAAGTCTATCAGGTGGTCGAATCTGTCGCTGCGATCTACGTAGCACTGGTGGTGATTGCACCGGAGACGGTGGTTGTGCTGGCTCCGGCCTGACTTGAGGTGCCAGCCCGTTAGGCGTCAGCAATCCCTTGTGTGTGTGCGTGGCACCCGGTATGGGAGTGTGGTGAGGAGTCTGTGTAGGGCTTGGTGTGCGCGGTGTCTCGTGGGTATACACCTCGGTGGGTACGGGGTTCATAGTCACCGTGGAGTGTTCGGGGTAGGGGTCTGGTGCTCCTGCAGACACCTGGTCGCGGACGGAGACCGTGTCCTCCCGCCCATCAGGCAAGACCACGTAGGCATACTGGGGGTTCACATGTAGTTGGTGAACCCTCTCAACCATCGGGGAGTATTTATTGCTCCTCGCATGTTTCCGGAGCAGCACCGGCCCTGGGGACGTCAGCCAAACCGGTAGGGTGGTCCCAGTGGCAGACTTCCTGGGAAAAGAAAAGAGTCACTCATGAGGGGTGGCATTGGTGGACGTGCATAACAGGGAGCGGATAGAGTGGAGTGCCTCGGGGAGGACTTCCTGCCATCGAGAGACCGGCAATCCCTTTGACTTAAGGACTAAGAGTGTGGCCTTCCACACTGTGGCATTCTCCCTCTCCACCTGTCCATTCCCCCGGGGATTATAGCTCTTGGTCCTACTAGTAGCAATGCCCCTAGCCAGCAGGTACTGGCGCAGCTCGTCACTCATAAAGGAGGACCCTCTATCACTGTGGATATAGCAGGGATATCCGAACAGAGTGAAGAGCTGGCGCAGGGCTTTTATGATGCACGTGGCAGTGGTATCGGGGCAGGGGATGGCAAAGGGGAACCGCGAGTACTCGTCAATTATGTTGAGAAAGTAGACATTGCGGTCAGTGGAGGGAAGGAAGCCCTTAAAGTCAACACTCAGTCGCTCAAAGGGGCGGGTGGCCTTGATAAGTTGTGCCTTTTCAGGACGGTAGAAGTGTGGTTTGCACTCAGCGCAGACTTGGCAGTCCCTGGTCATCATCCTGATGTCCTCAAGGGAGTAAGGCAGGTTCCGGGCTTTCACAAAATGGTAAAATCGGGTGACCCCCGGGTGGCAAAGATCTGCATGGAGGGCGTATAGCTGGTCAAGCTGTGTGCTGGCACACGCTCCCTGGGATAGGGCATCAGGGGGCTCATTGAGCCTTCCAGGCCGGTACAGGATATCATAGTTGTAGGTGGAGAGTTCCATTCTCCACCGCAAAATTTTATCATTTTTGATTTTGCCCCGCTGTTGGTTGCTGAACATGAACGCAACTGAGCGCTGGTCGGTCAGCAAGGTGAACCTTTTGCCGGCGAGATAGTGCCTCCAGTGCCAAATAGCTTCCACTATGGCCTGGGCTTCTTTCTCCACCGCGGAGTGCCGAATTTCAGAGCCTTGAAGGATACGAGAGAAGAATGCTACTGGCCTTCCTGCCTGATTGAGGGTAGCAGCCAGCGCGAAGTCGGAGGCGTCACTCTCTACTTGGAAGGGAATGGTCTTGTCCACCGCATGCATCGTTGCTTTGGCAATGTCCCCTTTAATGCGGCTGAAGGCCGTGCGGGCCTCGGCTGAGAGGGGAAATGCGGTGGACTTGACCAGGGGGCGGGCCTTGTCTGCGTAATGGGGGACCCATTGGGCGTAATAGGAAAAGAAGCCCAGGCACCGTTTGAGGGCTCTGAGGGTGGTGAGAAGAGGGAGTTCCAACAGGGGGCGCATATGGTCGGGGTCAGGGCTAATGACCCCGTTCTCCATGACATACCCAAGAATAGCAAGTCGGGTGGTTCCAAACACATACTTGTCCCTGTTATAGGTGAGGTTAAGAGCTTTGGCCGCTTGGAAAAATCGTTGGAGGTTAGCGCCGTGATCCTGCCAGTTGTGACCGCAGATGGTGATGTTATCCAGATATGGGAACGTGGCCTTCAGTTGGTACTAGTCCACCATCCGGTCCATTTCCCTCTGGAAGACAGAGACACCATTTGTGACACCGAAGGGGACGCGCAGGAAGTGATAGAGCCTGCCGCCCCCCTCGAAGGCGGTGTAGGGGCGGTCCTCTGGGCGGATGGGGACCTGATGGTAAGTGGATTTCAGGTCTATGGTTGAGTACACCTTGTTCTGAGCTATCTGATTGACCATATCCGCGATGCGGGGTAGGGGGTATGCGTCAAGTTGCGTGAATCTATTGATGGTCTGGCTATAGTCCACGACCATCCTATTTTTCTGCCCTGTCCGAACAACAACCACCTGGGCCCTCCAAGGACTTGTGCTTGGCTCAATGATCCCCTCCCTGAGCAGCCACTGCACCTCCGACTTAATGAAGGCCCTGTCCCCCGCGCTGTACCTCCTGCTTTTAGTTGCCACAGGTTTACAGTCGGGGGTCAGGTTGGCGAACAGCGGTGGAGGAGGGATCTTGAGGGTGAAGAGGCTGCAAGTGGTGTCAGTAGCGCGGCTGTTGGCATGGTGCTGGGTGGGATGTGCGGGTTGGTGTGTGTGGTCAGTAGCGGGGTATATGATGAAGCCCCACAAAACTGAAGATTTCTGACAGTGATTGGTGGGAGGGGCCCATCATACTCCATTGTCACACTTTTCAGGTGGCTCTGGAAGTCGAGCCCCAATAGCACAGGGGCACATAGTTGAGGCATGACCAGTAACGCAGTCTCGATATTCTGTGCTCTGCACCACCAATGTCGCTACACAACCCCCCCGGATGTCTGTGGAATGCGACCCAGAAGCCATGGTGACCCTCTGGCTTACCGGCTGTGTCACGAGTCCGCAGCGTTGCACCATGTCTGGGTGAATAAAACTCTCAGTGCTGCCTGTGTCAAACAGGTAGCTAGTCCTGTGCCCCTCCACCAGGATGTCCATCATTGACCTTGCAAGCTGGTGTGGAGCACCTTGGTCGAGGGTTACTGAGGCCAGAGTTGAATCGCCGTCTTGGTGCCCAGTAAGCACCCATGGGTCGGAGGTGGGGCAAGGTGGCGCTGACAAAGATGGCCGCCCCCATGCCTTGCACGAGGCGGGCAGGCGAGATGGCGGCGACCAAGATGGCTGCCCCCATGCCTTGCACGCGGTGCTGCTCGACCCTGCTTGTGGTTTAGACTTACAGGCCTTGGCGAAGTGGCCCTTCTTTCCGCAGCTGGAGCAGGTAGCTTCTTGGGCTGGGCAGCATTTTCGGGGGTTTGCTGCACCATCAATAACTCTCGGAGGCGGGAGGCGAACGATAGGCTTTTATTAGCTGCAAGAGACCACCACACAACATCCTGGAGACTGAGGGAGGAGCAGTGCCTCCAATCGCCTTTATACAGGGGTCTGTGGGAGGAGCCACAGGAGCAGTCAGCAGAGGGGCGTGTCCAGACAGGTATATGTAGTTCACCACAGCAACTAGAGAATTTAAATTTAGAGAACTAAATATATCTTTGATAAAATGTTAGCATCAATAACCCTGAAAATATAGGTTAACTGCAAAGGGCAATCTGGTAATTTGTTGTCCTTATCTAGTTTGGACTACTTATGATTCCAACAACGCAACTGCCCTAAACAGGTAAATTGGTTTATTATTGTCACATGCTCTGAGGTCCAGTGAAAAACTTCCCTTTCATTATCCTCTGAAACATGAAATGCTCAGTTCAAAGGTAAGAAGGAATTACCATTAAATCCTGGCCTGGCTAGCGGAGCTGACATCCCATGGAAGAATAAAGGAATGTTTGATCTCTAAACTCACTGTTAATCAACTTTAGCAAGTAGTTCCATTCGATAGTAATGATTTATTTAGCATCATTTTAGCCACCAGGAATATATTTGATATTGTAAAAGCTCTTCTAAAAATTAATTTACAACCTAGGTAAATTGAAAAGTAGGCTTTCTCTGGATTTCTTTCCTTCTAACCATCCAGTTACTTACACATTAAAAATCAGTAACTATGCAGCACCTTTAACATAGCAAAATATTCAAAAGTTCTTAAGCATCTGCCCAATGCACGTTCTTGCAATTTTTATTGGCTTTTCATCCACTCCACATCTGTAGGCTGCAGAGCGAGCCTCCAAATGACTAAGGATCAAGAGTTGTGACCCATGAACCAATGCCGCTGGGACACAAGCCAGGACCTGATCAATCCTGGCTGGGTTGGTTGGGCGAGAGCGTCTGATGTTGAAAGACCCAAAACACTCGATGACCCCAGATTACATCACTGATGATGTGCCCCAGGATGTAATCCTAGAATATACCTCAGTATCATTTTATGTTTAGAAGTACTGGTGAATGAATTTTACATGATTTAACATTAAAGAACTAACCTGTTACCTTAAATTGTTGCATCGCTAACAGTTACGTGTGAATATATGTATGGGGCATTCATGAGTTATTATTTTACCTGCTCTAAAAAGAGAACATATAATAAAAGATTGGCCTTTTCTATAGCATTTCCCATACCACCAGGGCATCTCAAATAACTTTACAGCCAATAATGTACTGCACTCTAGAAGGATAAACACTGCAGTTACTATATATAGGCTTTCGACCCATCAAATTGCAGCCAGCAACCTCCCACAAATAGCAACATGATAATGTCAAGATAATCTCGAATTCGGTGTTAGTTATGAGGATAAATATTGGCCGGGAAAGTGTAAATCACTTGGTGCTCTTTGAACCACTTTGGAATTCTTCCTGTCCATCTGAGAAGTCTCACGAGTCGTGACTATTAGTGCAGCAAGCCCATGCAATCAGAGATGTGATGAATAGTTTGGTTTTACAGATCAGATTGTTGAAATCATGCCTTTCATTCAGAAAGTTCTGAGTTCAAGTCTGTTGTGATGACTTGAGCACATAAATCTAGCTAATCCTCCAGTAATTTGAAGACATAAGTCTAGCTGACACTCCAGTGGTGTACAGAATATTGCACTGCTGTGGTGATGACTTTTAGAATGATGATAACTTAGTTCCAAAAGGATCTCTCTAGATGGATGTAGGAAACCCTGTTATCCCCAATGACCAGCTAACATTTATCTTTTAATCAGCATCTCTAAAATAGCATTTCTGAACCATTATCACAACATTTTTGAAGCTTGCTGTATGTAAGTTCACTGCTTTGTTTCCAAAATTAACAGTGGTGTCTTTATTGCACAATACTGGACCATACTGTAATGTTTGGGGCACGAACACCTTGCACACATTCACCAGCTTTAAAACATCCCAAACACTAAAAAAAAGCATGTTACTAAAAATAAAGCTTAAGGGGTTAGATTTTAAGAATCACCTTAATGTGGAAGAGGTTTTGGAGAATTAGCAAGGGTACTTTGTATTTTATGACATTAACTCTTGCAAACAGATTTTGCCAGTGGTGGGGAGATATACATCAGGGATGCTCAAAGGTAATAATTAGAGGATTGTAGTTAAAATAGCTTTAGTCTACAGAGGATCTTTAGTGTGATTTGACATTAAACTTTCTGAAGTTCCATAGTTGTGCATTTGGAATCTGAAACTCAATAAAATAAGATGGTAGTGCAGATACCAGATTCTAATGCAAAAAAAAAGGCAGATGGTGGAAGTCTGAAATTAAAAAACAAATGAAAACATTGGAAACACTTGGAGGCAGGTGTGGTAGTAATTGTGAAGAGAGAAATCCAGAATAAACTTGATTTCTCTCTATTGAAATTCTGCTGAAGGACCTTCCACTGAAATGTTACCCTGCTTCTCTTCATTATTATAACACTCTTATCTTCAAATGATATTGTTGGTTTTCCACATAAAAGCCTGTTTTCTGAAGCTTACCATTACATCAAATAAGGTAAAGTGATTTGAACTTAATTTTCGTCTCACACGCAATAAGTAGAATTGAGTTACTTTTCCAAATTCTCTTTACAAAAGGGCGTATTTATTGAATAAAATTCTATGATCAGTGCTACTCTTCTTGACATATTTTATAACTGAATCCAGAGAGAGGATAAATTTGATTATTCAACAAGAGGAAACGTCTCTTGGAACAATATCCAAATCGCAAATGAGATAGAAAGTGCTCCTTTTCTTGTTGTAGTCTGAGGACACTATATTGTTGTGCTTTTACTCCAAGATCTTCTCTGGGATTAGCTAGGATACAGATCAAACCTATGCCACATGTCCCAGCTGTGCATCAGTTACCTGAGGCAATAAATAATAATAGGAGTAATATAGACAAAAAGCTGGAGGAACTCAGCAGACCAGACAGCATTTAAGGAAAAGAAAAGCATCGGGGTCCTGATAAAGTGTTTTGGCCCAAAACATCGACTGATTACTCTTTTCCATAGATGCTGCCTGGCCTGCTGAGTTCCTTTAGCATTTTGTGTGTATTACTTTGATTTCCAGCAACTGCAGGTTTTCTCTTGTTTGTGAAATAATAATAGGAATTCTTTCACCTGAAGCAGTAATTCGGTTTCTCTTTCTCTCACAGATGCTATCTGACCCTCTGAGAGCATATAGAATTTTTTTTTATTTCAGATTACTTGCATCTCAGTTTGTTGATTTTCATTTTTGAAGACCCAGCTGGACCTGTCATAATATAAAAAGGGTAATTTATTTGGCAGAATATGTTGAAAGAAGATATTCTCATAGATTAGGGAAGAGAAAACAAGGAAGCATAATTATGGAATCTTAGAATTGTTACTGCACAGAAAAAGCCTTCCTTCCTGGAGCATGGCCATTCAGAGGTGAACCATGAAGAACTTTGATCTTAAGACCATAGGATATAGGAACAGAATTAGGCCATTTGGCCCATTGAGTCTGCTCTGCCATTTCATCATGGCTGATCCATTTCCCTCTCAGCCCCAATCTCCTGCCTTCTCCACGTATCTCTTCATTCCCTGACTAATCAAGAATCCATCAACAGCTGCTTTAAATATACCCAATGACTTGGCCTTCACAACCACCCGTGGCACCAAATTCCACAGATTCATCACTCTTTGGCTGATGAAATTCCTCCCCATCTTTCTTCTAAGTGGATGTTCCTCTGATTCTGAAGCCGTGACCTCTGGTCTTAGACTCCCCAACCATAGGAAACATCCTCCTCACACGGAGTGGTGGAAATAAGCAAAACTACTTGGAAAAGACACACATCTACTGCAAGTGCAATTTGATCACATAGCATCTTGTTTTAAACATATCAAAACTTTCGCACCCTTATAAGTTTTTGGGTCATTTTGCTCCTCCAGTCCTGAATCCTTGTACTCTGTTGATTTTATTCACTTCTCATTTAGCAACTATGTTTGCGAGACTCAAAGTCTGGATTTCTCTTTTAAAAGCCCTGTTTCTCTCTCTCTTTTTGCTTACTTTCAAGATGCTCCTAAAAATGTATCTGTTCAACCAAGCCCCAGGCATCTATTTTGATATTCTTTCTGTATTGCACTATGTGTTTTTGTTTGATGGTGTTCCCAATACCTTTGAATGTTTTGGAATGATAGAAAGTGATATAAATTGACATAATTAAATTCAATTGTCCTAAAGCGCTTCAAAGGAGAGTTATAGAATGATGTTTAATGCAAGGGCATAGATGTGATATAAATCAAATGATCATATGTAATATCTAACAACCACCTTAAAGAAGGCAAGGCAGAAGTACTTTGGAGAGAATGAGTTTCAGAATCTAAGTACTTATTTGGCAGTAACAGTGAAGCTGTTAACTTGGATAATTTTGAGAAAGAATCAAAGGAAATCAGATCTCCTAAAGGGTTGCTAGAGCAGACCTTTGACTTAAGGGATGAATATGGTCCTGGAGGAATGTAGTTGTCATCTAGAGCAGGGTCCATGGGCCCCTCAGGGGTCTGTAGATAGATTCCAGGGAGTCTGTGAAATTGGATGGGAAAATACTTATCTCTAAATATCATGCTCATCACTATTTCAAAATTATGGTAGTTATTAGATCCTCTGCTAGACCAAATGTGATTGCAGTCTTCCTGTCTGCAGATGCTCGTGTGATATAGTTAGCCAATTATCGGGCAGCCTTGCCCAGTAGTCGTTCAGTCACCAAATGATGAAGTTGCGTGTTCACACATTTGTGACCAAGATATCTATGTTGCTCTCTATTATTCCCTATTTATAATTGCTGGTTGATCAATGTGTAGAAAAATGTGAGTTGCTTTTATTGTGTGTTAAAGTTTTGCAAAACTGGACAATTCAAATGAAAATTCTTAACTCTCTGTAAGGCCCCAGGTTCTTTTGAGATACCACATGAATCCATGCACACCAATAACTGAATTCCAGGAAGGACATGATGCCTGAGTAACTGCAGCAATCCTTGTGTCTATCCAAATATCTAAAAGCCATTAAAAGTGTTAAACCTTGGATAAATTGCAAAACTTGCCTTCATTTACTTACTTGATATACATATTTCTTGAATATCTTACACTTCACTTAATTAACATACAAATTACTTATTTCTTTGTAGATTTATCAAACTACTTAAAAACCATACAAAATATTGAGTTTCAAAAATGCCAATTGAATTAATTATTGTATTTTAGCTTTATTAATTTTATATTTTTTGCAGACCGAATTTAAGTCGAAATGTTGAAGGAAAGTAAGTATAATGAAAATGATGTATTATATGGTTACAACTTTTTTCACGTGGAGAAAACACAATTCGAAAAATTTGGAGACACTTCCAAAACTTGGATTTGCCATTTCACAAATACCCTTTCTTGAAGCATCCTATAAAGTTGCTTATTAGATTGCCAAACAAAAGAAGCCCCACTCTACTGGTGAGATTTCAGTAAAGTCATGTGCACTGGAAATTGTCGAGCTGGTTTGTGGACTGGAACAGTGGAAATAACTGGAAGCAGTTCTGTTATCAGATACTGTGATGCATTCCAGAGTAGTTGATATTTCTTCTAAGATTTTGAAGCAGATCATTGAGGAATTGGCAGTCTCGCAATTCCCATTCAGAATGCAACTAGATACTAAACTGGGAACTAAAGTCACCTCTCAATGTAGTCAGCTCCTTGCTTTTGTTTGTTATGTGCAGGCTGTGGAATCAAAAAAGAACTCTTAAAATCGTGAGTCCCTTTTGGAAACTATAAAGACCATTGATATTTTGGAAATGGTCAGAAGTTTTTTTTGCCAAACAAAATTTTGACAGGAAAAAAAACCTTCATGCTCTTTGGGCAGATGGAGTTCCTGCGATGCTCAGTGATACATCTGGTTTTGATACTTTAATGAAAAAGTAAGTTTCTCACGTTGTTGTCACTTGTTTTTTTTACACAGACATGCACTGGCAACAAAGAGCCTTCCAAAAACCCTGAAAGAAATTTTGTCAACAGCCATAAAAGTCATCAACTTTATTAGAAGTAGGTGTCGGAATAATCACATTTTTAAGAGACTTTCTTAAGAAATGGGTGCAGAATATGAACAGCTTCTCTACCACACAGAAGTTCATGGGCTTTCAAGAGGACAAGTCTTGAAGCACTTGTTTGAACTAAAGACAGAAGTTTTACTTTTTCTGAAAGAAAAAGAAAACCTACTCTTGGAAAAGTTTGAAAAAGAAATGACCGCATCCATGGGTTGGCTTACCTGGCAGATATTTTTAACCATAAAAATGAAATAAATATTTCAATTCAAGGTCCTGAAGTCACTATTATGGATGCTACTGAACAATACAAGCTTTCTTAGGTAAATTACCCATATGGAGGAAGAGAGTAGAGGCCGGCATCTTTGCAAACTTTCGAATGCTAGAGCAAGTGTTTTATCAAGATAGAGTTGAGATACAAAATTCTTTGTCAATTTCTTTGAAGAGAGACATCAATGAACACCTGGAAACACTTCAGAACTCTTTCAAAGGCTCTTGATGGCATTAAAGTTGAACCATGGATCTGCAATCCTTTCCTTTCTGATATAAACTATATTGAAGATGTTGATTTACCCAAAGATGAGCTCATTAATCTTATGACAAAAAACTTAGTACAAATGGAGTTTAACTCATGAAACCTTATAGAATTCTGGTGTTCCTTGAGAGAGAAGCCTATTCTTGTAAAGCGAGCTATGGAAGCTTTAATTCCCTTTGCAATAAATATCTTTGTGAATTAGGATTTTCAACACTTGTCATATTAAACCAAAAAAATCAACATTGATTGGATATCCAATATGTCATGCATGTTGCTTTGTTAAAGACCCATCTCCCAGTTTAATGTTCTTACTCAAGCTAAGCAACAACCTTTGCACTGACTGGTCTTTAAATAATTAAATTTAATTTTAACTTGCCTATGTTTTAAATGTATTGTCTTGTTATTTGATGTGTTAATAAAGAAGTACATATATTATTATTAGATTTTTATATTTTGATAACTGTAGCTCTCACTCTTGTTATCTGTTTCCTTTAACAGGCAAAAGTAACAACTTCAGAGAGCTGAAAGCTTAGACATAATGTGAAGAATAAACAAATTGGGAATGTGAAAGAAATCAGAATTTTGAAGTGTACCGAGTTCTTGGAGGACTGTATAAGCAGATGAGATTACAGAGATAGCAATGGAAATGTCAAAAATCAGGAAGAGAATCCCAAGGTCTGGGCAATAATGGTCAGGGAGCCAATAAAATGCAATGATCCCAAGGAGGATGCAAATAGCTTAAAGTTTTTAAATAAGATGGGGTTCATTAGAATTCTTGAAACTCAGTAATCAACTTAAAAAATATTTCAGGATCATAGAGTTGAATGCATGATCGAATGCCCAGTTCGAATATTGATATGCTTGTCAGTACCACTCTTAGTAGAAATTACTTCAGGGAATTATAGTCATGAAGTGACTACTGGAAAATTTTGCAGAAAGCTTGTTTAAACTACATTGCTTTTACTTGGGACAAACTTAGATATGATGCTTTTGGGATAATCTCTTACACATCCCTTGCTACATGGATGTTAGTTGGGGTAAATGTTAGGACAATTCCAGGAGGAAGTCAGTATCACCGATGCAGCCCTTTGGCCAAACAAGTCCAAGTTGACCATGATACCTACACATCTGGTCCCAATTTCCTGTATTTAACCCATATCTCTCTAACTCATGCTCTTCCATGTTCTTAACAACCTTTTGTATCTACTTTTAAAAATTATTTATTTATTGAGCTACAGCATAGAATAGGTCATAGAATAGCATGGAATTGAACTCTGAACTCCAAAGCCCCAAGCTGTAATAGCATCGTTCTAACTGCTATGCTACTGAAGCATCCCTCTGGCAGCTCATTTCATATACTCACCCTTTTAAATCTTTGCCCTTGCACACTAGATCTATGCCACCAACTTTAGGATTCCCCTCCCTGGGGGAAAAGACTGCTACGATCCACCTTATCCATGCCTCTCATAATCTTAAAGATCTCCATACGGTCACCTCTGATTCTCGTATGTTCTAAGGAATAGAAACCCAGAATTTATGAGTCATTTATTTATCCATCAATTAATTGATTTCCTGGCCTGCATTATCACCAGAAAGTGCACCTCACACAATCATGAATTGATTGGTGAACTATTCTCAGGAGTCTGATGGATTAGATAGGTCAGGGGCCATAGGATTCTATTCAGTTATTATTTCTGTAATAAATTCCTTTGAGCACTGCTATAATGTTAGATGGCAGCTTTGGCTCTGTTGATAAGACTTTGAGGACTGTCATAGTATTCAAGTCCCTCTCCAAACACATGAATTTATGAAGCTTTGGACTTCAAATGCTTACATTTGTATTGTGCCTTTTACGAGAGTCATCAATGCACTTTGAAATAAAACCAGAAAGTGCTGGAAATGCCTAGTTGATCAGGCAGAATTTATTGCGGAAGAAAAACAAATGTTTCATTTCCATAACCATTCAAAAGGCCTGGAAGCATGAGAGAATGTTTTCTTTCAGTTGGTGTCTCACCTCTGAACATTTTCAGCATTTCAGTTTTATTTCTAATTTCAAGGAGCTATTCTTTTGTTAGTTTTCAGGTACTTTTGAGACACATTTACTGTCAAACCAATAAATTTGTATGAAGGCTGCAATATGCTAATGACCAGATAAACTGTTGTAACGTTATTGATTAAGGGATAAATCCCATTTGTTCGTCATTACTTGTAATGGCCACCTGAGAGAGCAGACAAGGCTTCCCTCAGCTCCTCCTCCCCCACAGAACAGCACATCCAACAACTGTGCAGGATTAAATTGTCAATGTAGATTTTTTATGCTCGAGTCCCTGGAGAATTCACAACCTTCTGTCAGAGAAGGAAGTGAGCTTGCAACCAAGCCACAGGTGAAACAGGTTAGGCTCTGCTACTTCAATTACAAATTTGATGAAGCTACTTCAGGTGGATGTAAAAGACCCCATAGCACTTTATTAAAAAAGGGAAATTTATTTACAGAGCTCTTGCTGATATTTATCCCTTAGCCATTCCTTGAACATCATTATCATACCTTTTTGCTCTGAAGGACTGTGCACATTGCTACATCAGCACCTTCTGTTTAAGCAATCAACTTGAAAGCAAAGCTCACACACCAAGATTACAGCTGAGTATTCTGAAAAAAAAAATTCAATCTTTCTCCAACTAAATCCTAGTAATTCCTTTATATAACATTGTGCATGTTATATTAGGCTCCAATGATGGAGAAGGGAAGATTGCAGGAATACCCACTCATTACTGTTCTGGTAAGGTACTTCTTTAGTAGAAAACAACTGCTAAATTCAAGCATCTGCAGATTCTTAAGTCTCCAAGATACTTCTTTAAACATTTTTCACTTTAGTTCAACTTTTTGTTTGGTTGCTTATTTTTTTAATAGGTTTATAGTTACATTGTGGGAAGTACAGAAACATTTAAAAGCTATGAAATAATTTACCATTGGCAGATCTGTAGTGAGCTTTGCAAGATGTCAAAGATATCAAGGATCAACTATCAACTTTATTCAGCAAACACATTTGCACTTATTAGGAATTATTGTGGTGTGTTGATGTGACATGCAACAAAAACAACATTCAACAATTATGAGAATAAAGAAATCATAAAAAATAAATTTGGATATTGAAGGAATAAAATATGTATAAATACATAAATGCCATCATATATTTACAATGTAAGCAGCATTATAAAAATGGTTTAAAGTCTTTACAGTGCAATGCAGTGACTGAGGTAATAGATAGAGGGGTGTGGGGTGGCTACCTAGAATGGTTGATCAGATTAACTGCCTGGTGGAAAGAAACTTTTAAGATGGCATGAGATTTTTGTTTTAATAGCTCTATAGTGTTTTCCAGAAGGGAGCTTTTGGAAAAAGGCAGTTTGTTGGGTGGGCAGTGTCTGCAAAGATTTTTCCTGCCTGCTTCTTTGTCCTGGGCACATCAAGTCCTCCAGTGATGATAAACAGTAGTCAGTGACTTTCTCTGTTGACAGATCCCTGTGGATTTTATATATTGTGAAAGGATGCTTAAAGTCTGTAAATGGTATCCATATTTGTGGAACCTTTAACCCTGTCACCAAAATTGGTGTCTGGATCTTTTGTTCTTAATCTACCTCTCTTACTTCCAATCTACCCCTCTTGTGTCTGTAGAATGGAGTTTTGGCATTTTCAGGATTCAAGGCTGTTAGTGACATAAGAAAATATGTAACCTTTTAATGAGGGGAAGTAACCAGGAAGGTAGGTTTGCATTTAAGCACTGATTTTAATAAACTCTAGACCTCCCAAAGCACTTTGCAAACAATGAAGTACTCTTAGCATGTAGTCACTGTTGTAATGTAAGAAAGAATCACTGAGGAATAAAGGGAGAGATATTATTAGTTCTTAACCGAGTGCCATGGAGGTGAAAGCTCTTCTAACACAAGTACTCTGTTTTAAATCATCAACAGCCTATTGTCCTCTATGTCTAATGTAGCAAATCATCTATTCTTTGGGCCTGATTGTTCACTAACCCTTTCACCTGTGGTGGATGGTTATAAATTTATGCCAGCTGGTTGAGTAAAAAGCATCCTCTGGGTAATGGCTGTTAACAGTCTCAAGTGAGAGAAATTTGAGCACTATCAGTCAAAGTGACAAAAGGCACGGGTTCATATCACAATGTGACCTTCAATCTGACACTAATGGATCGTGCTGAAAAACTGCTACATATCTGAGATTGAAAAGAGGTCATGAGGGTCAAATAATTTTATCAATCTCTTGTTGGTTCTAACTCCTACTTGCATTTATGTACCAATTTAACATAGCTAACTGAGCAAAAGAGCCTCTTGAGTGCACATTAAAATATACCTGATCCTTAAGAAAATGGAAGATCTGAGCTGATAATTTCAAAAGAGCTGGTTGAATACACAGCTGTTAACAGGGGATGTGACAGGGGATGGTGACAGATAAATTATGTCAAAGAAGATGAGTGTCCTTGATGGGTGATAGGAATGAGAAGGGCTAGAGGTATAAGACATGAGGCAATGAAGAGATTTACATATGTGAAAACTTGAAGAACTATAGGATGTGGAACCAGTGAAGGTTATCCAGGATAGGTGTTGAGGGATTTAGTTTGAACATGTGCCGAACATGTACTTACTTTAGAAATTACCTAGGGTTACCCATAGCGCCTCTATTTTTCTAAGCTCCATGTACCTATCCAGGAGTCTCTTAAAAGACCTTACTGTATCCACCACCATTGCCATTGCCGGCGGTCCATTCCACGCACTGACCACTCTCTGCATAAAAAACTTACCCCTGACATCCCCTCTGTACCTACTTCTAAGCACCTTAAAACTGTGCCCTCTTGTGTTAGCTATTTCAGCCCTGGGAAAAGTTGTGGTTTCACTGAAATCCCCTTGTACCCCTCTTCCCCTCTTCCCAGATGTGGTTGTGAATTTGAAACTGAGGTCCCTTCCCATTAAATTTTAGAATTTTAGCAAGTATACTAAATGCTACCATCATCTTGTTTCTTTAGTTGATATATGGCCTTTTCTACGAGAGAATTTGCTGTAGAACAAAATCAAGGATACTCATGTGAAGGACATGATGAAGATTGAGGGTTTTTATGAAGTACCTCATCCAGTCCTCATTGGCTGTCTTTCTGTCCTTGAGGTGTTCCCCTCCATTCTTGTTCTTCAGATAACTAGACCTTTGTGTTTAGACCATCGATGAGATTGATACTTGTGAAAAATCCATGCAGTATCAATGAATCTCCCAATCCTCATCAAACCAGTCTCTGAGTTTCCTGGTAAAGAAGACAAGAGTTTCTTCACTAGTGCCAATTATATGGTGGGCTTCAATGCGATATTGCAAATTATTGGGCCTTGTTCCAGGGAAGGTGGGATCTGTTCCGAAGGGATGGGCCAAGGACATAGGGTAACAGAGGAAATGAAACAGATTGACATTCGGAAGGAAACGGTGATGAGAAGACTGATGGGACTGAAGGCTGACAAATCCCCAGGTCCAGATGGTCTGCACCCTAGGGTACTAAAGGAGGTGGCTCTGGAAATTGCGGATGCATTGGTAATCATTTTCCAATGTTCCTTAGATTCAGGATCAGTTCCTGAGGATTGGAGAATGGCTAATGTTATCCCACTTTTTAAGAAAGGAGGGAGGGAGAAAACAGAGAACTATTGACCTGTCAGCCTGACATCGGTGGTGGGAAAGATGCTAGAGTCCATTATTAAGGATGAAATAGTGGCATATCTAGATAGCAGTGATGGGATTGGGCTGAGCCAGCATGGATTTACCAAGGGTAAATCATGCTTGACTAATCTGTTGGAGTTTTTCGAGGTTGTAACCAGGAAGTTGGACGGGGGAGATCCAGTGGATGTGGTGTACCTCGATTTTCAGAAGGCATTTGATAAGGTCCCACATAGAAGATTGGTGGGTAAAATCAAAGCTCAGGGCATCGGGGGGAAGGCATTGACATGGATAGAAAACTGGTTGGCAGATAGAAAGCAAAGGGTAGCGGTAAATGGGTGTTTCTCAGAATGGTAGGTGGTGACTAGTGGGGTGCCACAGGGCTCGGTATTGGGACCACAGCTGTTTACCATTTACGTTAACAATTTGGATGAAGGCATAGAAAATAACATCAGCAAATTTGCTGATGATATTAAGCTGGGTGGCAGTGTGACATGTGATGAGGATGTTAGGAGAATTCAGGGTGACTTGGATAGGCTGAGTGAGTGGGCAAATACTTGGCAGATGGCATTTAATGTGAATAAGTGTGAGGTTATCCACTTTGGGAGTAAGAACAGGAAGGCAGATTATTATCTGAACGGTATAGAGTTGGGTAAGGGAGTAATACAAAGAGATCTCAGAGTCCTTGTTCATCAGTCACTGAAGGTGAATGAACAAGTGCAGCAGGCAGTGAAGAAGGCTAATAGAATGTTGGCCTTTATTACAAAGGGAATTGAGTACAAGAGCAAGGAAATCCTCTTGCATTTGTACAGGGCCCTGGTGAGACCACACCTGGAGTATTGTGTACAGTTTTGGTTTCCAGGGTTAAGGAAGGACATCCTGGCTGTAGAGGAAGTGCAGCGTAGATTCACGAGGTTAATTCTTGGGATGTCTGGACTGTCTTACGCAGAGAGGTTAGAGAGACTGGGCTTGTACATGCTGGAATTAAGGAGATTGAGAGGGGATCTGATTGCAACATATAAGATTATTAAGGGATTGGACAAGATAGAGGCAGGAAATATGTTCCAGATGCTGGGAGAGTCCAGTACCAGAGGGCATGGTTTGAGAATAAGGGGTAGGTCATTTAGGACAGAGTTAAGGACAAACTTCTCCCAGAGAGTTGTGGGGGTCTGGAATGCACTGCCTCGGAAGGTAGTGGAGGCCAGTTCTCTGGATGCTTTCAAGAAGGAGCTAGATAGGTATCTTATGGATAGGGGAATCAAGGGATATGGGGACAAGGCAGGAACCGGGTATTGATAAGGAATTGATCAGCCATGATCTCAAAATGGCGGTGCAGGCTCGAAGAGCTGAATGGTCTACTTCTGCACCTATTGTCTATTGTCTATTCAATATTTCTGTTATTTCTGGTTTTTTGATGGAGGTTACAGTAGGTTAGGTCAGCCTGACTGCCATCAGTACCTGCCATGATGTGGGTGACAATAATGTCCTTGCTTAGATGATGACTCAAAGTTACAAGTGTCAATACCTGAATTTGGAGTATTACCATACAATCTTGGGCTTGTCCCTTTGACAAGGCAGCAGGTCGTATGCAAACAAGATCATATTTCAAGCATTTTGTCAGCATAATTATGCTCTCCTTTCTCTTACTTTGTTAAAAGACATTGAAGATGCCTTGGAGAATCATGTCACCTTCATCTGGACAGAGCTTTTATGCATTCAAGGTCCTTGTTGGCTTCATCCATAGCTTCCAGAGGTTTGATCTACCTTCTGATGATCATAGAATGCTGGCTGTGCTTTTGATTGACTAGAAGGGCCACAAGTCGTTTACTTATCCCATAGTGCGAGTGCAGAGACACCAGACTAACTTATTAGTGATGGCAATACATACTCCATGAATAAGACATGTTTCTGTTTTTTCCCTTCCAGAAGAATGTTGTAGTTATTGCATTGTTCTTTGATCTGGCCTTCTCCTACACATTAATTTTTATTCAGGGGTCCAGTCATACTCTTATGTATCAGCTTGTGTTATTATTATTTCTCTAAGATGCTTGTAAATCTGCTAGTGAAGCTCACATGCTAAATTCTAGGCCACTCTACTTAACTTCATTTGCTTCGGAACATAACCAATCTTGGTGTTCTACAGAGCAACTCGTCTTTTCTAATTTAAGTCATTCACAAGCTATATAATCTCCTTAATGTATCCTTAATGCTACATTCTCTTGACAAAATGTGTTAACCAGTGATTGATAACTTAATGAGCAATGCCTTTAATTGGGTCCCTGTTGCTGGAGTTATGAGACAAGGTTTAAGGTGACTTTGAAGTGATAGCTCACATTACTCATTCAACTCTTGGTTTCAGTGAAACTTGCTTCATAATCTTCAGGTTGCAAAGTGCCAGAGGAAATGAGTAACTGTAATGGCTAAAAGGTTACATGTTCCTCCAGGACATATCTGAAGCTTTACCACTTGCTGATAGACACTTAGACTGGACAAGAGTGCATCACTTTCTGAAAGGCATTTAGATTGTTGGTTCACCCCAACTGACTTTACTTTTGTGAAGAATAGGCCACTAAAACTATTCCATAAAGTACATGGTTATTACTATTGTATGGATCCTGTTCTGCATTTCATATCCTTTAACCCATTATTTCTGAAGTAATTAATTGTCTTTTATTTACATTTCTAGTGAAACTCTAATATTTGAAGAAACTCACCCGTATTTTCCCAGATGCTTGCTAATAGTTTTGTTTTAGGGTAATCAGTTATTATATGAAACTCTGCCATGGATGATCCCGTGCCTGACTACAAAAGGAGGAAGGTTGGGCATGGAGCTAGCAATTCCATCCCGTTAAAACCCAGTGCCATAGAAACACTAACAGAAGTTTCCATGGGAGAGAAAGGATACACTGAGAAGATGGGTTACATCTGGAGACAACATGAAAGACTGGCCCAGGACAGAGGATTCCGGCGAGCTACTGTTGGCAGCTTATGCCCCAGCAGGGGTGCTAGGCTTAAGGAAATTATATTGTGATATCCCAGAGCCATATCCCATATCCAGCTAAAGATTTCCAACCTGCTTGAAAACATTGTAATTACACATGCCTCTCTCAATTTCTCTTAATCATATCCTTTCTACAGTCTGACAATCAGAACTGCAGGCATATTATTTAAACATTTTATATAGGGTTGTTGAAAATTGGGAAAAAATAAAGATGGATCTATGTTTTTACTTAAATCTCTGCCTGATTGATATTAGTGCATTCTAACTTCTCTCGGCAACCAAGTGAAACATCAGGAGGCTGACTGTATACTTTGGGACAGTAAAGGATGTGAATCTTCTTCCCATTTACGTAAAGTGAATGAAAAATCATGAACTTTGCATTGTTTACCTGTCCCCATAGGTTCCAGATGAACAAGGTCAAATCCCCTGAAATTAAACTCCAAGAATAGCTTCTTCCCCACTGCTTCCAAATAAATATAAGTTCAGTTGTCATTCAACCATATATGAATACCCACAGATACTGCAAAACAACATTCCTCGAGGGCCAAGGCTCAATTCACAGCACTGACAGTCATACACAGCGCAAGGCACTTATAGTACATATAAGATAGCGGTAAACGTACAGTCACACAAAGAAACTATAGCTCAAGTCCTGAGTGTCATGTCTTATAAATTGATGGTGCATGCGATGCTGCTGGCAAAAACAAACCCGCCCATGCTTAAAAAAAAGTACAGCTGCCGACGAACGTAATCCAACGTGCCTTCCTCTGAAGTTACACTGGAGGGCTGTACCTTTGGGAGGGGCCGGCCCCAACCCAGCATAGACACTGTGCCACACCACCTCTGGTATCTGCTCACCTGGGTGGCAACCCCGCTACATGAGGCTCTCGTGTGATCTACAACCAAAGCCACACAGCTACCCCACTGCTGGTCTCACAACAGAGCATTGAATTGAACTTGCAGTATTCCACATTACCAATGTACAAGCGGGTTAAGAGAAACGCCCAAGGCAGTTATTCGCGCCATTTGTTGGATCGTGCGCCACCTCCGATGCCTTCTTCCCTGGTTGGCTGAAGCAGGTTGCAGCACGGCGCACAGCAAGTCCACCTACACTACTATTGAGCAACTCGCCAGTGGGGCACACCTGCAGTGCTTGATACTCTCGACGACCAGCAGTGTATTCTGATCGTAAGAAGAATGTAAAGGACGAACAATTATACCTTTGATTGGAGCCAAAGAGGGTGCTCAGTCCGAGTGCGCCGCCATCTTACCAGAAACTGTATCAATCACTCCTTTCACATCTCCTTCTCAGTGGTGCTGACACATTCTTTACTTTTAACTCTATCTTTCTCGGTTATTTTGCTATTGTTACTTTAATACTTTTTGCGCTACTTCAGATGCATTTCGATCTCTGCACTCTTCTGCTGAATGTTGCATTTATTATTACCATGCTTACTCTCTGAGCTTCAGGCAGGCAATGAATTTCATTGCTTTAGAATTGGCTTGCCTATAGAAGATGCAGGGTAGTGGTCGATGGAACTTATTCCGGTTCGAGGGCTATGATTAATCATGTTCTGTAGGGATCCATATTAGAATTTCTGCTGTTTGTGAAATGTTTGTGTATATGATCTGGATGAAAATGTGGATAGTGTGTTGATGGTTTTGCAGATGAAACAAAGATTGGTGTCATTGTGGATAATGGAGAAGATTTCCAAAGAAAACAGTGGATACAAATCAGTTGCAGACATAGGCAGAGAAATGGCTGACAGAGTTTAATCCAGCCAACTGTGAGGTGTTGCACTTTGGGAGATCAAATGTAAAAGGGAAGTACACAGTTAATAGCAGGACACTTAATAGTGTCAATGTATGGAGGGACCTTGGAGTCCAAGTTCATAGCCCCCTGCACAGATTGATTGGATGGTAAAGAAGGCTTGTGACATGCTTGTCTTTATTAGTCAAGACTCTGAGTGCAAAATTCAGGAAGTTATGTTGCAACTTTATGAAACTCTAGTTATCCTGCATCTTGAACATAGCATTCAATTCTGGTCATCCTATTATTGGAAAGCTGTGGAAGATTTGAAGATGATGCAGGAAAGGTTTACTGGAATGCTGCCTGAATTAGAGAGCACAAGTTATAAGGAGAGTCTCGATAATCTTGAGTTATTTTCTTTGGAGCGGTTGAGGCTGAGGGGACACCTAACAGAAGCTTATAACATTTAGAGAGGTATAGATAATTTGGACAGTCAATATCTTTTCCCCAGTGTTGAAATGTTTAGTACCAGAGCGCAGCCATTTAAGTCAAAAAGGATTCAAAAGAGATGTGCAGGGCAAATATTTCACACAGGAAGTGGTAAGTACTTGGAATGTGCTGCCAGAGGTAGCAGTGGGTCAATTAGGATAGAGAGATCAAGAAGCTCTTAGATAAGAGCACGACTGTACAGGGAATGGAAGGAGATGAAAGCTGCGCAGGGAGAAGGGAATAGTTTATTTCAGAATTAGAATCAGGGTTTATTAGCATTGTGATGTGAAATTTGTTTTGTGGGAGTTTGTAAATTCTCCCCTTGACCACGTGAGTTTCCACTGGTTTCTTCGGTCATCTCCCACATTCCAAAG
The DNA here is from genome assembly GCF_048418815.1 of Hemitrygon akajei. Taxonomy (NCBI): domain Eukaryota; kingdom Metazoa; phylum Chordata; class Chondrichthyes; order Myliobatiformes; family Dasyatidae; genus Hemitrygon; species Hemitrygon akajei. The sequence continues at coordinate 36,102,407 of NC_133134.1, read as the reverse complement.
ATGTATGGTTAGGTTTGGAGTTAGTAAGTTGTGGACACACTATATTGGTTCTGGAAGCACGGTGATGCTTGCAGACTGCTCCCAGCACCATACTTGCTGATTTGATTTAATGCTAATTGTTCATTTCATGTTTCAATGTATATGTGACAAATAAAGCTAATCTTTAATCACTATTTAGCACAGTGTAAAGAGAAAAAATACTATAAGGTACAATATAAATGAGTAGAGCAAAAAATAGCAATGATGATATAGATTTCATGGGATCATGGATCATTCAGAAATATGGTGATGGAGGGGAAGAAACTGTTCCTGAGTCATTAGGAGTGAGTCCACAACCCTGACAATCATTTACTTGAGGACATACTCAACAAATCTATAGAATAGTAATGATAACAGAATCAATTAACCACCGCCAAGCTAGGGCTTTCAACCAGAGTGCAGTAGACAACGAACTGTGCAAATGCAAAAAGAAGAAACAATAAAATAAATATATAAATAATAAATATCAAGAATATGAGATGTACTTATTCTTGAAAGTGAGTCCATTGTTGTGGGAACATTTCAATGATGGGGCAAATGAAGTTGACTGAAGTTATCCCCCTTGTTCAAGAGTCTGATGGTTGAGGGGTAGCAACTGCTCCTAAACCTGGTGGTGCGAGTCCTGAGGCTCTTGTACCTTCTTCCTGATGACAGTAGCGAGAAGAAAACATGTCCTGGGTAGGCGGGGGGGGGGGGGGGGACCCTGATGATGGGTGATGCTTTCCTTCAACAGTGTTTCATGTAGATGTGCTTAATATTTGGGATGGCTTTACCCATGATGGACTGGGCCATATCCACTAGATTTTGTGGAATTTTCTGTTCAAGGGCATTGGTGTTTCCACACCAGGCTATGATGCAGCCAGACAACATATTCTCCACTACACCTCCATACAAGTCAGTCAAAGCTTTAGATGTCATGGCTCATGCTTATCTGATTTCTTCTTCCTGTAGTCAAAAATCAGATCTTCAGCTTTGCTGACATTGAGTGAGAGGTTGCTGTTGCACCATTCAACTAGATTTGCAATCTTCTTCCGACTATATGCCAATTTGTCACCATCTTTGATACGGCCAACAACAGAGGTGTCATCAGCAAATTTGAATATAGTATTGAAGCCATATTTAGCCTTATAGTCATTCTATAAAGTGAGTAGATTAGGGGCTAAGCGCACTGCCTTGAGGTGCACCTGCACTGATGGTGATTGTGGATGAGAACTTGTTGCCAATCTGAACTAACTGGCGTCTGCAAGTGAAGAAATTGAGGATCCAGCTGCATATATCCAGGCCTAGGTTTTGGAGCTTAGTGATTAATCTCAAGGGGCTGATAGTGTTGAATGCCGAGCTGTAGGAAGTAATAACACACAAGCCCTGGCACAGCTGTTAAGTATCCTTCCTGAATTCAATATTGGGCCAGTATTGTCACTTCGCATGTGAGGTTACTTTCTGGAGGTCAGACCTGGGTCGCAAGTCCTGAACACCACCAACCCAGCCCTCAGCAGATTGCCGATTTCTTGGCTCATCCATGGCTTTTGGCTGTGCAAAACTCAGAGTGATTTTGTGGAAACACACTTGTTTACAGATGTTTTAATAAAGTCCATAACAAGTGTGGCATTTTCATTCACATCATTCTTGAACATGGCCTAGCCCACCAACTCAAAGCAATCCCATGGCCTCTCCTCTGCCTCTAGTAACCAGCTCTGTGTTGTCCTCGTCTTTGGTGCCTTGCTCTTTAGCCAATCCCCAAATGCTGATAGGAGGGGGACAGCCAGCTGATCAGATTTCCCGAAAGGCAATCTAGAGATAGAATGGAAGGCATTCCTGATGGCAGAGCAGCAGCGGTTGAGAGTGATGCCAACGATGAACTTCTCGATACGGTTCAATGGACATGTGATAAATAAAGCTAATCATCATCACAAAACTCCTGTGAAGCACCTTGGACTGTTAAATCAACTTAAGTGTGTAATGTGTAGCTGGTTGTTTATTTAGTGTTAAGGACACAAGGTCAGCCAGGCACATAAATAAGCAAGTACAAGAAGTGACAGCTGTGGCTAACACAGTAACTGATCGGAGACAGAAAACTACCATGAAATCCAATACTGTAACAGGTATCTGGGGCTTTAACATAATCGGGGAGCTCAGGCGACTATTATAAATCATTCACCTTTTCCTTTTGTGATTTATTGTGTTAATTGAGACTTTGGTCCAATGATTATATGGCAATTGCATCTAAATAACCAATATTCAAAAACATATTTATTGTGTTCAAAGTCTCTGAATAATGCAGATCTGAGTATTAATAGATTAAAACCCACCTAGTTATTGCTTTTTGATATGGCACAGAATTGATAACCTATAAGCAATCAAGTTTATGTTTCTTTTTTTCTTCAATTCCTTTAATGTAGCTGACATTTTAAATAAAATTCTATTGCAATGAATTAGCATTTTTATATTTGATGTTTCACCATGAAGGAGGTAATCCAAAATTCCATAGAACCAGATAATATTTCCAAATTGCACATAATTACTTATGGGTAAGCTTGTGTTGATTTAAGGGGCAAATTTATGCAAGATTTTGTTTTTGTGATCTTGGGGATATAAGGAATTTATTTTGCCCGTGACAATAAATAGTGGGGTTGTGCTCTAATGTGAAGATTTAAAACTAAGGACCTTTAGCAGGAAAGAATATTGATAAAGCAGAGGACACTTCTTTACCCAAAAACTGGTGATTGCATTGACTTTAGAGCCACGTGGATCTGAGGAGAAAAGTGTAGTTGCATTCATGGAGAAGTTTAATGAGTAAATGAGGGACAAAGCTACTGGAGATCCATGCTCACAAGGATAGATAAAGAAGGTGGAAGAAAACTTTTTTGGAGTATGAACGTTGAAAGAGACAATTGAGGTGAAAAGACTGTTTCTTTGCTCCAAATCTATTTGACTAGATCTTCATACCTGCCAGGTAGTTTCATGGCAAACACAAGGAAATCTGCAGATGCTGGAAATTCAAGCAACACACACAAAATGCTGGTGGAACACAGCAGGCCAGGCAGCATCTATAGGGAGAAGCACTGTCGACGTTTCGGGCCGAGACCCTTCGTCAGGACTAACTGAAAGGAAAGATAGTAAAAGATTTGAAAGTAGGAGGGGGAGGGGGAAATGCAAAATGATAGGAGAAGACCAGAGGGGGTGGGGTGAAGCTGAGAGTTGGAAAGGAGATTGGGAAAAGGGATACAGAGCTGGAGAAGGGAAAGGATCATGGGACGGGAGGCCTAGGGAGAAAGAAAGGGGGAGGGGGGAAGCACCAGAGGGAGATGGAGAACAGGCAGAGTGATGGGCAGAGAGGGAGAGAAAAAAAGGGGGGAGGGAGAAACTAAATATATCAGCGATGGGGTAAGAAGGGGAGGGGGGCATTAACGGAAGTTAGAGAAATCAATGTTCCTGCCATCAGGTTGGAGGCTACCCAGATGGTATATAAGGTGTTGTTCCTCCAACCTGATTGTGGCTTCGTCTTGACAGTAGAGGAGGCCATGGATAGACATATCAGAATGGGAATGGGACGTGGAATTAAAATGTGTGGCCACTGGGAGATCGTGCTTTCTCTAGCGGACAGAGTGTAGGTGTTCAGCGAAATTGTCTCCCAGTCTGCATTGGGTCTCAGCAATATATAAAAGGCCACACTGGGAGTACCGGACGCAGTATACTGTAGCGGTGTGCTACACGCAGCGCTGCAATAATGACATGGAGTCGGTGAGCTGCAGTTGCAAAAGAGATTTATTCAAACTTCGCGGCCTCGCTTTAAAGCCTTCCTGTTCCCGCCCTCCCCGGGCAGGAATGCTATAGGGGGCACGTATTCACAGTCCCGTCCCGCACGCGGGCTTTTCCCCTTGCTGGTGAAGCAGGCTTGGCGCCCTTTTTGGGACCGGCCTCTATGCCGGCGCGTGCCACATTGTGAGCCGGTTCGAGTGCGCTGGGAAGTGGGTCGCCACATAACCCCGCCCCTCAGAACCGGCGATACACCCCCCAATGTCCTCAGTCTGGGTTGGACTCTGTTTGGGAGGTCTGCCTCTGCGCCGCGGTGCCGGAATCTCGACCGGCTGCGCCACGTCCACATGGGCCGGTTTGAGTCGGTCCACCGTGAAAACCTCCTCTTTCCCCCAATGTCCAGTACGAATGTGGACCCATTGTTTCTGATCACCGTAAACGGCCCCTCGTAGGGCCGCTTTAGTGGTGCCTGATGTCCGTCCCGTCATACAAAAACGAACTTACAGTTTCGCAGGTCTTTGGGTACGCAGGTCAGGTTCTGCCCATGCTGTGAAGTGGGTATGGGGGCCAGGTTACCGAGCCTCTTGTGTAGTCTGCCCAAGACCGCTTCGGGTTCTTCCTCTTGCCCCCTTGGGGCTGGGATGAACTCTCCTGGGATGACCAGGGGTGCGCTGTACACCAACTCGGCTGATGAGGCGTGCAGATCGTCTTTGGGCGCCGTGCAGATTCCGAGCAGCAACCCAGGGGAGCTCGTCCACCCAGTTAGGCCCTTTTGGGCAGGCCATGAGAGCCGACTTCAGGTGACGGTGGAAACGCTCCACCAGTCCGTTTGACTGTGGGTGGTAGGCAGTTGTGTGGTGCAGCTGTGTTCCCAACAGGCTGGCCATAGCTGACCACAGGCAGGAGGTGAACTGGGCGCCTCTGTCGGAGGTAATGTGGGCTGGTACACCAAAGCGAGATACCCAGGTGGCAATCAGTGCCCGGGCGCAAGATTCGGAGGTGGTGTCCGTGAGCGGGATCGCCTCTGGCCATCTGGTGAACCGGTCCACGATAGTCAGGAGGTGCCGCGCTCCTCGCGACACTGGCAGGGGGCCCACAATACCCACATGAATGTGGTCGAAATGCCGGTGGGTGGGGTGGAACTGCTGCAGCAGAGCTTTGGTGTGCCACTGCACCTTGGCCGTCTGGCAGTGCATGCATGTTCTGGCCCATTCACTGACCTGCTTGCGGAGTCCGTGCCAAACAAACCTGTTGGAGACCATCCAGACGGTTGTCCTGATGGAGGGGTGCGTTAAGTTATGAATGGATTCGAAAACGTGCCTCCGCCAGGCTGCCGGGATGATAGGACAAGGTTGGCCGGTGGTGTCGTCACAGAGTAGGGTCCTGTCACCTGGGCCTACGGGGAGGTCCTGGAGTTGCAAACCGGAGACTGCAGTTCTGTAACTACGGATCTCCTCGTCTGCCTGCTGCGCCTCTGCCAGTGCTTCATAGTCTACCCCCTGGGACAGGGCGTGAATGTCAGGGCAGGAGAGGGCGTCCGCCACGACATTGTCCTTACCCGAGACGTGCCGGACATCCATCATGTATTCGGAGATGTAGGACAGATGTCGCTGCTGGTGGGACGACCAGGGGTCGGATGCCTTCGTGAACGCAAAGGTAAGCGGTTTGTTTCTTGAACGCGGTGAAGGGCCTACCTTCCAAGAAGTACCTGAAATGCCGGATTGCCAGGTATAGAGCCAACAGTTCCCGGTTGAAAGCACTGTACTTGAGCTCGGGTGGTCGCAGGTGTTAGCTGAAAAATGCCAGGGGTTGCCAGTGACCCGCGATGAGTTGTTCCAGCACCCCACCGACTGCTGTGTTAGATGCGTCCACTGTGAGGGCGGTAGGGACGTCCGTTCTGGGGTGCACTAGCATCGCGGTGTTTGCTAAGCCTTCTTTGGTTTTAATGAAAGCGGCGGCGGACTCCTTGTCCCAGGTAATGTCCTTGCCCTTACCCAACATCAGGGCGAACAGGGGGCACACGATTCGGGCAGCCGAAGGGAGGAAGCGGTGGTAGAAATTTACCATACCCACGAATTCCTGAAGGCCTTTGATTGTGTTGGGTCAGGGGAAATGGCGGACTGCATCTACCTTAGCGGGCAGAGGGGTTGTCCCGTCTTTAGTAATCCTGTGGCCCAGGAGGTTGATGGTGTCGAGCCCGAACTGGCATTTGGCCGGGTTGATTGTCAGGCCGTCTTCACTCAGTCAGGCGTAGAGTTGACAGAGGTGGGACAGATGCTCCTGATGACTGCTGCTGGCTATGAGATGAAAGCGAAGTCCAGGTCGCGTCCCACCGCGTCCATTAACCGCTGAAACATCTGTACGGCATTCTTTAGGCCGAACGGCATGCGGAGGAACTCGAAAAGGCCGAACAGGGTGATGAGAGCCGTTTTGGGGATGTTGTCCAGATGCATCGGGATTTGATGGTATCCCTGGGCGAGGTCTATCTTGGAGAAGATCCGTGCGCCGTGCAGGTTTGCTGCAAAGTCCTGAATGTGCGGCACAGGGTAGCGGTCCGCTGTTGTAGCCTCGTTCAGCCTGTGGTAGTCGCTGCATGGTCTCCAGCCCCCTGTCACTTTGGGCACCATGTGCAGGACGGAGGCCCATGGGCTGTCGGACCGCCGTATGATCCCCAATTCCTCCATCCTCTTGAACTCCTCCTTCACCAGTCGGAGCTTGTCTGGGGGAAGCCTTCGAGCACGGGCATGGTGGGGTGGTCCTTGTGTCGGGATGTGGTGCTGTACGCCGTGTCTGGGCATGGTTGCCGTGAACTGCGGTGCCAGAACCGATGGGAAATTCGCCAGGACTCTGGTGAAGTCATTGTTGGACAGCGTGATGGAGTCTAGGTGTGGGGCCGGCAACTGGGCTTCACCCAGGGAGAACGTTTGAAAGGTCTCGGCGTGGACCAGTCTCTTCCCTTGAAGGTCGACCAGTAGGCTGTGAGCCCGCAAAAAATCTGCGCCCAGGAGCGGTTGGGCTATGGCGGCCAGTGTGAAGTCCCACGTGAACTGGCTGGAGCCGAACTGTAGCCTCACCGTACGGGTGCCGTAGGTCCTTACTGTGCTGCTGTTCGCGGCCCTCAGGGTGGGACCCAGTTCTCTGTTGCGGGTGTCGTAGACTCGTCGGAGGTAAGATGCTGATCTCGGCTCTGGTGTCGACCAAAAAGCGGCGTCCCGACTGCTTGTCCCAGACATACAGGAGGCTATCCCGATGGCCAGCCGCCATAGCCATCAGCGGCTGCTGGCCTTGGCGTTTCCCGGGAACTTGCAGGGCGGGCTACAGTGGCGGACTTCTGCACCCCACTGCTGGTGGTAGAAGCACCATTGTTCGTTGGTCTCCTCACCCCTGCCTCTGTGGTTAGCGGTCTCTGTGGCCGGGCCTGGTCTGGTTTGCTGCTGGGAGCGTGGCCTGGTGATCTGTGCGATGGACGCCCCACTCTCCTTCTTGGCGTTCCACAGCACGTCCGCCCGGGCCGCCACCCTCCGGGGGTCGCTGAAATCCGCGTCGGACAGCAGCAGGCGTATGTCCTCGGGCAGCTGCTCCAGGAATGCCTGCTCAAACATGAGGCAGGGCTTGTGACCTCCGGCCAGGGAGAGCATCTCGTTCATCAAAGCCGATGGCGGCTTGTCTCCCAAACCATCCAGGTGCAGTAAGCGGGCAGCTCGCTCGCGCCGTGAGAGTCCGAAAGTCCTTATGAGCAAGGCTTTGAATTCTGTGTATTTGCCGTTCGCTGGGGACGATTGTATGAACTCCTCAACCTGGGCGACTGTCTCCTGGTCGAGGGAGCTCACCACGTAGTAGTAACGTGTGGAATCCGAGGTTATCTGCCGATTGTGGAATTGGGCTTCTGCTTGCTGGAACCATAGGTGAGGTCGCAGCGTCCAGAAGCTTGGCAGTTTCAACGAAACCACATGAACAGCTGCGGCATCGTTCATCTCCGGTCCAAATATCGTTTGGACCATCGGGGTCACCAACTGTAGTGGTGTGCTACACACAGCGCTGCAATAACGACACGGAGTCAATGAGCTGCAGTTGCAAAAGAGATTTATTCAAACTTCGCGGCCTCACTTTAAAGCCTTCCTGATCCCGCCCTCCCTGGGCGGGAATACTGTAGGGGGCGCGTATTCACAGTTCCATCCCGTGCGTGGGCTTTCCCCTTGCTGGTGAAGCAGGCTTGGTGCCCTTTTTCAGACCAGCCTCTATGCCGGCGCGCGCCACTTTGTGAGCCGGTTCGAGTGCGCTGGGAAGTGGGTCGCCACAATATCACACCAGCCGACTCACAGGTGAAGTGTCACCTCAACTGGAAGGACTGTCTGAGGCCCTGAATGGTGGTGAGGGAAGAAGTGTAAGGGCAGGTGTAGCACTTGTTCCACTTACAAGGATAAGTGCCAGAAGGGAGATCGGTGGGAAGAGATGGGGGGGAATGAATGGATGAGGGAGTCACGTAAGGAGCGATCCCTGCGGAAAGCAGAAAGAGGGGGGAGGGAAAGGTGGTTTCATGGTATTTTATTTTTTATTTAGAGGTTCTTCATGGGGCCCTTCCACCCCAATGAGTCTTCAACTCCCAATTACACCCATGTGACCAATTAACTTACTAACCCATACATCTTTGGAGATTGAAAGGACTCCTTACAGCCAGTGGCGGGATTTAAACTTGGATCCAAGTAAACATGGAACTGAAATACCGTTGCACTAACTGCTAAGCTACTGTGCTGCCTCTGGCATAGTCAGTAATATAGTGATAAACACATTCTCCTCTAATGGTTGTACTCCTTATTCAGGCTCTGAAACTTGTGTCCGTTCAAT